>NW_015165835.1:1217666-1263967 GCF_001447785.1 Gekko japonicus | reverse complement strand
ACATATAGCTATTAAATAGTCATACAGACTATTAGCAAAAGGGTTCATCATTTAAATTTGCACAAATCTCACCTGTATAATCTACTGTCATTATTAAGTGCTAGCAATATTATGTTTCACTATCAGTTCTCATACCCTCTATATGAAATAAACCTGCTTTATTGTGCATTTTAAAGTCACCACACAAACACCACTTGAGATAGGATGGTCTGGGATCTCCTCCCCTTCTGTTGGAAAGAGGACAGATTTCCCACTGAGCTGGTTGTCCTCTTGGCTGTAGAAAATAGTTTAGCATGTGTAAGCAACATGGATTTTTAGTGAAGTCATTTCAAGTTAGCTTTGTTTGAGGATTATGTTGTGGATTTTGATGTCACCTGTTCATCTGTGCATCCAGTGTACAGTTCAGGTTTGGGGGAAAGAACCCCAACAACGGTATGTGTAACTCTGTAATTTTCATATGATTAGCTCAAAATATTGACATAACTTTGGAAAGGAAGTTGCAGCTGTTGCAAGTATAATTTACATAACTTAAGCTAGATAATCAGAATCAGAACTGAAGCATTAGGAGATAAGGGCATGAAGTTAATGTGGTTAAAAAAAGATTGAAAACACCCTTTTGGAATGCAGTGCTGTACACTTTCATGTGTTCCAGTTGTTCCTATTTACCAGGGACAATGTCTCTCCAGCCCCAATATCTGTGCCTGCTTTCTTGGATCGCCAAGCGTCGACTTCTGCCTGCTCTGCAAGCAAGAATGTTCACTGCCTGTAAAGCAGAGGCTTCTTCTATTATGTGCCTGAAATTTGGTAAGGAGGATCTCTGTAATACCCAAGGATTTCATTGTACTTGAATGGGGGAAAGGTTACAGTCAAGAAAGTGTTTCTCAATGAAACCAACAAATTACCAAGAAAATATTGCAATGAAAGATACATACACTTATACTAACAAAGAAAGAAAGGTAATTTAAACGTAAATAAAAATGAACTGGAAGTGAATGCTAATTTTGTGTGCATGCATTCCTGTTAGCTCACTTGCACTAGAGCACACATACAGACAAAACTAATTGCTAATAAAGCGGGCAGACGAAACGGCTAAAGTGCTAGCAAACAACCATTAGAGTTCAATTAAATATATCAGCAGCATAAAACAAGCTGGGGATGCTAGGACCTTTAAGGTGCAATCCTACTGACAGTTTCCTGAGAATAAACCCCATGGAATAAAATGGGACTTCTAAGTAGTGATGGGCATGAACCACATTTTTGCTATTCATTTCTATTCATGGTTCATGGATGTTGGTTAGCAAACCGAACCAGTTCATATCAGCAGGGATTTAAATGGCTCCCTGCTTTTTGTTCCCAGTGAAAAACAGCAAAGTGGTGGGAAGCTTTCTGCCCTTCATGAACTGCCATGAACCAACACAAATTGCCTTAAAATTCATGGAAGTTCATGGTGGCTCTTTGTTTCATGAACCACGAGCCGCCCAAAATTCGTCACAAACTTACATTTGTGAGCTAGTTCATGCTCATCCCTACTTCTAAGTAGACCATTTTAGGATTGGCCCCTTAGATAATAATGGTATAAAAGAAGTTTTGAAGGAGCACAGGACAGAGAAAATCCAGAGAGGTTCACCAAGGGGATTCATAATAAAACCATCAATACTATAAAGTTGTCCTGTAAATAGTGTACATGGTATGGCTACATTTGCAATAGTGGATACAGTCCTGGTTTTGCCATCACACTAATAATATCACACCACTGGAAAGATGTAAAAACACACCAGATGCAGAAAAAGGGATGGAAGGCATCTGCTTTGTATGTTGTCTTAGCTGAGAAACAAGGTAGACATGAGATTAGTGTCCAGTAGCAATTTAGAGACCAACAGGATTTGGGGGGTATGAGCTTTTGAGAGCCAAAGCTCACTCCATCCAATACAAGACATGAGAGATGAAATTTGTTGCCACAGGAGGTGGTGATTGGGACTAGGATAGAAGAGTTTAATTTCAAAATAGGTTGGACAGATTCCTGGAGGGCAGATCTGTCAACTAATATAAGCCATGAAATATAGTAAGTAATACGTAGTAAGCAGGGGTCATTTAGTAGAAAAAGTGGTGCAGGAGCTCATTAGCATAACTCATTAGCTTAACTTATTTGCATATGCCACACCCCCTGACATCACCGGAAGTGTGTCAGAAGGCAACACCCACCGCTCAGGCTCCACTGGACTGTTTGGGATTGCTAGCTATTGCAGATCTGTCCTCGCAGAGGAGGGAGAGCTTGTACCTGAATAAAACTTGGTCTTAAAGATGCCACTGGACTGTTTTGGACAGGGGGGTGGGGGGGCTCTGCAGCTTACCTGGCTGCTTCTTGCTCTGACTGAGGGCTGATGGGAGCAGGGGGTGGGGCTTGTTGCATGTGCCCACCCCCTGGGCTCTTTACTGCCGGAGCTCCGCTCCTGTGCTCTCCTACAGGAAATGACCCCTGGTAGTAAGTAATACATGCCGTGATAACTCAATGAAACCTCCCAGGTTAGATGCAGCTTATCTCTGAATACTAGGAGGAAGGGGGATACATTAAGTGCTCCCTGCCCCCCCCCCCGTGCCCTGCATGTAGGCTTCTTTACAGGCACTTGGCTGAACTCTGTTAGAAACAGAAAGATGAACTTTCAGCCTGATCTTACATTCTTGACTTTAATCTCTGCTCACAGCCCCTGTTTCTAAAGGCTAAATATTTGGGATGGGATGTGGGATGCCTCTTGACTTAATGCATGGACACTTTGATGCATGCATGAGGATATAAAATACTGAAGCATGGTTTCCCTCCCATCTTTCTATGACTTCTCCAGAAAGTAAATGTTGATGTACTTTTTAAAATTGAAGATATTCTATGATAAATACAACCAGATTGTGAAATGAAAAAACATAAAAAGAAAGACACCCAAGAACTGACTCAGAATAATGACAACAAAAGGTTTGCTTGTTTATAAGAAAGGAAAAATGGGTTGTAGATATCTGAATATGTAAAAAAATTATAGAAAGAGTGAAAATGTCATTCTATTAAGACTTGGGGTAGGATTCTATTAAATGTGAGCACAATGAGGTATTCATAGACCCAGTTCTTTCCCACCTCCACCTTCCCCCAGCAATCCAATCCTTCTTTCCGCCCAAAAGTACATCTTTTATCCCCCCCCCAAATCATAGATTTATACAAAATTGTTCTTAACTGATATCGTCAGTTTCCCAATTGTGACTATTTCCTGAAACATACAAATTGCATGCTAAGCATTATCCCTCTGAACTATTCTTTGGAACATCAATAAGTGCACACTTTCTGGAGGACCAATTCTTAGTGGTATTTCCTGGGAGCACAGACTTTTATCTCACCAATTTGAGCCCATTTTCAGGGGGATAGACTGCAGACATAGCATGAATCTGCAACTCAGCCTGCACAAGCAGAAGTGCATTTCCCTTCCATAGCAGGTTCATTCTGAATCCTTCCCTTTGCCTTCACTCAACTGCATTCTTACACAGTTGTCATTCTTGCAGGTGCAGTACCACTCATACATTGTATTTTGCATATTCTCATGTTGATTGATTTGCGGATTATATCCTGCAAGTGTTGCAGACATTTTGGATGTGTACAGTTTAATTATTGCTTTTAACCTGTTTTTATGTTGGCTGCTTTTAGAATGGGGGAATTTCCAGATACATAAATAAAAAGAATAAAATGCTTAGTTTAAATAATGATAACATTTTTTGAGGCAACCTTTGCTACCCTGCAAATGAACCTGACCAAAACAGAAGTTGTAATTAAAACTGTATGGAAATTGATTAGAGAAGAGAGAGGAAAAAGAGACTGGATTTATACCCCACCCTTCACTACCTAAAGGAGTCTCAGAGTGGCTTACAATCACTTTCCCTTCCCCTCCCCACAACAGACACTCTGTGAGGTAGGTGGGGCTGAGAGAGCTCTCTCAAGAACTGCCCTTGAGAGAACAGCTCTGACAGAACTTATGACTGACCCCAGGCTTTTTTGCACACCAGGCAAGGACACCTTCTGGTGCCCCCCCTCCCCCGTGCACCCACCATTTTTCAAACATAAATGCATTTTAGGAAGACTGCACAGTTGGGAGCAACTTGAAGGCACTTCACACACATACACATAGTTAATGCAAATGCAGCACATGTGGTCTTCTCCCTTGCCAGCCCCATGTAGAGAAACCCTGCTGCTAGTTGCCTTCTTGGTTTTTTTTAACTTTATGTTGGTTTCCTTGGAGCATTTTTAAAGCAATATGGAGCATTTTTAAAGCAATGTGGCAGGATACAAATGGAATGAACAGACAAAGGGTTCTGAGCATCTCAAAGGATGAAACAGACAGATGCTGGCAGCATCCATTTCCCAAAAACTGTCTCTCAGCTTTCATGGAGAGGTCTAGTGATTTTTTTTTAAGGGATCTGGTAAATGTGTGCATGAGAAGGCTATTTAAGTCACAGGACAGTCTTGGGCTGCTCAGTGTAGAAAAAAAGATGTCTAAGGAGAGACATGAGAGGTTTATAAAGTTATGAATGATGGTATGAAGAAAATAGGCAGAGAGAACCTTTCCCCCCTCTCCCATAATACTAGACCTTGGGGGCACCCAAATAAGTTGATGGGTAATAGATTCAGGATCTATGCCCCAGTGCAGTAAAACTCTGAGGAAACAAAATTATGAGAAAGCCTTGGCTTCGAAGTCATGTTTGTTGCCCCCCACCCCAGGCAATTGGTTGGTCCCTGGATGAGGCAGGATGCTGAACTGGATGAACTTCTGGTCTGATCCAGCTGGGCACCTCTATGTTCTTAACTTCAGTATTCCTGTTTTTTGTACTTGAAATTAAAAAATAAAATCATTGCAGAACCAGGTGCTGTTTCTTTCATAATTGCTCAAGTTATGACTGGAGTAACTCTACATAAGAGTGCACTTTAAAGGGCCAGGTTATACGATATTATGGGATTTATTATCATACCCTTCCAACAAAGCAAGGGAAAGTGTTTACTACACGGGAAAGACAGAGGCACTAAAGCTGACTCAGCAGAGGATTTTCCTCTGGTGGCTATATTTTTTATGTATACATACACATCTCTCCCCCCCAACCCTATTTACATAGCAGCGGAAAACCGATGCTGTCAGCGGCATGCCGCTCTTTCAAGATGTAATACCTTATTCCCCCCCCCGACCTACTTGCAAGTAAACCTTCTCTGGATCTGGCTGCAAGGTATTTTATTCAATGTATAAGCTTTCGTGAGCATGCACACTTCCTGATGCTCATACCTTGCAGGAAGTAAAGGCAACGGGGGGGGGGTGTTCTTCATTTTGCTTTAGCTGTTAACAGACCCGAAAAGGCTCTTATATATTATTTTATTTCAGTTTTTTGTAAGCATGTAGGATGTTTAGAAGTGTCCCAGAAAGTTGTAAAAATTGGTCTCCTGTGCATCCAATGTTCTAACAGAGTGTGGGGTGAGGGGGTAAGGACCCGAGGCCTGAGTGTGTGAGAAATTCTAAGGCCACTGATGGGGATATGTTTCTGAGGTAGGCCGCAAAACACACGGTATGACAAACAGCCAAATGGACGGGCCCTGACAGATGCTATGAAAAGGCTGGTGTTAAGTGCTTTTTTCAGGATATTAAACCAGCATCCTAACTGGTTAAAAAAATGAATTGTCACTGACATTTTGTCAGCCAGCTTGGAGCCCCTCTTTGGTACTTTCTGCAGTCTGGTAACTATTATGTACAAGAGATCAATATTCTCTCTTCAGTAGACGAATATAAATAATGATTTCCAATAAAACCTATTTCAAACCATTCTGACTCGAGGACAGAGACAAGTCACAGAGTGTAATGCACTTAAAGCCTCTCTCTTTCTCTCTGTTTTTCTTTTTAAAGGCCTGAATAATGGAAGAAGGAGATCTAATGATAAGGCGTGCATGTGAGCGTGCGCGCACACACACACACACAAGAGAGTATTTTGGGCCAGACCAATCTGCTTAGCTAATGGCTGTAAACCGATACCTGTAATGACATAAAAATGTCTCGTTGCAAGTGCATAGCTCCACTATTGTTGCCAACACCAAACTTTCTTTGTAATTTAAGTGATATCCATTAAGGGAGGCACTGGAAGTACATTTTCCTCCATTTAAAAACAAGCATGAGAGCTGCGTTGTAGAAGCATCAAAGAGGAATCATACTTTGTACATGCCATAACATTGCCCTTCTATTAGACCATCATGGTGACCCCATGCTCTCTGTGATGTTGAGATTGCCCTTCTATTAGCCCACTGGGGGTGGTCTTTGTGATGCTGGAATTCAGTAAGCCTGGAGAGAAGGGGTAACCTGGTAGGTGACTTGCAAACACAGCAGTCAGTATACTAAGCAAAATGCACACCCCCCTCCCAGAAGCCCAATATCTTTTTGCGATGACTCTACTTAGTGTTTGTTTCATACTGCAGTAATAAATGTACTATTTATTTGGATGTTTAACTTACCCAAGTTTCAAAACAGAAAAGCCAAGTAAAAATAATGACACAGAGAATCTAAAACATATTACAGTACGGGGGGGGGGGGGGTCATAAAAGAACCATGTGTAGAAAACAATGAGTTTCATTCCATTACGATATGGTTTACACTTATGGACACAGCAACTTGTTAAGTGAATTTGGAAGAGGAAGGAAGGGGTTATTTAATCCCCACCTTCCCATTTTCCCACTGACAACTACTGCCCCCAACTGCATGTACTCCCACTGGGAAAAGTTATGGATCTCATTATTTTTCCCCCAGCAGGGGTTAAACCAGCTTGATACTGGAGGATTGTGTCTTAAAATGGGGAAAAGAGAAAACACTGAAAAATCCACCCCTGCCATTGTAATTTTTTAAATAATGGAGGGTACTCTATGGGTACAAAGGAACTTGCAGATGAGGAATTTCTAACCTAATATCTGACCATGAAGGGAATAGTTTAGAAGTAATTTGCTAACCACACAATAGTAGATACTGTCAGAAATGTCTTATTTGGTTTTTGACCTTATCATGCTGCCTGGCTTCTCTGGGTCCTGTGGTGCAGATTTCAGTCCTATCGCGAAGGCGTTCCCTTAGTGTGCTGAGAGTGGACCTTTGCAGTTCAAATGCTTCTCCCCTGGCTCTGCCTCACAGCTTGCAGTTGTCTGATTTCAATCAGTGGCAGTTCTCACCACATGTCTGGCCATCAATCTTTCCCTTTTCTTGGATGAGTGTGTCACAGCATGGTGCATGTTCCAGTCAAAAAATAGACTCCAGTGCTGTTTTTTCTTCTGTCACTGATGAGTGTTCCTTTGATAATGTTATTCATAAAAAAGAAACAAAACACATTCTGTACTGTATTCCAGGTAGACTAGAAGCCCTACCGATTGCAAGGAGCAAGAGAGAGGAGTCCAGGCCTTTCTTTCTGTGGTGAGGATGGAGCTGTCGCTTGACAAGGGATACCCGGTGCAAGCTCTTAGTTGAGTTTCCTCAAAGTCATAAAATGTCCTCTGTGATGTCTGTCATGCTTTTGTGATTGCTCTCTTCATAAATGTCTCCCCACAACAGCAAAGACTCTCAGAGGATGGAGCCAGTTAGCATCTGAAATATTTTTGTAGGTCTGAGCAAAAAAAATAAATGCCCCTTGTCAACTCATACACTGTCTTCAGATATTCTGAAAAGGAGTCAGAATTGAAATCAATGGTGTTTATTCAAGCCAGCTTCTTTTAGTGCCAAAACAGATGAGAAGTAAGAAAAGTTAAGTTGCTTGTGTGCACTCATATGATTTGGATTGGGGCTGCGTTGGAAGGGAAGAGGGGTTTTAATTCTTCAAGCTCTGATCAGTTTCACTAATCAAAAACAGGTTTTACTAGGCTTCATTCGGTTTTACTAATCAAAACAAGCATGGTTATCAGTGGTTTCAAAAGGAAAAAGGATGTGCATTTTTTAATCTGCCATTTGCACGTAAGGATGCTCTTGGGTTAGTAATGCAATAATGAAATTTACGTTGGCCAGAATGTTCATTTATGTTACAAATGCCTGCCCTTCATTTATCTTTTCCATAAAAAGAATCAGTAACATAAATATTGTCTCACATTTGAATGCAGCCTGAGCCTCTTGCATCAGCCTTGGTTCCGAAAGATGTGAGTGGCTTTAAAATAATAAAAAAGTCAAATAACGTTCTGAATCCATATGTGCAAGCAATGATTCCATTATTTGTATATTTAGCTAGCATTGTCAATTCAAACTTTGGAGATTCCTGGAGATTTGGAGCACTCCCTGGGTAGGGTAAAGTGTGGGGACAGGAGGGAACTCAGTGGGGACGTGATGCCATAGATTCCCACAATCTGAAGTTGCCATTTCCTCCAGCATAACTAACCTCTGTAGCCTGGCAATCATTTGCAATTCCAGGGGAACTCCAGGCTGCACCTGGAAGCTGGTAACCCCTATATCTAGCCTGCTTGCATGTTTCAAGTCCTCACAGAGGACTCCAAATAAGCAACAATGCAAACTGTGAGACTGTATTTTTATTTTCAGAAAACTGATCATGCACAAGGGCATGGGCAAGTAAATACAGCCTGATTTATTTGAACCTTGACCGCTCAGAGATAAGTCTTGGAACCTATTTTCATCATAAAGGGGCAGACCTGAAAAAGGGCTTCTGACCGTATGGACTGTCCTTCCCCCCAACAATCAAGAGACTAGACTAGAAGGCTTTATTTGCAGTCATGTTTGACACGTTTGAGCAGTGGTGCTTCTTCTTTTATGAAGTAAGAACTAGGCAGATATCAAATCACCTCACAATTAGCCATTACATGAACATCAATATATCTGATTCTCAATGTGGTCCCATCTGTGGATACTTAAATCCAGAGACTGAAGCCAGGAAAAGACAAGACAGATCTTTAAACTCCTGCAAATAATAGAAGGAGCATCTGTCACTTTAAGAAATGAAAGCTAGGCAACTACAACAGAAGCCTTGCTTTCGGTCACTAAAAGGCAGGACCCTTTCCAGGACTGTTTTGGCTTTTGAGGAAGGACTCATTAGGGCCAGGCCAAGCAGCAACCACTGCTACCACCCAACCTGCATGACTCACTCAGGCCTGACTGCTTGCTACTCTTCAACAGTAGCCATCCCATAAAAGCCAGTGTGGTGTAGTGGCTACAGTTACAGGCTACGATATAGGAGATCCAGATGCGAATCAACACTTTGCTGTGGAAGTTCACTTGGGGACCTTGGGCCAGTCACCCACACTCAGGCTAACCTACCTAACAGGGTTGTTGTGAGGATAAAATGGAGGAGAAGATAATGATGTAAGCTACTAAGAAAGGTGGATTATAAATGAAGCAAATAAATAGCATAGATAACTGAAGATGGGCAGATAAAAGGTAGGTGAAGAGAGAAGGAAGAAAATGTGAGGATATGGGGGTTGCCAGGAGGAGGAAAGAAGAAACAGTGTGGGGAGGCAGCCATAGGAGAAAATGAGGTGCCTTGCACGCAGGAGTCATTTCGTAGAAACAGAGGTGCAGGAGCTCATTAGCATAACTTATTTGCATATACCACACCCCCTGGCATCACCAGAATAATGTAAATGTATCCTCTGGATTGCCAGTTGGCTGCAATAGTAGATAAAGAAACTTTTAAAAACTGTTTATCCAAGACAAACGTCAACCCCTAAAAGGCATGATGAGCTGAAATATTCTCTGGCAGTCTGTGTGGATGGAAAACTTTATTTTGTTTGGCCTTATTTCTATAAGACCTGATCTGACATTGTTGGGAATGTGAGCTCTGAACCGGCTTCATGTCTCACTGAGGCCATGAATTCACTAGGTTGCCTTAGGCAAGCCATTCTCTCTGTGCTTCTCAACCCCTTCATTGACAATACGCATTGCCTCCCCCTCCTGCTCTGTTTCCCCCACCCCCGGCCAGCCCTCACTCCACAAGTGCTGCCGCCACACACACTCCACTCCCCTCGCTAGCTCAGCAGCAGGCAGGCAGGCAGGGCAATGAAGCAGTGGATGGGGCAAGCAAAGGTGGGACACAGGCGGGCCCCTCAGTGCTGGGCAGCAGAGGTGGTGGCATGGCGCTATCTGGGGACTGAGCACTGGGGCGGGCTGAGGTAGAGAGAGCCAAACTGAGTGCCAAGCTTTGCCTCTGTGAATGTGTCATTCTGGGTGCCGCCATGCAGCAGCAGTGAGCGGCTCCGACTGTGGCGCCGGAGACAGCCTGGCTGCTCACGCTGGGGAGAAGGAGGATGGGGGGCTTCTTCTGGCTGCTCTTGAGCTATCTGGTGGCAGTGGACATGGTCGCCTGGCTGTGTTGGGCACAGGAGAAAGGTAGCCCGCACAGGCCTGGGCGGCCGGGCCAGGAAAGGCGGTGGGGGGGTGCCCCTGGGCTCCTTCCTGCTGGAGCATTGCTCTGGTGCACTCTGGTAAGAAATGACCCCACCTACACATGTCCTTGCAAGTTTCCCACTACATAACTGGACCTGGCAACTGGCATTGTGGAACTCAGCAAGACATTTCCCAGGAAGAGGTTGCCAGAAGTAGAGCAGGATGGGGGGAGAGATAAAGGTTAGTTGGCTGGTGGGTGGGAAGGAGAGAAGGGGGCAGGAAAAGAGGGGAGGGCTCTGGGGGCTTTCAGAGAAAGGAAAGAGGAAATAGTGGGGGGGGAGAAAAATGAGGCTAATAATTCTTGAATTTGCTGTTTAAAAGTCCTTCGTTACCTTAGTTCTCAGAGTTAGGGCTTCTTCCTATTATCCCTCAACACATGCTCAAGATACTCAAAAAGTTTAGTCCTTCATGGTTTTATCCTTCCTGGTTGAAAGCTGAAAAATAAGAGAGAACTTGGTCCCCATGTCCTGAGAATTTATAATATCTCTTTGAAAGTCCATCTTCCTCTTAAGTCTTTCTGGCCTTCTTGCCTTGAGAGGAGGAAATTAGTATCTAGCCTTTGATTTTCTCAGTCTCTGTCTGTTAAGTCGTGCGCTTAACAAAGCAAGGTGTGAGATGCTAAACTTTTTGTTCTTACTTCAGCCAGAATCATTAATGTAACTAACAGCAGGAGAACTCTGGGCTTGGGAGAGAGAGTTGACACCTTTCCTACAGTTTTTGTTTTCCCAATCTTTTTCTAACTTTTTTTAGCTTCTGGGACATTTGTAGAGTGTAGCTTCAATTACTAAAATGCAGAAGTGAATTCTAGGGGGAGGGTATTTCTAGGGGAGAGGTACAATCCAAGTGTATGGAAAAGTTCCCAAGTTGTGCATGTTTGTTAGACAGGAAAGAAGGCTGGGAACATCTTTTTGCCTGCAGAGCAAGATTTGGGCTGAGTTTCTGTTCTCTTCTCTGTTACAGATATTTAGTCTGGGCATGGCCAGAGGCATGAGCCTTTGGCACAAATGAAATAACTCTTGGCACTTTGGATCTTGGCCTGTGGTTTGTCACCTCTGGCTCTAAGAAAGCTGAACTCTCTCTCTCTCTCTCTCTCTCTCTCTCTCTCTCTCTCTCTCTCTCATAGATTCAGGTGGGTAGCTGTGTTGGTCAGAAGCAGCAGAACAAACCTTGAGTGACTCTGCTAGAAGTTTATACCCCTTATGGCAGGGGTGTCAAACATGTGGCCCACAGGCCAAAACCATCCCCTGCAGGGCTCTTATCTGGCCCACAAGAAACTGGCTCTTGTCTGCTTCCTGTTCCTGCTTCCTTGTTCCTGCATTGCAGCTTGCTTTTGCCCAGCTCTCTCGTTTCCTGCTTTCTGGTTCTCAGAGGAGAGAAGAAAGCCAAGCCTCCTTTTCCTCGATTGGCTGAGGGCTCCTCCCTCTCCCCCTCCTTCTCTGAGGAAGTAGGGGGAAGCAATGAGCCAGAGAGGGAGAGGGAGGAGACAGATTCCCGTGGCCCAACAAAATTTTAATCCAGGTATAAGCTTTCATGTGTGCATACACTTCTTGGGGGGGGGGAGATGGGAGGGAGAGCCAGAGAGAGAGAGATATCTTCCTTTTCCATTCTAACAGATTGGGGGGGGAGAGACCTAACAGCACAGCTTGCAATCTTTATTACTGGAAAGGAGCAAGAGTCCAGGAGAACTTTAACAACTAGCAAAATTTGTTGCAGGGCATGAGCTTTCATTAGTCACTGCTCACTTCTTCAGATATAGCTAGAATGTGAGTCCATCTGTCCTTATATCTTGGAAAGTGGAGTGATTTCAGAACCTAAATGACAATAGCAGGCATTGGTAAAGAGAGAAGAAACTTAGGTCTCAATTTAGTTCAAAAAGATGCATTTTCTTTGTCTTCATTATAAGTTGCAATTCAGCAGTCTTTCTTTCTAATCTCCCTTTGAAATTCCTTCATAAGAGAAAGGCTACTCTTAGGTCAGCGACTGAATGTCCTGCAAGGTTAAAATGTTTCCCCACTGGTTTTTGAATGTTGTGGTTTCTAATAGCAGTAGAAAGAGTAAGAGTCCAGTAGCACCTTAAAGACTAACAAAATCTGTGTTAAGGTATGAGCTTTCGTGAGTCACTGCTCACTTCTTTAGATAGATCAAGATGGGTAGCCATGTTAATCTTTCTGTAGCAGTAGAAAAGAGCAAGAGTCCAGTAGCACCTTATATACTAACAAAATTTGTGGCAGGGGATGAGCTTTCATGAGTCACTGCTCACTTCTGTAGACTTATTTCCATTTATTCTTTGCATCCTCCTGGACTGAATCCTCCTGGACCAAACTGAGACTTAGGTTTCCTGTCTCTTTACCAATGCTGATAACTCCACACCTACTACCACTCTGTATATCACAACTAATCCAATCAAGCCTGCTAGTGGAGGACAGGAGCGACACATTTATTCTTTATTACAGGAGCCTTTTCATATATTCTATTGTTGTTAGCCACCCCAAGCCAGTTTGGAGAGGTGGCACACAATGTTTCTAAATAAATAAATAAACACATGGTATTTCCCATTCATTTCAAAGAGTGGGGGAAGTGACAGACCTGGACAGTCATCCAGATCATGTTCTCCCAATGCTGAAGTGAAAGGGGAAATGCATTTGCACAGAAATGCTCAATTAATTGTATTCAAACATGCATGGAACTTTCTTTTACGGTCATTAATTTTTACACTGTGCTTAGTATTTGGAATACTTATTTATCTATTTGGAATAGGCTGAAAAAGTATTTAGGAATGGGCCATCTGACAGTTATGGAATGAACAATGTTGCCTTTGGTTCTATCTAGTAGTTATTATTTCAAATGTAGATATTTTTCCACTCTGTAAAAATATGAGCCGTATATGAGTCCACATGCTGCAAGGTCTAGCCAGTGAGGATTTCTGATAGTTCCATCTTTCTATCAGGTCAAGTCAAAATATGCCAGGTCAAGAGCTTTCTTTTGTAGGGGCTCCAGCACTCTCCCAGAGGAAGTTAGAAAAGCCAGTCCTCTTGTACATATCTGCAGGAGGTGAAAGGTTTTTTCTTCTCCCCCCCCCCCCTTGCCAGCTTTTTAACTGAACTGTTTGTGTGTATGTTGAGAAGTTTTTCCCCTTGGGCTGAGACTGTTGATATTCCATTGTGCCTTGTGTTTTTAAACATTTACTGTGAGGATTTTCATGCTTCCTGGTGGTTTTGTTTAATGGTTGCAAACCACCTTATTTTGACAACGTTTGAGTCCTGTGGCATCTTTAAGACCAACAAAGTTTAATTCACGGTATAAGCTTTCATGTGCAAGCACACTTCCTCAGATACAGATGCTTGCACAGGAAAGCTTATACTATGAATAAAACTTTGTCGGTCTTAAAAGTGCCACTGGACTCAAACTTGGTTCTGCTGCTTCAGACCAACATGACTACCCCACCTGAATATCATTTTAAGGAAGGTAGTACATAGATGCCTGAATACATTTTTTTTTTAAACATAATAAAAGAGCAAGAATAGAAGAACAACCTTAGGCTACAATCACACGGGCCAGTAGATCTTTTTTTAAAAAAATTATTTACTTAAAATTTAAAAGAACAGTTAAAAATAGGAAAGCAAATCCTGATGTTTATGCAGAGCAAACAGGGAAGTGTCGATTTTATGTGTTGCTGACGCTTCTAAGAGGGGCATCCATTTTCCTTGGAGGTTGTCAGGGACAGGTTGATTTTCAGATCGAAGGATACTAGTGGAAACTTTGTCCTGTAGAAAAAAAGTCCCACAACTTCAGATACCAATCGCTCGGTACAGTAGATCTGACATAGGGTGCGATCAGACAGCAACAACTGGGAAGTGTCCCACAGTTGTTGGCAACCCATGCTGCTCCGCCACAGAAGTGGAGTAAAACACACTGGAGAAAATCCAGTAGTAAACGGTTGTGACGGGTCACAGATGGACTTTCCCATCTGATCACGCAAGCATGCTTCCGAGCCGTTGGGATGGTCTGATCAGGCCATCTCAGCCCGGTGCTGTTTTCTCCCCCCCTCTTCGCAGGATGTGCATCATCGCATACTCATAGGGGGCCCTTGGTGCAGAGGTGTGATTCCTCATTTATGAGCATGGGAAACAAATGGCAAGAAAAACCCCAACCGACTCACCCGCAGTTGCATCTGATGACACAGTGACGGGCTCAGCCCGCAGCAGCAAAGGGCTATGTGATCTCGCAACCGCGGGTCAAATTCCTCCAGAGGGAGTAGCCTGGCTTCCCCTCCGCTTCAACTGGTGCATGTGACCACAGCCTTATTGGATCATACCAAACATCCATGTACTTTAGCATTCTGTTTCCAACAATCATAAGCCAGATCCTTTGGGGAACCCTGCAAGGAGAAGAGTGCCCAGAACCAGGTATTCAGAGGCATTACTATAAACATGCAACTTCAGTTTAGCAATCATGACAGTTATTGTATCAGCTATAGAGTTATCACAGCTATTAATTACAAAAATTATCTTGACATACCAATATGTAAGTGGGGAGTCACAGTGGATACCAGATGCCTGACAGGGTCTATTACAGCTTATGAATGAAACACAGTATTCTAAGCACAGTAGAACCATGAAATTCATTATCATGTTACATATTTTTAATAATATATACCAATAAAAAGACATTATAGGTAATGTTATTATCTTACAGGTAATACCATTCCTTGTTTTCTGTCACAAGAAATGTGATCTTGCTTCATTTCGTAGGACAAGTGTGACATTCATTTCAGCTGAGCTATATTATTTATTTCTATGTATTTATGGAGAAGCCAACAAGCTCAGAGAAGTTAACAGCAGTGTTTAAAATATTATTCAATATTGATCGTTTGGTTGTGCTGAGTAACTAAGAAGAACATCTGTAGGTTCTTACTCACCCCACCAAATCATTTAAATCTCTACAAAGTATCCCAGCTAACAAATACTTCTCTATTTCATCCCACATATGTATATGCTGTCCAGCATCACAGATGGCCCACAGATCTCTGGAGGAACAGCTTTTCTGGGTGGCTAAGGGTCTCGCTTTTTGTCGTAGGGGAGGTAAAATGAGAGACTGGGTGGGATCCCACTGATTATTTCCACATATGCAAAAGGAGGACATTTTTTGCAACTTTCCTCCTCCCATTTTTTGCAATGTTCCCCAGGAACAGTACTAGGGGGCACTTTGGGCTGCAGTAGAAGGGGGGAGCAGAGGAGTTCTATTGATATCCTTCCCCAAAAAAGAGATTTTTGGTGGGATCCAAGTCTCTGTAATGACAGAATTTATGTCCAATTCTGCTTTAAGTATCCCGTAGATCTACGAAGTGAACAAGACAGAGTTCAGCAAACTGAATTGTTTACTATGAAATATATTTCATATTTCTGCCCCATCAGTGCTGCTTCATATTTTTTATCTAACAGAGGACCTGCAAGGGGTCACCAGTCTCAGCATAGTGGCATTGGCACAGCCCGCTATGCCAGTGTAACAGAGGCCAGGCCCGATCACAGTTCTGGTGCAACATACCAGATCCATACCTTATGGTGCTGTAATAATCTTTGTTCCCTATGCTAAGCATGTTTTTGTTGGCACGAGTGGATTGGGTTTCAATCCCTCCCCCTTCTTTGCAGCTCAACAATTGTGTGTGGAGAGGTGTTTTTCATGCTCCCTGGCATTTTGCCACAAAGACTTTTTAAAAACTTTCTTAGGACTATATAAGCTCATTAAGTAGCAATAATCCATAAACCTTGCAGATCAGTCACATAATACAAAGCCACAAATATTTTCTTTGTTCTCCAGTTTACAGTTTGATAACCTTTGAGCAACCCTATTGGGCTTGGCATCCCAGGTCCAACTATACCATGTGTTTTTTTCTCCTAAAGTAATGATGCCATCTTGGCATATTTCACACATTACTAAACTAGTAGACATGCGGTTCAACTGCCTGAATATTGGAATGACTGCACTGAAAAGGCCACATTAAAATAATAATGGCTCTATGTAGTGGCAGGAAGCTTAAGTAAAATTGTTTTAATGCTTAAATAAAAGAGAAATTGGGAAAATAAGCTAATATCGTACACACTTCATTGGAAATCTATGAAAATAAGCTAATATCGTACACACTTCAGCCTTTTAAAAATCATTACAATTGCCAGATTAAACTACAGGAATGTATCCTTTTAACAAAATTATCTAGATAGAAGAAACTAAAAAGCCTGTTTTTTTCAGAGGCCTCTTTACAATGGTTTACAATGGTAAACAGCCAGCAACAGTTATACAAATTAAGTAAGATGTGATTGCATGAGGTGTTACAGAGTTGTGACTAAGAGACAGAATTGTTACGAAATTATTAACTGATTAATCTATCCGTCTGCCTATCTACCTGCCTACCTATGTACCTACCATCTTGTTATTGTGGCCTTTCTCCAACTCAAGGCAGCATACCTGATTCTGTCCTCCCCCATTTTATCCTCATAAAAACCTTGTGAAGAGAATTAGGTTGAGACAGAATGATTGTCAGAGCCACCTAGTGAGGTTCATGGCCAGAGAGAGGATTTGAACATGCATCTCCAGAGTCCCAGTCCAATATATTAATCACTACAATACAGTGGCTCTACGAATCATATCTTTTTCTGCCATGAACTCTCTAGGTAGCTTTAGCTTTCTTTATCAGTCTCAGTTCCATTTGCAATATGTGTATAACTGTGGCCAACATTATGGGGTTCTTGTCAGGACTACAAGCTTTGGACACCAGACATGCTCTAAAATACTGTTATTATGAAGTAGGATGTCACAGACTTTTCTGGTTTTACAAAATGCAGCTGCAGAAGCTGCAAACAAAAGCACAAGTAGACATTGGTAGAAAGAACAGCTACTACCCAATTTATTTCTTTGTTTGTTCAGGAAATTCTTATGCCGCCTTTCCAGGGAACCTGCTGCCCAAGATGGCTTACAAAACAAAACATTCAAAGTTATTAATCAAAATCCAGCATTAAGAAACCAGCCACAGCAGGGCTAGTGAGGTAGATCTTTCTGGTGGGCTGGGCAATGGGGGGGGGAGGTTGTCCTTCAAGAACTCTGGCCCCAAGCCATTTAGGGCTTGCACTTTGAATTTTGTAAGAAAAGAAATGGACAGCCAGTGGAGATCTTTTAGCACTGGGATAATATGATCCCTGTATCCCGAAGGTAGGCTGGTGTATGGCAGCCAGAGGGTTCAAAAGGAGCATAGGAAAGGGGTAAATAGACAGGAATTTGCCCTCCCTTAACTGGAAACTGCAGGGGATGGCAAGGGAGCTTTGTGTGTGCATACCCAGATTTAGGTGTGGGAAAGGGGGATCCCTGTGACAGAATGAGAAAGAATCTCTCATCTCACTGTGCCCCATGGATATCCTTCTTCTTATGCTGTTTCTCCAAATAAAACCTACTCCAGCTGCTCTTTGCCCATCAAAGCAAAAGATATTGTGGGTTGAAATGCTAAGAATATTTTCTGGGAATTTTTCTGCCCCACTAAATAAAATGTGACTTACTTCTGAGTAGACCTACTTAAGATTGCTCCTTGTGTCTTTTCTCTTGCTGGTCAAGTGAGCATCACATACAACAGTTTCCTTGAAATTTCCAGATTTCAATTCCTTCAATTTTTCTGATGTTAATTATCTGTATCAATAAAGGACAAATGTATAAATCTCTCTCATATTACCCAGAGTCTTAAAAAGTTCATTAGTTTTCACGTAACATTGGAGTATGATTGTGACCCTTTTCAAATAAACTATTTCTTTATTTGTTTTATTTATTTACAGTCTGCCTTTCTTACTGAAACTCTGAGAGGATATACAATTTAAAAACAAAGCAATAAGTCTTTGTAATCCATTAAAACTAGATTACAAAATTAGAGGACATGAAAAATGATGGTATAATACATATAGCTTGGCAGCTTGGAAGTGAAACTGTATGTGGAAAAGAATTACTGTCCCCATCCCAGTGTTATAGCACCAGTTCAAACTACTAAGAACATAAGAGAAGCCATGTTGGATCAGGCCAATGGGCCATCCAGTCCAACACTCTGTGTCACAAAGTGTGGTCAAAACCAGGTGCCATCAGGAGGTCCACCAGCAGGGTCAGAACTCCAGAAGACCTCCCGCTGTGCCCCCCAAGCACCAAGAATACAGAACATCACTGCCCCCAGACACAGTGTTCCACCTATATCTTGTGGCTAATAGCCATTGATAGATCTCTGCTCCATATGTTTATCCAATCCCCTCTTGAAGCTGTCTATGCTTGTAGCCACCACCACTTCCTGTGGCAGTGAATCCCACATGTTAATTACTCTTTGGGTGAAGGACTACTTCCTTTTATCTGTTCTAAGCCTACTGCTAATTAATTTCATTGAGTGCCCATGGGTTCTTGTATTGTGAGAGAGGGAGAAAAGTACTTCTTTCTCTGCCTTCTCTATCTCATGCATAATTTTGTAACCCTCTAGTATGTCACCCTTCAATTGCTATTTCTGCAAGCTAAAAAGCCCTAACCTCTTTAACCATTCTTCACAGGGAAGGTGTTCCATCCCCTTAACCATTTTAGATGCCTTTTTCTGCACCTTTTCCAATGCATAATATCTTTTTTGAGGTATGGTGACCAGAACTTCACACAGTATTCTTCCCCAATGGCTGTTTTTAAGAGTATTAAAGATATCTGGAGATCCAGTTATACATCCCCCACATCTCAACTACTTGCATTCCACAGTCTCTATTAAGAAATCACAGATTTACCCTAACAGATGTAAATACAAATACATGTACTTGCTTTTTATTTAGATATGGAGGTTTACTCATATAAAATATGAGAATGTAATAATAGTATTTTTTAAAAAATACTAATATTATATCATGTGTGTGTAAAAGAAATCACAGCTCATTCTAGATTGTATCTGAAAAGAATCAAGCAAACAATTGTCTGTTAATAAATGGGAAATGACATTGCTTCACTAAAGTAAATAGACTGACTATAATCTTGGGGTAAACATGGCTGGTGAGCCATTGATCATCTGCCCATCAGTTCATTTATTTTCCTTACCCAAATGATAAACTCAGTACAATAATCTGGATAGAAAGAGCTGCAACAGGTTTATAAGACATTATTGAGAATCTTTATGTCACTGAGGTACCACACTCTTGGAGATGAGCCAAGAGAAAGGATAATATAAAGCAACATTTTTAAAAAGGAGAGGGAACGGAGGATAAGAAAAGAACTGACAGACATGTTTGGTGGTTTTAAGTTGGTATTTTTTTTCAAAAATGGAAAAGCTGTTACAAATGGATTCTTTGACATATGTTATTAATTTCACTGTACTGGCTTTTTGCCAGTCAAGCATCAGTCCTGGTTTCTTGGCTTTCATTTTTAACTAGTAAAATCCATGAGGTCATTAATGCAAATGGACACAAGCATTTTTAACACAATGATTATGGAGAAAGTGAATATTTTTTTAACTTAATTCTAATTCACTTTCATTTTAATAGTGAGATGGATTTTTTAACCAAATGTAGAGTCATAAATGAAGCCGTGTGTGAAGGAATTAGACCACACTTACTGAATATGATCAGTTTCAAATATATGAAACTTTAAGTATGTTCTACAAATTTTCATACTCTTAGGTTCTGCATCTCTTTTTTGTTAATATATACAGATTTCTTATAAGTGGCCTTAAAATAACAGAGAATGTAGCCTTTTTAGCACTCTGAAATGTCATTATAGTTCTATTTGTCTTGAAAACAATGGCCCAGTTCTCTCCAAAATAAGATGCAAATGGTTTGTATAGGCATTCCACTATGACCTACCCACTGCTTATGATAATCTTTGGGGACTTGCAGCACATACCTGTCAACAAGTATGAGCTCTGGTATGACTGAAGAGTGCATGATTCAACAGCCTTATGGAAGATAACCAGGTTTAGGTCTGATGAGTATCTGGATGGTAGTCCTCTTGGGAATCTAAAACTATGTGAGAATATTTTTCTGGAGCCAGAGCTCATGACGTGGTGAGCAGTAGAGGTCAAGTGCATTCAAAGGCTGAACAAAAAACATTGATACAAACTGATGATGCATTTTTACAGCAAGTGCCAACTTCACTGATGCTATAATTGCTCTAGGTCTGCCTGTATCACTGAGTTTGAACTGCTAAGGGTACTTTAAAACAATTGGCAGTGCCAGTGAAAACTGAGGATAAGAAAAAAATGAAGAGATGGGAGGGTGTCAAATCAGTTATCCGGATTTATCAAAAAGAACATGGGTATAATCCAGCCAAATGTAAACACTTTGAAATTCTGCCAAATTAAATGGCAGAGATTTACAGCAGAATTCTAAAGGTAAACTGTTTAAGACACAAGCTAATCCCAGATACATTAGCACCACTTAGTAATATGTTGATGTGTCAGGAGATATGCTTCTGTAGAGCCCCGCTGAACTCTTTATATCAATTATTAAACATTTTGAATTCCCAGGCAGGAATGTATGGAAGAAGATGGTCCTTCAGATACCCTGGGTTTGAAAGGACAAAACCAACACCTTGAATTGGGCTCACAAGCAGATTGGTAGACAGTGTAATTGGTGTACTATTGGAGTCACATGCTACCGGTAGCTGACTCCGAGCAGCAGTCAAGCTGTAACATTCTGCACTAGTTACAGCTCCTGAACACACTTCAAGAGTAGCTTCAAGTAAAGCACTTTGCAATAGTCCAGTCTATTTCTTTCTTTTCCCCTAGTTATTGTCAGAATTATGATTAGACAAAATGTAGTCTAGAAGTTTCATAAAATAAGATCTGCATTTGCAGCTGCCTTCCAGAGTTGTAGAGCAGCAGCAGTTACTGGTATTGTCCCAATTTGAGCTCTTTACCCCACCAAGGATGGCTGCGAAGGTGGATACAGACAAACCTTTGTAGCATTCTTATTAGAGGGAAATTTGTTGTGAGCTTCCACTTGTATTACTCCCCCCACCCCCGGTTGGTCTAAAGCCCTTTCCAAGGAACATAGACAATTTGTGAGCTTTTCTTAGATTGTCTTTGATGTTTGGAGAAACTTGGGAAACAGAAACCCAGCCTTGCACTTCCTCTCTTCTTATGTTTCTGTTGTGTCTGAGAAAGGTAATGTCATAGGTAAAATTAACTTACATTCTTATTGGTATTGTCTCTCAAAGCAGAAAATGGGAGGCGCCATTTGGCCACTTCCTTACTGATACTCTGTTCCAGTCTCCCTAAGGTTGCTAGATCTCTGCTGGGAAACTCCTGGAGATTTGGGGATGGAGCCTGGGGAGTTCAGGGATGCCAGTGGGATACAATGCCACAGTCCACCCTCCAGAGCATCCATTTATCCAGGGGAACTGACCTCTGTAGTCTGGAGATGAGCTCTAATTCCGGGGGATCCACAGGTCCTATCTGGAGGCTGGCATCTCTAAGTCTCCCCCTAATGCTTAAATATTCTCTTAGGGTTAAGGAAGCCAGTGCTACATAAGATAGACAAGCATAGAGAACTGGAACCACAAAAGGCATCCTTAAACCCCTGCTTCTCCTAATATCTAAATTCATTCCCAGGAGGTCTCAGGCGCTCATCTAATTCTGTTCTAAAATAGTAATGTGCTATTGTGGAATCTCAGAAAGGTGCATGAGCAGATTTATGGGTGGCAATGGAAAGATTGGGCCGCAGTCTTAAACACGTATGAATGTCATGATAGTGGCTTTTAGAACAAATTTTTGTTGTTTATTTAAATTTGGGATTTGAAATCATGGGAAGTTGCTTTATACTTTCATTTATGCTACCATTAGTGTTGTCTTCTTCTAGGCCTGTCACATTAATCACTTTTTTCACATATAAGCACTCACTGGAAAAGTTGCCAAATTTGGAAATTACAGCAATTAAAACTTTCCTTGCCAAAGAAAATAGGCTCTGTACACTTTTGAAAAGATGCAATTCACCAGTGCCTTACATTGTAAATACATCTAGTAAAAAAAAGAGAGAGTATATATTAGTGTTCTGGAATTCTAAATTCTAAAAAGGTTAAGAGTTAAGATGAGATCTAGTGAACTCTTTCTAACCTTGAAGATGAGAGTGAAGCAAACCAGAAATACACAGTGTTTTTGTGTTTAGAAAAACATTATTTCCTGAAAAAGTAGACTTGTAATTTATTTATTGCACATGTTTAACAATCTGCTACAAAGGAGTGTCGCACGGAACAGGATCCATCCGGCTGGAGACCTGACACTTGCGAGTTCAGGGAAATTGAAATAACTGTACAGGAAAACAATGCTGCAAAAGGAGGATTAATCTCAGTCTATGTGCTCTAACTAGCTCTTCAGGGATATCAGTCTGCAGTTTAGCAACATGCATAAAAGTTCACCTCAGGTCCAATGAGAGTTAAGGATGTATAACATTCACTCAAATGTCTGATAAATAAAAATAAGTACACATGTCTGAAAACAGTAGCAAGCTGATGAGCTATTTCCCATGGGATGAAGCCAGGCTTGTAGACAGAGTGTGTGGATAGTGGTGATGTGGAGGAAGCATATGTGTTAAGATGCATATGCTTTTGGAGCATATCATGCTTTTTTGAATTGGCCAAGCAGCAATTCAGTCTTGTGCAGCCCCCACTCTTAAAAAGCATTTAAAGGGATCCTTTAAATGCTTTTTGAGGAGCAAGGGCCTGTGCGCCTGAATCCCAAGTGGTGAATTCACCACTTGGAGTGCAGGCATGTAACCAGCAGCCAACCCTCTCTCTCCCCTCCTGCATCCGCTGGAGTGCCCGTTAAATCTGTCAGGAGGAGAGGGAGAGGGGTGGTTGTGGGTAACTGCTGTTAGGGGTGGGGCTGAGGGAAGGCTTCCCCTTGCTGGCCAGTTGGCCGGCAACAGACAGGAGCCCCCAAAATCGGGGGATCCCCCATTCCCACCTGGGGACTGGCATCCCTAGAAGCAGCTATTGCGGCCACACAAGGTCCAACCTACAGGGTGGCAAGAATAAAGCAGGCCTGAAAGGATCCAAATTAGGTCTTGCTTTATGTCAGAATCCCGCAGCTGGCCTGATCATGTTTGACCAGATGTTGCTAAGCCACATGACCACATACATCTGCTTCTGACCCATACTCACAATCAAGCAAATTACCTATGCTCAGGGAACCTTATGCTAATGAGATGGAGCTTGAGTTCGAAACTCCTTCTGGATCTCTGCCCTTGAAGCTCCCAGGCCCATGATCTGACTTGCACCTGTGCCTGGCTCCATTTCATCCCTTATCTCTCTTGAAACTGCAAGTCCTAGAGACATTAATTTCCCAGAGATGAGCCTTCAATGATTGTGTGCAAACAACCGTATAGCCTATACCAGCTAAAATGCTTGCTGTTCCTTTCCCAATATTTTATAGCTCACAAACACTCCTACCACATATGAAAAAAGCAGTATTATCTTAGCCACAAAACAAAACAAAAATCTTTGTTATATTATAAATTTTAGGGAGTCTATTTGGTGACAGGCACCATTGGTTTGACATTTTAATTTAGGGATGCCAGCCTCCAGATGGGACCTAGGGATCCCCTGGAATTACAGCTCATCTCCAGAGTATAGAAATTAGTTCCCCTGGAGAAAATAGATGCTTTTGAGGGTAGACTCTATGACCATCACAAGCTCTCAACGTAAACTGCCCTCACTGTTTGTTGTTGTGAGGAGTTAGTGGGGGGGACAACAATGTGAAAAGTCACTTTGGGTCCCCATTTAGGGAGAAAAGTGGGATGCATAAAAAAGGACTGGTGTATATATATATGTGCAACGGTGCTTTTTAATGCAATAAAGATTTCTGAGAGAACTCGGAACTAAAACCAGCACTTTTTGCACACATAGAGATGTGGAGTTGTGCCCTTCCTAAAATGTCAACATGTGCAAGGGAGAAGGTATTTTTGGCAATTCCCACCACCACCACCACCACCACAGACCTCTCGTGCTGTTTTGGGAATCTCCTGTCCCTCAGGATCAGCATTTTCTGGGTACTTTGGGATGCAGTGGGAGGGGAGAATTGGGGAAGTTTGGTTCCGTGGACAGAAATCTTTCTGTCTGCAGAATTTTTTCATGGGTTCCAAGCCATGATCTAATCCTTTCCCATCACTGATCTATCTTACATCATTTATCTCTGTATGCTCGCTTTTTACTATAAGGGAAATGGAAGCCTTAAGGAGGCAAACTGCCCGTCACTGGGGAAGGAGGCAAGGCCTGGGCTTCTGCCCCATCCCCCTGTCTCTACAGCTTTTCCTGCCAGCCAGCATGCGCAAGAAAAGCCTTTCCCCTTTGCCTGGCAGGCACAGCCCCAGAGAATAAAACAGCTCATGCAAAGATAGTGCAAATATTGGCAGTGTGTGGAAACAGTGTTCAAAGAAATGCTGATGGGAATGTGCATACCAAAGTGTCCATCCTATTTGCTCATTAGTGGGAACATATTCCTTTTCTCTGGCACCCACTCCTTTGCAAAGAACTTTTTACCAATAAGTGAAAAATTGCCAAAACAGGAGAAGGGGGCAAGATATTTTGCAGAGGGCAAAAATGTCTGCAAAATGCTCTCCCCTTGGCTCAGAAAACATATCCACAAAAGCTGGCTTCTCAACACATACAGCACCAATGTGGATCAGAGAATGAATCCAAGATTCATGACAATGATGCTCTCAAGTCAGTTGAATAACTGCCCAAATTGCTATGAGGAAAAAGTAAGGAGCTGGGGAAAAATATTAAGGCATTATCTTTATTTACTGGTCAGGCACCATATCAGCAAATCACGTGTTTATTTCACTGCCACTGGGGTAGTGTATTGAACCTTTTCCTTATCTACATTGTAACGGGTGTTTATATTTTGTGGCAAGCAAATAAGGAGAGCAGCCTTTGTGAACGAGAAAAGTGAAATGCAATATGTATAAACCAATTGAAGCAATCCTGAGAATCTGACATTCATTAACTGCACAGGGGCAGAAAAGTGAGAGGATGTTTGAAGGCCTCGAAACCACAGCCTGTCCTCCGTCCATCCCCTTATTTACAATATACTGAGTACGTTAGAAATACTAAATATACCACGTGTCAGAGTTAGCTGATTGTCAACAATTACATCTGCTTCATTTACATACCCTTTTGGAATGATTTCATGTTGAACACATTGGGTACTATGTATGCAAACACTTAAAATTCCTCTCGGTAGCCAAAAAAAAAAAAAATCAGACAGCTTCCGTGCTGTGCATTCTTTCAGGACTTGTGTGGAATTTTGCGGTTTTGCTATCCAGATGTGTATTTTCTTTAAGAATTGGGTCCAAGGCAAGCAAAACAAAGGGTGGGATCTTTTTTGCCTAGGAAAGCAGTGACCAAAGACATGAGCAGAATGGTCTGAAGTAAAACACAAAAGAGAATGAATGGTAAATAAAAGGGATGGTGTCCAAAACTATGGTGACAGGGCAGCAAATGTATTCTGTTTTAATTCACATCTCAAGTAACAGTAAACAATATCAGTGGTCTGATATTGCTGAGGTATTCTTTAACAAATGGGTCATTCACTAAGTTCTTTTTTTTTTTATAAAGATTTTATTGACTCCCCTAAAAAGGGGAGGAGTTTCGCTTAAAAAGAAAGATAAGGAGGGTATATAGTGGGAGAAAGAGAAAGCTGAGTGATGTATTAACTGTTAGATTAAACTGTTAGTAATGTCCAATCATCAAAGGCTTCTTCTGCGTGTTGTCAAACATCTTTTTTCCATTCCAGTTACTTTCTATGTTAATTTGTTAGTAATGTTCCTTTGAATTTCTGTTAAAAAGTCTCTTCAGGGCACATTCAAAACCGCTTCTTTAACGCGCTGGTTACTTTTCCCCTCTCAGTGACGGGAGGGGCTTCCTCTGTTTTTCTCTTGCCTCCGGCTTCTTCCCCTCCTCCTTCGGGTCGCTGTTAACTATTTCAGTTCCTGTGCTGTAAGCTGTCTTCCTTTCATGCCATGCCCGGAGATCTCCAGCTTTGAGAATGGTATTAATTTCAATTTCGCTTTTATCCGCTCCCAATCCCCTTCGCTGGATTCTCCTCTTCAATTGTTGACTTTTATAAGCGCTCATGAGGCACTTTTCGCTGTCACAATTCAAGCTTTTCTTTTCCTTCACAATCCCCGTTGGATTCATAGCCATACACAGTCCAAATATTAAACAGCCGGCACTCACGTTGACACAAACGCCCAGACGGAAGTCCCTCCCTTCTCCCCCGCTTGTCTTTACCCAGCTCCGACATCTTGTTTTTTTTATTTTTAGTAAAGTTTTTAAAATGCGCTCCAGGGAAACAAAACCTCTTGCTTATTTTCAAGTACATCAAAGGAAAACATCACTATTCGCTCAGTCCATTCCCCCCCTCTTTTCTTTTTTTTTCTTTCTCGCTTATAGAGGATTAATCTCCTCATTTTCCGCTGAAGGGGGGGGGGGAAACGTTCTTAGTTCATTTTCTCTGTATTTTGACAACTCACAGTTACGCCAGTCTTTTCTTTTCCATTTTTTTCGGATATTCGCTTCATCACTCGGTGACGCCCGGTGGTTCCGCTAAACCCCGTAGAACGGGGTCGCTCACGCAGCAAGGTCCAAAGGGGCAGGGCATGGCGAGAGTCTCAATCTCCGATCTCTCGACCGAAAGAGAGACTCCCCCCTGGAACGCCCTAAAGCGCCCCGGATCCGAGCTCCTCTCATCTGAGGGGCTCGTTCGGGTCTCCGCTTGCGCGGATTCCCTCCTCCACCGCGGGCGGGCAAGGCGCCCTCGGGAGCGACCCGAGGATGCGTCTGCCTTTCGCGGGAGCCAGACCGGAAGCCGGTCATTCACTAAGTTCTGTGGGCCTCTTATATTCAAGAAAAAGGGAAGCTCTTATCATTTTAGAGCTTGTACTGTGCTAAAATATCATTAGGTTCGCTTTTAGAATCAATGTTTGTGATTTCAGAGGGGAAAAAGATATTTTCAGGCAGGGCTCTTTTTGTATAAAAAGCCCAGCAGGAACTCATTAGCATAATAGGCCACACCCAACAGCAGGAACTCATTAACATATTGGGCCACACCCCTGACAGCACAGCTCATTAGCACATTAGGCCGCACCCCCATGTTACCAGAAGTGTGGTTATCCAGCCACAACCTCCTCTTGCTTGTTATTCTGTTTACCTTGTTTGTTGTCAAAACCCAGGGCCTTTTTTGTAGCAGGAAATCCTTTGCATGTTAGGCCACACACCCCTAATGTAGCAAATCTTAATGAGTTTCTGCTGTTGGGTGTGGCCTATTATGCTAATGAGTTCTTGCTGGGCATGGCCAACTTGGGAGCCAGCCGGAACTCTGTTCCTGTGCGTTCTTGTCCAAAAATAGCCCTGTTTTCAGGGAACTTTTTACCTATTTTCCCCAATTCTGATCATGACATGCATCAGTACTTGCTATACAAACCTGAAATGTTTTCTTAGCCTTGCTCCTAAGGCTTTTCCTCATGCTGGTCCTCTCCTTTTGTGCCAGATTCCTTTTGCGAACTGCTTCACACATATTTTTTATACACAGTTATTTTAGATTGTAGTCCTATGGGCCGAGGGTATTTTTAGGGACTTCGGTTAATTAGGGGGAAACACACTATACAGAAAAGCATGGGTACCTAACAGGCATCATTGCCTTCAGGTTAATCTTCAGAAGAAAACATGTTAAAAAGGAAATAGGGACAGAACAATAGCATAATTTCTGAGAATAATATCGTTTTCATATATGCCTACAACAAACAAAAAGGAGTTTTTTGATACTTTTTTCAGTACCAAGAAGAGATTAATTATGGCATAAATGTTGAAGACTACAACCCATACCATCAGATGCATGAACTCTTATCCTCAGTTGGCAAATATATTTGGTCACAAAAATAGCACCAAAGGCTATGAAACATAAGATTTCATGCTGAATAAGGGGGTGGCAGGCTGGCAGCTGTGGCCGGTAGTGCCTTTTAACAACTTTGACTGGTTAGCCAACTGTAGCCTTTCTTGG
This sequence comes from Gekko japonicus, assembly GCF_001447785.1. NCBI lineage: Eukaryota > Metazoa > Chordata > Lepidosauria > Squamata > Gekkonidae > Gekko > Gekko japonicus. The sequence goes on along the minus strand of NW_015165835.1, from coordinate 1,235,512 downwards.
GCAGAAAGTTCTGGCCACAGAAGTGCATGCCCTGGTAACACACAGATTAGATCACTGCAATGCACTCTACATGGGGCTCCCCTTGAAAAGTATTTGGAAACTTCAATTGGTGCAGAATGATGCAGCCAAGATGTTGACTGGAGAGGGTCATAGGGACTCTTGTCACTGTAGCCTTGGCCCATCGAAAACAGGCTCCCAGTCTGATTCCAGGCACTATTCAAGATGCTGGTGTTGACCTTTAGAACTCTATAGAGCTTGGGATCCACATACCTGAAAGGCCACTTACTTCTTTAGGAAAGCTACCGACTACTACAGTCATCTTCCTTGGTCCTGCTTTGGGTGCACTTGCCTTCTGAGATTAGGTGGGTGACAACCTGGGAGAGGTCCTTCTTGGTTATGGCACTGAACCTCTGGAACTGTGTCCCCAGGGACACCCTTCTATTCCTGTCTTATACCAGCGGGTGAGGACTGTTTCATTTCATATGGCATTTCCTCAGTAATCCCGCCTTCCTTGCTGTGTTTTAATCATGGTTTTAATTTTTGTGTTTGTGTGTTTTGCATTTGGTTTAAAGTATTGTAATACTGTGTTTGGATTTGATTTTTTTAAAAGTCTATAAACAAAAATATAATAAATACACACAGATAAAAGGAATGTCCAAAGCTATAAAATACTAAACACAGAAAGAGAGATTCAACATATCAAACATCGGTTGTACATGTTTCTGTTTTGTTAAGTACAGAATTTCATTTTTTGGATGTTTCCTTTATATCACAGGCTTTTTTTTTGTGTGTGTATACAATACAGTTAGTTCAACTAATATAAAGACTCTTCTGGTTTTAATCTTCCAGTGTTGTTGCTTCTTTTCTTTTCTTTTTTTGGCAACAGCCTAGATTTCTGAAGTTTAACAACTTGGCTGGCAGTGCTTATCAGATGAAGGGCAATATGCTGGTACCCTTTGGGGATTGCAACAACATAATTTAGGAAAACACAATTCAGTAGAAATTTGCAAGTTAATGTTAAATGCTAGTGACAACATTTTCCAAAATTTCTTAGCTTCCACCACACGTGCAAGAATTCTACTTTGTCTTCCCTATAGGACCAACAACTGCTGGAATTATTTTTATAAATTTTAGCTAATCTCAGAGGATTTAATTGCCATTGATAGATAATTTTACATGTATCTTCTCTGAAAAAACATACTAACCAAAAATGTAGAGCCCTCGAATAATAGAAAAGACCAAACACTACAGTTAACATCATAATCTAGAGATTTCCTCCATTTCAAAACAAAATTTGGAGTAGGATTACAGTTTTAATGGTTTGTATAATGCTTGTTTTACCTGTTAGCCACCTTGGAGGCCCTGATGAGGGCAGAAGGGTGGGTATAAATTTGGGAAATAAATAAATAAATAAGAGTTACAGATTTTCACAAATAAATAAATAAGATAAATATAGATTTCTATGCAAAGCTCAAATGGACACAACATAAAGACAGTAACCATTTCTCATAGCAGAAATTGAAAATAACTCAATCCTTTCTCATCCTTGTATGTTTGTGTGTGGTATCTGCCACATATTTATAATTTTTTCATGTGAATGTATGTATGTATGTATGTGTGTCTGCCAACTGAGGACAGCTCTTCATCAATCTGATGAAGTGGACTGTAGTATATAACAGCTTATGCTACAAAACTTTTTTGCCCATGTTTGCTAAAACAAATTGATTTAACAAGGCTACTAAGGAAAAGGCTTTCCTTGCTTGAAAGCCAGTTGAATCTGACTTCTGGTTTATGGCGACGCTCAGGCAGACACATCTCCCAGACCTCCGGGGATGCAATCTGTGCACCCCCCAGAGCCTTGGTGAAAGGCTCCTAGCCAGGGCGCTTTTGAGGGGTGACTTCTTCTCCAGCGTGATGCCAGAGAATTGAGGCACTCCTCCGCCCCAATGGTCCTGCCACTGAGTGTCTGCATGGACTTAGTGCCACTGACCGGGACAAGCATGGGAGATCAAGTGAAAGAAATGACTGCTGAGCGAGGTCGGATGGCCGACAATGAACAGTGAGTCAGGTGGAAGCGAGCATGAGAAATTAAAAAGAAAGCTACCCCCCCTTATAAAGCTGTAAAAAGCGAGTGGGGGAGGGGCCACTCCCAAGCGCACAAACAAAATATGGAATAAAGGAGGGGGGAGAGCGGAAGAGCAAGCATTTAAATCTGTTTTAAGAGACTTACCAGAGTGCAGCTAAGCATAAGGGTGAATTTCAGAGACTTTGGCAACTTTTAAAGAAAGCAAACAATCCAGAATGATGGCGGGGAAGAAACCAGATAAAGACAAACTTGTGAAAGTGAAACTAGTGGGCAGTCCTCGAATGGAAAAGACCACTGAGCTTTCCAAAATGCTGGCAGATTCCTTGCACCCTCTGCTGGACGAGATGACTAATATCAAGCAACAATTGTCAACAATAGGTCAGAGCTTGGCCTCACAGCAGCTACAATTGACTAAATCATTAAAAGCAATGGAGCAAATGGCTGAGAAGGTGAAGGAAATGGATGCTGTTACTAAAAAAGTTAAGAAAAAGGTGCAAAAGCTGGAAATGAAACAGGCAACGGGAGAAACACAACTTTTACAGTTACAAATGGAAAAAGCAAATCTGGTCCTTCGGTTTCAAGGGGTCCAGGAACCGAAAGGAGAGAATCTGAAGCAACTGCTGAGTGAAGCTATAGCCCCAATGACAGACTGGAAAGTGGAATATCTTCACAGTGAGATGGATGTGGTCTACAGGTCCTATTCCTCATATATTAAGAAAAATAATCTGCCAGGGGAAATAATAGTAAGATTCTTGAAGAGACATATGAGAGACACTATCTTGAAAGTAACTACAGGAACACCCTTGAAAATCGGGGACAACAATATCAGGATTTTAATAGACATTCCATTTGATATAAGACAGAAGAGAAAGAAATACAAAGAACTAATCCTTTTTCAACAAACAAATAGCATCAGATACAGATGGTTAATTCCAGAATACGTCATTTTCAAACTCCAAGTTAAAAAAGAAAAGATTGACTCAGTTCTTAAAGCACGGGAGTTTTTGGGAGCACAGCTGGGGGAACCAGCTGAGGACAAGAAGGAAGAAGAAGAAAGCAAATCTTCTGATGAGGACTCTCCCTCTGAAAAGGGGGCGGCTGCCCCCAAAACCTCATATAAATTGAGGATTAGAAAAGATAAAACAAAATAAAGGCTGAAGGACTCTGAATTGTGCCTGAAAATTTTATAAAAATTGTGGGATGATCTGGGGGTTTCATTAAACAGATATAATGATGAAAAAGTTATACAACTTAGCATAACTGACCATGTTCAATGTATTATCAGCATGCTAGATTAACATTGATATAAGCGGTTGTAATGATCTCTTATTCTTGGGTTTTTAGTTATTAGTGGGTGTCTTTTCTTTTTCCTTAGATGTAGTTCCAATTTCCCTTTTTTCAGTTATAGTTTGTAGTGTTGAAAAAATAAATTAAAAACTCCCCTTAGGGGGATTAAAAAAAAGAAAAGAAAGCCAGTTGAATCTGACTCTAGGGGGCAGTGCTTATCTCCATTTCCAAGCCAAAGAGCCAGCGCTGTCCAAAGACATTTCCATGGTCATGTGGCCAGCATGACTAAACGCCGAGGCACATGGAATGCTGTTACCTTCCCACCAAATCAGTACCTATTTATCTACTTGCAATTTCTTGCTTTTTAACTGCTAGGTTGGCAGGAGCTGGGGCCAGAAACGGGAGCTCACTCTGTCACGCGGCACTAGTGTCTCAAACTATCAAGCTACAGACCTTCCAGTCTGCAGCTTCAGCGTCTTAACCTCTGAGCCACCGTGGCCCCTTAACAAGGCTACTACCTCTGTGGAATTTGCCTCCATTACTGGCTGACAAGTTTTGAACACAGCACCACCTCTTGTTGGAAAAGCAGTATTACCATTAATGCTTCCCATTACAACTCCCTCATTCAGATGCTGTAACTCTTAAATAGATGGGTTAAAATAGAAGTAGCCATTCTATTTTAAAATGGCAATATATGCCTGAGTATTATTAATTCTAAATCTTCAAAAATGACAGAAAAAAGATCCAGGAAGCTACACACTAGGCTGTCTAACATAATCTATAGCAAGGAATGTACTAGAACAGATTTTAAAATAGTCAGTCTTCAAGCATTGTGAAAATACTGTAGTGGTAAGTAGAAACCAACATGGATTTCTTAAGACCAAATCCTGCTAAACTAATTTTACATTTTTTAAAATTGAATTACTAGCTTAGTGGAACGTTGTGGATATGACATATTTTGAATTCAGTGAAGCATTTGACCAAGACTCCCATGATATTTTGCTTAGCAAACTGGTTTAAACCAGGCTAGATAATGGTAGAAGTACATGTGAAAAGATCTTGCGGTTCAACTAAATCACAACATAAACATGAGTCAGCAGTGTGATGCAGCTGTGCAGAATTCTCATATGATTTGGGGCTGTGTTAATCTCTCCTCATATATAATTGTGATTTGGGGTGGCACTTCGTAAACAATCCACATGCTCCTAAATCAGGTAGCTCCATGATGTGTCACTCAGAAGCTGTCCCTATCCACTGGCTGCATTGCCTGAGTCTCACTTCCAATATTCTAAACAGTTTGCTGTTCCTCTCCCCCCAATAGCCAGTTGGAACACAGAGGTCATTTGCATATGTGGCCTGATTGGCCTTTGCCTCTAACATTCTAAAAAGTTTGCTGTTGCTGTTGGCAATCATTGAATGTGTCCTGAGGTAAAATACACATTCCAATCTTCCCTTAAATGGTCACTGGAGTTGCCAGTCTCCCTGTGGGGCCTGGAGATCTCCCAGAAATCACCATGTTCCCCAGCCACAGCACATCATTTCCCCTACAGAAAATTTCCCAGCTATTACAATGGCTGCTTTGGGCAGTGGACTCTATGGCATTATACACTGCTGCGGTCCCTCCACACCCTCAAACCCTGACCTCCCCAGCAGTGTTCCCTCTAAGCTGAGTTAGTGTGAGTTAGCTCACAGTTTTTTAGCCTCCGGCTCACATGTTTTTGTCTTAGCTCAGGAAGGATGTCTCCAGAGCAAACTCATTTCTGCAGCAGCCAAATTGCTCGCTCACAACTTTAATGCCAGTAGCTCACAAAGTAGAATTTTTGCTCACAAGACTCCACAGCTTAGAGGGAACATTGCAAGTCCCCAGGCTCTACCCCTCAGATCTTCAGGTCCGGCCCTCCCCTTCAGGTCTGGCCCTCCCAGCGTTCCAGCAGCACCTGGAGATCTCGAAGATCAGTTCTCCTGGAGAAAATGGCTTCTTTGGGCAATGGACTCTATGGAATTATATCCTGCTGAGGTCCCTCCCCACCCCAAACCCTGCCCTCCCCAGGCTTTACCCCTCAAATTTACAGGTCTGGCCCTCCCTTTAGTATTGCCAGCTTTCCAGCAGCACCTGGAGATCTCCAAGATCAGTTCTCCTGGAGACAATGGCTACTTTGGGCAATGGACTCTATGGAATAATACCCTGCTGAGGTCCCTCCCCACCCCAAACCCTGCCCTCCCCAGGATCTACCCCTCAAATCTACAGGTATTTCCCAACCCAGAGTTGTCAACCCTGTAACTGGCTATGGAACCGCTTTCCAGACCCTTGGAACCAAGAAGACATGGCAGAGGAGGAGGTGCTTTTCTACCTTAGCTGCCACTGCATAACCCCAAAGCAACATAAGTCAGGGGTGGAGGGAACCATACCTGTTAACATGAGGCTTTCCTCCCGTACTACCCACTTGGGGCAGCAAAATGACTTGAGACAGCCCTGCCTTATAGCTAAGCAGAAGGAAATAAACATGGCTTGCCTCCCTCTATTTTCCCCTTCCCTCTGCTGCCCCACCAACCACAGCTGGGACACTCACCTGGAGCTTTCTTCTAGAGCTCGTTGTATTTCTTCCCACAACGAGCCTTTCTCCTAGTAGACTTATAATATCCAGATAATGAGGAGTAAGAGTTCCATTCTATTCCATGTTAGTTAAGCCTTCTCATAAAAAAACGGTAAATCTAGAAATTGCTGGGAATTCTATGGTAAAATCAAAGAGTTTATGATAAATCCTAGAGCTACTTATGTAACTTTTTAAAATGCCAATTTCACAACCCTGCCTTCTCCCCAACCATAGCCTTCTCACCAGTGCCTGGCAACCTTGTGCTTTAAGGGGCATTGCCTGGTGGTGGTTGACTATTTCTCACAGCATAACAGATGTGTTAAAGAACATTTGTTCATGCTTAAGAATTCCAAAACAACTGTGACAGACAAAGCACCTCAGTTTAGAGATGTGCATACCAAAATTCCTGAGCTAAAATTATACCTGAAAAATGGGGTTATTCTGAGTATTTAAGTAACCAAAAAAAAAAAAAGGAATTTCAGAACTTTCTGGAATTATGGAAAAAAAACAATTGGGTAGAATAGGGGACAGGGTGGTTTTTTTTTAAGCAAATGGCACCACATTTTTTAGAGGACTACGTTCATCTTCTCTCCTAAAGATCCTCCCCAAAAAGGTTTGAAGGTGATTGGACAAATGGGGTCTGACTTTACAGACTCCTGAACAAGGCACCTCCAGCCACCCTATCTCTATTGGTCCTAATGGGAGGAATATGGGATCTTTCCATGGAACTAGAATGAGTGATTGTGGAGCAAATAGCAGCCAAATAGTGGGGTACAGAGTCCTTCTCCCCTAACACCCTCCATGTTTTAAGGGAATTAGACAAAGGGATCTGATTTTGTGACTCCCTGAACAAGATGTAACAAGTGGAGTTGCCAACCTCCTGGTGGCACCTGCAGTTCTCCTGGAATTGCAGATCATCTCCACACTACACACATTCACCCAGAGAAAATGGCAGGTTCAGAGGGCAGACTCAACAGCATCACATCCTCACGGGGCTCCCTTTTCTACCCAAAGTCCTCCCTCTCCAGACACCAGCCCCAAATCTCCAGAAATTCCCCAAGCCAAAGCTGGCAAACCTAGGCCCGGCCATGCTGGTCTCCATCATTTCTTACAAGGGGAAATGCCATGCTTAAAACCTGCAGTCTAATCTAACAAAGTAACCTCCAGTTCCTCCCACAAGATCACTCCAAACTTGCAGGAGAAGATAAACAAACTTGCAGGAGAAGATAAACAACAGAAACAGAACACACACCCCCCCAAGATCACCCCCAACAGAGCAACCTGCGAGAGCACTAAACTCAAATCTGGAGATAATTCCAGTGTTATACTAAGAATACCATCCTGAGACTAATAGAATAGATTCAAATAGGGTTCTGAGTAGACCTGTTTAGGATTACTCTATAATGAAGACAAGTTGCAGAATCAAATAAAAACTCAAAAGACACTGTCAGGGCCCGTCGCTGGCGGACCCTGCCTGTGTCCTGAGTCTCTGATCTCCCATGTACACGAGGTTGAGCTTGATTTGTCTTGGGGGGTACTGCTGGACTCTAGCTTCATTCTCAGATCTTTTTGCTAACTCTTGTACTTACATGCTAATTTGCTGCTATCCATTGATCTTACTGGCCACCTGATCCAATTTCAGCTCTGCATATGCATCTTGGCTCTGAGCCACCCCTCCTAATGGCTGCCCCCCCCACCCTCTTTTTCCCCTGCAAATATCCCTTGAGAAGATTTTGTTCCATTTGTCTGAAGAAGTGTGCTTTGCACATGAAAGCTTACATTTTGAATAAAACTTCGTTGGTCTTAAAGGTGCCGCTGGACTCAAAATTTATTCTCTGTCCTGTCAATATTCTTCCTTTCCAATCTCACAGAGGCCTCTGACAAATAATTCTACTGATGTTGAAGGATTTTTAGTTTTCTGGTAGTCCCTGTCATCAGCCATATTGTGCTCATCAAACGTAGCCAGCTACTCTTTTGACTGTCCTCAGGAAAAAAGGACTTAAAACTAGGCAACTTCCCAGCTAACTACAACTTTCCCTGTTTTCTTTTAGGAGGTTTATTGCTATGTGGAATTGCTATATTTTCTTCCAGTCCAGCCATTCTGAAGGTCAGTGATAGTGGGGGTGTACGCCAGTGTGGCTCAGTGGTTAGTGTTGAAATAGGATCAGGGAAATCTGTGTTTACATCTCAGTTTGCCATGAAACTTATTGCCGTTTCTTTCAGACTAACCTGCTCTCAGGCTGTTGTGAGGATAAAAAGGAGGAGGGAAAACTATGTATGGTCCCGGTCACATGGGCTGGATAAAGTGTGTGGGGGGAGGTGTGGCTATTAGTGCCATTGCAATCTGACATGCCCCAATGCGATCAGATGCAACAGCGTTGTTTCCTTCGGCGGTTGTTTGCAGTGCGCTCCAACCAGGAAGCAGGGACTTGAGAGGAGCGCGCTGGGGCGATCAGACAGAGAACGTCTGTCTGCAGCCCATCATTACCGTTTACTACTGGGGTTTCCAAGGTACTTTTAAAGTCCGCATCTTCGGCCGGACGATACCGGTTGGCCACGGGTGCCCCACGCTTGCCAGATGTGACGGTGTGATTGCGCCCATATAATCCGCCTTGCATTTGTGGCTCTCCCACGGCAAACTGTGCATGTGATCGGGGCCTATGCTAACCTGAGCTCCTTGCAAGAAAGTCAGGATAAAAATGCTGAAAATAAACTGGGTTGTTTTTTCCTGAAATTCAACATGAATTTGGAACATGTTACTCAAGGAAAAAATCTATAGGAATTTCAAGGGAAGCAAAATATAATTCTGATAAGCTTGGGAAACTTTTGTACACCTGTCAGTATGCCACTAATTATTGCCAAAAGAAACAATGGAGCACAGTGCTTGGGGGGGGGATCCATAGGTGTATTTTATTTTTTAAAAATAAGATGGATGAAAGTCTTTGAGGGGGATGTCAAAACATTACTCCTGTTTTCTGCGTTTTGTGATTTCGTCATATTTTTATTTGCCAAAAATGCTGTGTCTGTTTCCATATATTACAAATGTTAAAATTAGCATCCAGTAACTTACAGTGCTACCATAAGCATGTCTGCTCAGAGTCCTACTCAAGTCTACTGAAAGGGACTTACTCCCAGGAAAGTGTTTTTAGGAATGCACTGTTAGATGAGAGAAAAAGAAAGCATGAAGGACTAGCAATGGTTGAATATGTCTTAGTTTATGCTTCACCTGAAGTTTAGTATTGAAGCAACCTCCCCGATCAGTTAATGGCACTGGATTATGTTAACATTTGACCTGTCATTAACCTGCCACTATACATTCGTCAAACATCTGCCTTTCTTAATTCTTATGGGGAAATGACAATACTGAAGTACAGGGAACACATTCATTGTCAATAGCCTGACAAGAAGCAGAAAACGGCATTCGTCTCTAATAAAACAGATATTTTTTTTTAGACTGGAGTAAGGGAGAAAAAGTCTTACATGATGGAGGCCAGTGGTCAGAGCAGACTGAATGTTAGGAGGAACAGAAATGACTACGTAAAATAAAAGACATAGCCAATGAAGATGTGTGTCAAGAAACTGGTTCCCCAAAATTTCTTGTTCTGTTTCAAAGTTTGGTTCAGGCTTGAACGCAGCCTGCTTTTGGGTTAACGGAGTTCAGAAAAACATTGCTGAAATAGAGGGAGCTGACCTTGTGAGTTTGGAGATAACACCCAGCTGCAAAGAGGAGCGAAGTGTTAGCCAAACTGCTCCAAAATGGAAACAATTGGTACAGTTTTTAACTTCGGGAACAACCGTCTTTGTTTACGGAGGATGCTGCTGATTCTGAGGTTCCCAATGAGAGACTGAGGCAGACTTCCTTAATAATAATAATTGTTTACTAGCACACTTCACACAATAAACACACAACATTCACTGACATACGATATAGAACTATAAGGAAGCAGAGGGGATTGATGGCTTATAGAGATAGCTTATAGAGGGGTGATACAACCTGTTCAGATGTGCAGAGGTCCATGGATTGTGGCCTAAACTCAGAGAGTTTAGGGGTGGCCTGTCATGTTGGGTTATGGCAGAGAACACACACTCTGAGGCCATGGTTACGCTGGGATATACCCTATGGAAAACCATGCAGACCAATGCCTGCTCCTGGGGGCTGGTCTCAGGTGAGAACAAAAGATTTCCTGGACTAATGATGAGTCACAGGGGTGTGTGGCATCAGGAGGGGCAAGGCCTAGATGTCCAGAGGGGCAGAGTCTGGATTTAACAATAGAAGCCAGGTGCTGGGCGGCTAGTTAAGTGGATAATCTGACCACTAATGGCCCTAGCCAGGGTAAACAAAAGGTGGGAGACGTCCCTGATTAGCGTCAGGGAGGATCGTTAATAATTTGAATGTTTGTCCCGGTATCTTGATGGACAGAGTAGAAAAGATATTCAGACAAAGAATTACTGGAGACAGAGTTATTTGCCAAGTGGCTTTCGAATAGACTTTAGAAATGTAAATACTTTACCTGCTAGAACTCATTGTTATTTCATAAGCATAATCTCTGCTGGGTGGAGGGGGAAGACTGGAGGCTTGCTCTGAGGTTGCCTGTCACCTGAAAATGGAGACCCCTTTTTCAGAGCTGTGGCTAGCTCTGTGTTTCAGAACCAAGAGTGCCTTCCTTGGCCTGAATTTTGTGGGTCTCTGGATCAGGTTAGAAGTGGGGTGCCCTTGCTATGGGCTACCCAATAGTAAAAGGCAGCGCCTCTGGCTTACAGAAGCACTGACTCCCATTAGCTACATGCCATCCAATTAAAGTTCATGATTTGCACCTGTGGGAAAGGGCCGAGACTAGCTGCAGATAGGTTTCATTTCCTTTCTCCCTGGTCAGACCACCTTGTATGTCATCTGCCTAGCAATTAGCTTTACATCACCACCTATGCTCCCTCTAAGCTGTGGAGTCTTGTGAGCAAAAATTCTACTTTGTGAGCTACTGGCATTAGAGTTGTGGGCGAGCGATTTGGCTGCTGCATAAATTAGCTTGCTCTGGAGCCATCCTTCCCGAGCTACGACAAAAAATGTGTGAACTGGAGGCTAAAAAACTGTGAGCTAGCTCACATGAACTCAGCTTAGAGGGAACACTGATCACCACCCAAGGATCCTATTGGTCTTTCAGGCCTGAGACCACATGGACCCTTGACCATAAGGAAGTAACATTTTGCCTTATTGCTGGCCTGATTGTGACTACCTAAGATCTGGATATGTGGTCACTATATTGCTCACTGCAGCCATCTTGAGTGCGTGATTGTGCTGGCCTGTGCTGACTCTGGAGAGAGACACTTTGGAGTATTGAGAACCGTCAACTATGACTGGGCAACATCTGATAACTGGAACCAATGTATTACTGTTTTAGTTAGCTCTTAAATACCTAGGTTTCTTGTTCTTGCCTCACAGTTCTTGTTCACTTTTAAATATTTTTGCACCCTAATAAATAAATATATTTTATTTTTGTGGTTATTTGCCTTCATCTGATCTCAATCTAAACTCAGAGTCTTAGACTGGGTGGCCACCTACCAAGATAATTGCTTTTGTGAGACACTCATTCTGCAAGCCTACCTTGCAGAGATGACTTTCTTGTTTACCCCCCCGGGAAAGTTGGAAGCTTGCCCTTTGGCTGCTAATTGTTGGGATAGTCTAAAGGGTTGATGGCAGACTACTGGACTGGTGTGGGAGGAGTCACACCCCAGGGTTTTATAATTTTGTGTCCTGCAGCCCTTAAACAAAGATCCTTTGGTCCAGACCTGGACTGCGGCCCTTTGACAATATGTATGAGTGCATTAGAAACAGGTCAATATGTAGTGTTCCAAATTAACAAATAACATGTTAGCTCCTTCACCGAAGAGATCTGTGGAGAGAGCAGCAATAGGGAAATGCAATGCTGGCATCATCCACAGGACAAGCCTACCAAAGCAGAGTTACACCCTTCTACACAGTTTTATTTCTATGGGCTGAGAAGGGTATAACTCTATTACAGATTGCACTATAAACCTGATAGGACTAGGGAGCCAAGGTCTTCGGGCAAACCTAGATAGGACAAAAGACACTCATATGACATCATTATATTATGCACTTTCCCACCTACAGTTAGTTGCCTTAAACTCCATCATTTTCAGTTAATCAACTCAAATTTTCCCATTAATCAATGAAACATAAGAAGAGCCCTACTGGATCAGACCAATAGTCCATCTAGTCCAGCATCCTGTCTCACACGGTGGCCAAATAGTTCCTCTGGATGGCCAAAAACAGGTCATAGAGGCTGAGACCTTCCCGTGGTGTTGCCTCCTGGCTCTGGGATTCAGAGGATTAGTGCCTCTGAATGTGGAGGTTCCCCCTCAGTCACCATGGCTAGTAGCCACTAATAGACTTATCCTTCATGAAACTATCTAATCCCCTTTTAAAGCTGTTTATTCCTGTGGCCATCACTACATCCTCTGGCAGCAAATTCCACATTTTAATTGCTCTCTGTGTAAAGTAGTATTTCCTTTTGTCTGTCCTGAACCTACTGTCCACCAGCTTCATTGGATGCGCTCAAGCTATAGTATTTTGGGAGAGGGAGAAAAATGTTTATTTGTCAACTCTCTACCCCATGCACAATGTTATTAAATTATATCACATCCCCCCATAGTCAGCTCTTTTCAGTTTAGAAAAATCCCACACTCTTCAGCCTTTTCTCATAGGGAAGGTATTCCAACCTCCTAATCATCTTGGTTGCCCTCCTCTGCATTTTTTCCAGCTCTGCAATGTCTTTTTTGAGATATGGTGACCAGAACTATACATAGGCCCCAGTCACACGGGCCGGAAAATGCGGGGGGGGGGGGAGCGTGGCAGTTTGCCCCGGAGCAAACTAATGTGCGGCTGCCAGATCACACGTCCCGCCAACGTCCCGTGGTTGGGGGGAGGTGCCGATCACACGGGAATCCTGCGGCATGGCAAAGAAGCAGTGTGCCGCGATCACAGCAGCAATGGCTAGGCGCCGCTGCCGTGGCAAACGGGGTTGTGTTTTTTTAAACTGAAGTGTGCACATGCGCCGTTGGGTGCTTGTGCGCATCCTGTGAAGACTTGCAAAAAACCCCTTTGTGTGATGGGACATGGGTGGGCGCCGGATGCCACGAACTACCACTGGAAACGCGATCAGACGCCCGCCCTTGCCCCACGGTTTCCAGAAACTAGTACCTCGGAGGTACTAGTTTTTTACGCTGCATCTTCGGCAGGAAGCCTCGGGTTAGTCACGGGAGCTCTACGCTTCCCAGATGTTGCAGTGTGATCGCGGCCGGAAAATCCACCTATCTTCCGTCTCTGTAGCGTGGCTAATGCTCCATGTGACTGCAGCCATAGTATTCCAAATGAGGCCACACCACAGGGGCATGGCAATATCAGCCATTTTATTCTCCATCTCTTTCCTAATAATCCCTAACATAAGAGTTTGCCTTTTTTACTGCTGCAGCACACTGTGTTGACACTTTCATTGTCACTTTCATTATGACCCCAAGATCTTTTCCCCTCTGACTCTCAACAAGTTCAGACCCCACTAGCTGCCAGAGGATGTTGTGATGGCCACAGGAATAAACAATATGTGAAGCTAGGATGCTATGTTCCAAAGTGCATTTACCAACACTGAACTTCATTGGCGTACGTGAAACTAGGATGCTTTGTTCCAAAGTGCCCCACTTAACATTTACCAACACTGAACTTCATTGGCGTGTTGTTGCGCACCCACCCAGTTTGTGGAGGTCCTCTTGGAGTTCTTCACAGCCTTGGTTTCACCATCCTGAATAATTTGGTGTCATCTGCAAGCTTGGCCATTACACTACTAACCCCTAATTCCAGATCATATATAAATAAATTAATCAGTACCGGCCCCAATACCGATCCTTGTGGGACCCCACTGCTTACCTCCCTCCATTGTGAGAACTGTCCATCGATTCCTACTCTTTGCTTCTTGTCATTTAACCAGTTTTTAATCCATAAGAGAACTTGTCTTCTTATCCTATGACTACGAAATTTACTCAGAAGTCTTTGGTGAGGTACCTTGCCAAAAGCCTTTTGAAAGTCCAGGTATATAATATCTACCGGGTCACCATTGTCTACATGCTTGTTCACTTTCCCAAAGAACTCCAAAAGGTTGGTGAGGCAGGACTTCTCTTTGCAGAAGCCATGCTGATTTTCCTTCAGCAGGCTTTGTCCCTCTATGTTCCTAACAATGCTGTCTTTGATTACAGTTTCTACTCCTTCCCTGAAGAGTTTAGCACCCCCTTCGAGTAATCCCAGATTGTTTGCACCAAATCCTACTGAATGCTGTAGAAATTGCACCCAAGGAAAGGGATCTTAGTAGACAATGCAAAGCTTCTGGAATTGGTCAGAATGTGAAAACATAAGCAGAAAGCATGAGCAAACATTTCAACCCCGTAGGAGTCCTTTGCTCTCCTGCAGCTGTTGTCTCAGCCTCTCATAGTAACAGATACTTAAAACAACATAATAGGCACTTTCTTACATATAAGCCATTCACAGCATCTGGAATAGTAGGGTGGGCACATTACAGTAAATCATTCTTACAAAGAAACACTGCAAAAACAATGAAAACCACATAGAGAAACATTTCTAAAAACCCATCCAGACATGTGGTTGTCTATTTTGTTTCTTCATTTTTCTTCGTGTTTTGGGAAGATTTCAAGTGAATCCATGAGACCCAGCTTACCGGCACACCCGGCATGCACTCTTTCGATCCTCCATGCTGAAGGAGGTTTCTGACAAACTGTGAATATAATTAGACATGGAATACTTCTAACAGCTGGAAGGATTTCACACTTAGGGCCTAATTTACAAAACTTTGGATTTGGCACTGTTTCAGCACTAGCCCTGAAAGTCATAATTTCTCTGACATATTTTTGGCAGGGGAAATTATTTATGTATGTACATATATCATTTTAAAAGGGGGGAAAGTATCCTACTTGTACCTGGTTAGTGATAAATGAGCAACTTCAGAAGCAGTGTCAGAAGTAAATAATGACCCTGGAAGGGCTCATGTTCAAAATGTAAGCTAATTTCTCTTCTTGTTTAGAAAGGGCCCATGCTAGATTTCCACATTACCGAAAATGCCTAAGACAGTTTTCTCATGCTTTACTGAAGTCAATTTGTGTGAGATTTACAAGAAAAATACATTACTGAAGTGCCAGCATGCCAAGTGTGGCTGCTATAAACTTGGCTGTATCAATTCAGCAACTTCTGTATTGTTCTTTTTTTCTTCTGCAAAGGCTTCTGACAAGACTTGGTACAAAGTAAGAGCAGTTTCACATAGTCAGTCCAGGCACAGAGAACCTATATGAAGGCAATTTCTGTCACATTTATTTCCCAAACAGAAACTTGTGTTATGGCAGCAATCATTTGACGGGTAAGGCCAAATATCCAAATGCATAGTTAGATATAGTCAAGTCCCATCGAACTTATTGGGCAGCAATTAGGGTTGCTAGTCAGTGGCTAGAACCCAGTGGAAAACAAGGGGTGGAGACCAATGTTCCCTCTAAGATGTGGAGTCTTGTGAGCAAAAATTCTACCTTGTGAGCTACGGGCATTAAAGTTGTGAGTGAGCGATTGGCCTACTGCATAAATCAGTTTGCTCTGGAGCCATCCTTGCTGAGCTGAGACAAAAAAGTGTGAGCCAGAGGCTAAAAAACTGTGAACTAGCTCACACCAACTCAGCTTAGAGGGAACACTGGTGGAGACATGGGGGGACACCATCAGGGCACTCTAGGATGCTAGGATTTGGATTCCAGTGAACCCTAAAGTGGTGTGACACTTCCAGGTTCACCCTGAAGTAAATCACTGTTGATGCAGTGGCAATATTTTCCTTATTTCCCCTACACACACCAGCCTAACAAGTGGGGTTGGGGGATTCAGAGGGCTGCTGACAGGAGATTTCACACTATAGTAGGAGTCCTAGAATTATCACCAGGAGGACTGTTTACACCAGATATTTATCAAGGGAGCATCATCTTGCAACTAGCAAATGATCATTCTCATTATTTATTTATTCAGACAATTTTTTTTTACCCGCCTTTCTCCAGAACTGGACTCAATGATAATTGACATTATATCTCTTTGGTGGTCAAAGCTGGGCTTATGAATAAAATATAAGTAGTAGTGGCCCAAATTATTGTTTCTGTCTTTTTTACTACTATTCATTGAAGGCAAAAAGGCATACACTGTTTATGTTGGCATAGAAGAGTCCACAGCCTAGTTCTATAGACTGCCTTTAACTGCACAACAGAAACAGTAAAGCCAGGAAATAACTGGATCCTATGCTAGGCAAATAAGAGTGTATTAATGAGTTCTGTGCAGGTGCTTGGCTTCAGCCTGGGTCCAAAGAGTCAAGTCTCAAGTGATCCCATTCAGATATTTCAGAGTACTGTACTCCAGTGTTATGAACCATAGCACCAGTACAGCAGGCCACAAGATCAGGCCATGAAATCTCCTTCTTCATTTCTAAGAAGTGGATTTCTTCCTTTACATTTCTGCCTTTTATGGCCCATTAGACACACACATTTTACTGCAGATTTTCAGAGCAGTAAGCCTTTAATCTTGACTTTGTGCCTGCCTTACGTACCATACTTTCTCCTTTGGTGTATTTATTCTGCAGCTACAATTTTTAAAAACCCACCATTTCTAAATTGGGGTGGAACATCACTTGTGACATGTAGGGGGTGGCATCCAAAGTTTTTTTTTTAAGTATGCAATTGCCCCATCACAGCTGCACAGTAGAGTCCAGTACCTTCCATTTAAATCCTCGTGGTTCTGGTTTTGTGTGTGTATTTTAGCCTTAGTTTACTGAATGAAAGGGAACAGAAAGGAAGGCAGGCAAAGGGAGAAAACCCATCATTGAAACTGACCAGACTTTTTCTGAAACTGACAAGCAGCTGCGAAACCCTGTTTTCCATATTGCCGAGCACGAGAGGATTCTCTGCTGTGTTATCACCCACAGTGAAAAATGTGAAAGAGTCACATGATCTCATAATATGGGGAAACATGTTGAGTGTACAGAATGCACAGTAGAACCCACTGAAACTGGCATTGCAAGCTGTGATGGTTGATGTGTGGCCGTATGCACTTGTGCAAAGTTGGCTGTGATTCCACCATACTTCTCACAGGGCTGCAATTTGTATGGGGGAGGAGTCCTCTGGCAGAAACTCTGGAGAGCTTTTTTAGTCTTGTGCCAATAAATTTTAAAAAATGGGGAAGCATTTTTGCTAATATCCTAGCACAGCTGCATAACAACATTAATTTCCTGCCTTTCCTTGCAATTTTTTGATTCTCTAGTTTGATCCTGCACACTAGTCATGATCTTGGCAGTTTTAAAAGCCTGTCCTGTGTGGATTACACTCTTCCTTCAAGTGATTCTTAAGTGTGATCGTTTGCAGAAGGTCCATATGGCTCAGGCACCATTTTAATGTCAAGCTTCTGGAGATTGCCAAAATGGTTCCCACCACTTTGTTCATTAAAGCATGAAAGGGAAAAATGTTTTCAAAGCTTTTGGTTTCCCATTCCAGTATCTCTTTCTCTTTACATCTCATGTCAATTTCATTCTGCGCTGATGATCCTCCCCCATCATATTGTTTGCGTGCAGCCCTGAAATCCTCTTTCTTTCTTTCTTTCTTTCTTTCTTTCTTTCTTTCTTTCTTTCTTTCTTTCTTTCTTTCTTTCTTTCTTTCTTTCTTTCTTTCTTTCCTGGGGATGCTGCTGTTTGCCTCCTTTCCGATTCCTCTTTAAAGTCAATATCAGCAGGGAACTAAACCTCATGCAGTTCCTTTTAAATTCCCCCCCATCATTTTAATTTTTTTTAATT
>NW_015165835.1:1203901-1217300 GCF_001447785.1 Gekko japonicus | reverse complement strand
AGAAAAGGTTGAGTGATGCTCTATTAGTATGTTAATCTTTTGTTAGTATTAAACAAATCTTCTTTTGGCTTCTTCTGTGAGTTGTCAATCGTCTTTCATCTTAACCTGTGAAAAACAAATATAAATGTTAATGTATTAGTAGTGTCCCTTTGGTTTATTGTTAATAAAGTCTTTTCATGCGCTTTCCGAACCAATCTTCAAGTTCTGGGCTGCCTTCCTTTAATGTCTCTCAGATTGTAGGATGGACCTTTCCCTGCTCCTTCATCTTCCGGAGTCTTGTCCCCCGTCTCCGAGCCGCTGTCTCCTTCACTGTCCATTTCTTTCCAACTGGCGAATGCTGCCTCCTCTGAGCTGGCGTGTCTCTTCAAAAAATCTTGAGCTTTGAAAATGGAATCAATCTTCTCCCTTTTATCTTTAAATTTGAAAATAAGTCCTTCTGGAATCAACCATCGGTAGCTAATTTGGTGATTTTGCAAGAATAAGGTCAGTCCTTTATACGCCTTCCTCTTCATTCGAATTTAAAATGGAACATCCTTCAAAATTCTGATTGCCTGCTCTCCGATTTTCATAGGCGTTGATGAAGACACTCTCAATATTTGATCCCGACTTCTCTGCTTTGTAAACTTGACTACCACTTCTGCCGGCAGATTATTCATCTTTGTAAAATTGGAATAGGCTCTGTAAACCAGATCCATTTCCTCGCTTATTTTTTCTGCTTCTCTGTCGGTGAGTGATGCCAAAGCTTCCACTAAGATACTTCGGAGATCTTCTTTTTCCAGTTCTTTTATGCCTTGAAATCGGAGAGTCAAGTTTGATTTTTCCATCTGAAGCATCAATAACTTTTTATCTTGCATTTATCTTGCATTTTCTGCAATGTTTGGTGTATTTTCAATTCATATATTATATTTTTCCCCAGTATGCACAGACATGAGCTAACTCCATGCCTCTGATGTGACAATTGGCTCTTACTTGGTATTAATATGTTTGTTGTTGTTGTTGTTGTTTTACAGTTTACCCATGGAACAATTTTGTGTGAGGCTCTTAAAATGCCACTGCAATCAGCTACTTTTCTGTGTTTTAGCCTGTCCAAACCCAGTGTAAGCACAAAGATACAGCAGATGAAGACTTGGGTTGCATTGGAGCTGGAGCTGCTATAGAAAAGAATAAAGTAGAAAAATCAAGCAGAATCACTGTAGCATGAAAAGGCTTAGCACATTTGATCCGGCATCTATTCACTGACATCACAATATGGACTTTGAGCCAAAACAACAGGAGTATGAAGGGGGAGAGGAGAGAGCATAATCATGCCCTTCCTATCTAGTGAAGATACTGATTGATCCTTATTTGTTTCTCTAATTAAATGGAAATGATTAATTGGTCAGGTAAATGCTTTCATTGTAAAAAGGAACCAGCTGTAATACTCATTTTGTTCTGTACAATATCCAGCTTTATACAATTAATTTTCTCCAATATAAATAATATAATGTAGTATCTAAGAACTTTTAAATGTGGGTGTGAACTAAATATTGATAGTGTTCTGAATTTAGGGCTCAGTTTAGCCAAAGTTAAGCATTTTAGCTGTCTTAAATGAGATATAGTTATGCTTAATTATATATTAAGCTCAATGGGGCATAATAGTACTTAACTTTAACTGGATCATGCCCCTATTTTGTAATGCTTCTGGAGTTACATAGTGCCTGGACTTCATAATGGGATCCCAAGTCTCCCATTACAGTTTTCTTCCTTGGACTCTTGCCAAGGCCAGCTGGATCTAAGGAGAGGTCTTTTGGCAATGGGGTACTAAATGAACAATTCTGGCTCTGACTTGAAAATCTAGTCCACACAGTACCAAGTCCATCTCTACTGCTAACAATCTTAACAGACAGACGACTCATAACAGAAGTTGTATACGGTGCTGCTCCAAATGCCTGGTCTAGTTCAGACATACCATCTGCCAAGTCTATGCCAAGTACTGCCTCTTAGCTGCTGCTTTGCATACAAAGCCACATGCAAAAAAAGATCCCATGTGTACAAATGTCACCCACATATAGGCTGCGGTAAGGCTGCGTACAGTCTGTGCTAAAAAGATCTGCATCTTATGCCACAGTGAGTTAAAAATGTGCCAAGAAAAGCTGAACTGTGCCATTGGCATGCACCATGCAAACAGAATAAATGCATGCACATGTATTTGCATAATATATTCTGATTGGGCCAGTCATGGGGAGGACTGAGGAGCTATTCTTATCCTCTGAGTTTGAGAAATTCACCTAGCTCCCTCCTCCCACTGTTGCTATTTCAGCAGGTATTGCCCCCAAACCTTTGAATGAATCTTTGCAGTCATAATAGCTTTTTAAAAGACTAAAGAGGCTGAGTTTCTTACAATGCTAAATTCTGCATTCAACATCAGATTCCTTGCTTATACGGCACATAGACCAAAAGCTTGAGCATACCGCTGCTTTCTGCTTCATGTCTTTGCGGAGTCTATTGTCATTCTTTCCTCATGCATGTACTCATGGTCTTTTTGAGCTCTGCGTATCTACCTCACTCTAAGTAACCATGGGATGACTGGAGGGGGGGGACACTGAGAGTATCATGTCCTGTAACTACACGTTCCCTCTAAGCTGTGCAGTCTTGTGAGCAAAAATTTGACTTTGTGAGCTCCTGGCATTAAAGTTGTGAGCGAGCAATTTGGCTACAGCATAAATCAGTTTGCTCTGGAGCCATCCTTCCTGAGCGAAGACAAAAATGTGTGAGCCGGAGGCTAAAGAACTGTGAGCTGGCTCACACTAACTCAGCTTAGAGGGAACACTGCACCTGACCTGAGCTAATTATTTTCTGGGACTGCCAACAAGCCTGCACCCACATAAAGCTGCCTGCCGCTTAAGATTGTCCACAGAAGGCTGGTTCTGAGACACACACACACGGACCCCACTTCCAGGGATAAGGCAGGGAGCAACCAGAGGCAGAATTTGCTTTCTGTAGTATCTCCTCATCTCTGGGACTACCTCCCTGCAGCAGTTCACCTGCTGCCAAGCTTGTTGCGTTTTAGACGCCAAGTATAAATTCATTTTTTCCCCACTTAGGTATGTCTGTGCTTTTTGCCCCAATCACTAATATTACCTTCTCTTGCTCCTGATGTTGGTGTTTTTATTTTAATGCTTTAATTTTAGATTGTCCTGCACTGTTTTATGATATGGATGATCTTGTGTTTTTATTGCATGCAGCTGTTTGAATTCTTTTAAATGCAGGTTTTCTTTTCCATTGGCATCTGTTTCGATGACTGTTTCTGCCAGCAGCCTCAGGCAGTTATTCACAGAGAGATCAGGATATAAATATTTTAAATAAATAGTTATCAAATAAATAAGAGCATGTCCACAAAAGAATTCCCCATGATCCCAGATGGCCAAAGCTGGATCCAGTTCAGCCGAACACAGATCAGTTGAGAGTTGATTTGAGGACTGCGTATAGTCACTAAATACAGAGCAAGCTGGCATTCATTTAATGAATCTCTAAGGATGATTGTTCCAGAAGGGTCCAGTGAAAACTTCCCACCATCTGGCTGCAACTCTGCCATATATTTATGGAATGCACATGGCATGAAAGTGGACTTGGCTTGGCTTGCCCATAACTTATTCCATCTCTATGAATGTTCCCAGTGGTATGTGCCATTATGTGCAGGGACATGATAAAACCAGGGTAACTGAACTTTTATAACCTACCTCTGAACAGCTCAGTTCTGCATATTTGGTTTGTTTTCACACCTGTAGCATCTTGTGTTTCCTGGAGACTTTTATGTGGAAAAAGGAACAGGTGTCAGGTGGCATTTGTCTCTTTTAAGTAGGTAATGCCAGGAGCTGGCACTTAAAGGAATTATGGCCCCATATTAATAAACACCTGTCTGGTATTACAGAATTAGCCAACTTAGGTAGTCATTCAGACTTGAGAAATCACCTTCTTACTGAAAAGCAATGCATGCCAGAAGACCAAAGACAAATTGCTGTAATATTGGGGTGACACCACAAATTTCAAATACAGGATCTTAACATGAAGTATGATGGGAGTTTCTATCAGTTCCTGTGAGCTAGCTAAGGCTGTGTGCTTTTGAGAGGCACCATGTCTTGTTCCCTTGATGACTCATCATTCGATTGATAAAACACAACTGAATGCCTCCCTTGAAAAAACTGGCTGTGATATTGTGAGATAAAACAGACATTAATGGCACGATGTTTGATCTCCACACATTCAGATCATCATTTGATGCTGCAGCTATCAAGTCATGAACATGCATGCATAACAAACAGAGAAAAGTAGAAGTCCATAATGTTTTTTCCTAGGTCTCCATCATGCTCATTTGTAGCCAATAGTCTTACAGGCCTGAGGTGAGGAGAATCCCAAGTTGGCAGGAATGGAATCCTTACTATATTGGGATGCACAAAACCATATGGAACACAGTAATCTTCCACCCACTCTGGAATTGCTCCCAGTGGGATCATGGGAAACTGCTGTCACTATTCTTGTCTTGATTGCCAGTGAAGAGGAACATCTCAATGCATATTATGCAAAACATTTTAAGAGAATTTATTAAACCGGTAACTGAATAAAGTTCTGTTGTCGGTTGCATAGCTGTAATACCCACTGGCTTCACTGAGAATTGCATGCTGCTGATGGATATTAGGATTTTTTCCAACCCAATCTCTTAATTGTTTTCAGCTTCACCACTCGTGGTGTAGCGTATGGTTTTCATTCTGTATAATACATCACAATGCAAAGGAGAGCTAAGCCTCTCAGTTTTCCCTCATTGTGAGGGGCAGACCACTTTTGGCTTATTTTGTGAAACTGATGTCCTGAAATCAGTGGTACCGGCTGCCAAGAAAATGTGTTTAAAACCGAGCGTCCAGATTACAATTGCCTTGACTATTTGTCCTTGTTTGAGAATATTTCCCACTTCAGAAATGTTTTAGAGATGTGGACAGAATGGTATGAATGCAGAGTCCGCCATCATATTTAGTATTAATTTGAGACCAGTTCACATAAGTGGTTGCTTTGTCCATACATACAAGTTTCAACTGTCCCTAGATACAGATTCACCAGGTAACAAACTTGGCATACAGGGATTCAGTCAGCATTCTGCTGGCAGCAATTCCCATGACACTAGTATGTGGAAATATTTATGCTATTAACATATGTCTGAGAATGGCTACAGGGAAAGGACCATAGCAAAGTGGCAGAGAACATGTTTTACATGCAGGAAGGGCCCAGGTTCCATCCTGGGCAGTTCTAGTTAAAGGATCTTGTGTAACACACATTGTGAATAACCTTTCTCTGCCTGAGACCCTGAAGGGCCATACCAATCTGCACAGACTGTACTGGGTTAGATGGGCCAATGTTCTGACTCTGTCCAAAGAAGCTTCATATACTGGCCTTACAAATGAGAATTTTTTAAAACAGTTCCAGGTAGATAGCTATGCCAGTCTGGTGCTTGATTACATAGAAGCCATTATTGTTGCTATAATTGAACATTTATATTCTTCCTTTCTGCCAAGCAGATGTTTAAACAACACCAAAATATAAAGCAATTAAAACCAGTCCAATAGAAACCTTTTTTAAAAAAAAAACCCAACAACACTGTATTTAATGTCCATTCTAGATTTGTTTTACATTAATAACATTGCTAGAAGTTTTCTACCTTAGCTGCCACTGCATAACTCCAAATCAACATAAGTCGGGGGTGGAGGGAACCATACCTGTTACCATGAGGCTGTCCTCCCATACTACCCAGTTGGGGCAGCAAAATGACTTGAGACAGCCCTGCCTTATAGCTAAGCAGAAGGAAATAAACACGACTTGCCTCCTTCTATTTTCCCCTTCCCTCTGCCACCCCACCAGCCACAGCAGGAACACTCACCTGGAGCTTCCTTCTAGAGCTCGTTGTATTTCTTCCCACAATGGGCCTTACTCCTAGTAGGGATATAAAGCCGCATGGGATGGGGGGGGGCCTGAGGAGAAGAAATTGTCTCCTCCTCTCTCTTCCACCACAGAAACCCCAGGAATCATTCACCTTTCCATGGGTCAAAAAGGAATGAGGTGGGGAATGGAATATGGAGAAAACCAGCCTTCCTTTGCCAACTGGTTTAGCACATGCCAGTGACAATAATAACATGGAAATAAACAATTTCTATTACCTATAAATTTTGTTTTTAATTGGATATTTTCCCAAAAAGTACTATTATAATTTCATTTCTTTAAATTATGTATTCATTTATTTGCTGTCAAAATCACAGCTGACTTATGGCAACCCCTGAGTGTGTTGCCATTGCCTGCCTCTGCATCCCAACCCTGGTATTCCAGGTGGTCTCCCTTCTAAATACTTGCCAGGGCTGACCCTGCTTAGCTTCTGAGATCTGATAAGATCAGGCTAGCCCGGCTTAGCCAGGTCAGGGCACCATTACAAATAGTACCATATTTGTTTTAAAATCACCTGAAACTGAAGAACGTATTTTGTCATATTGACCATTTTAGTAGCATCAACACGTCCTAATAAGATCCCATTACCTGAATGGGAAAAGAGTCATACAGGTCATTATAAAAACATGTTTTAGGTGGCATGCAGTAGATTATGATGCCTAAAGGATATAGCCTGATTAATTCTGAAATGGCTTTTCAGTGATCAGAACGTGAACTGATACTTCTGGGGAAAAGTCTATACTTTGGTATTGTATAGATCTATTCCAGGTATATTAATTTCAGCTCTTTGATTCTGAGAACAAATATGTGTATTTCTTATGGCATTTTATTAGGGATTACAGAGCATTGCTCTTTTTTAACACTATTGAATGCATACATTCTTTGGTAATATGTAATTAATTCTGCTGAATTTATAAAATTAATGACATAAAGAAGGATTGCATTTAAACTAGGCATGCATTGTTTTATCTGGCCACCATCCAACACAGAATAAACCACATTTCACTGAAATCAATATTTTAAGTATATTTAACACTCAGTTAGATGGCGGCCTCTGTGGATTGTTAATTTGTGGTGATTTTTTTTGGCCATATTTCTAGAGGGGGGAAAATGCTTCTCCAAAACACCTTTGACCCATGGATGTTCCTGTCACAGCTGGAATGCAAAGCAAAGCCTCTTCAAGACCAGCAATTAAGTAATAGTAACAGCAAATGCCAATTAGGAACTAGCTAATTTGTTTTCTCAGAGGTCCAGAGTGCAAATGGCACTCTAAACAGGACTGTGTGGCCTTGGCATAAATGCAGCAGCTGGGGCTGGGTGTACCCAACTTGGTGAAAGAGGGATTGCAGCTTTGCTTACCAGGCTATGGGCATTTATCCATGGCTGCTAATCATGCATGCAGCCAGAGTTCCCTCTAAGCTGAGTTAGTGTGAGCTAGCTCACAGTTTTTTAGCCTTCAGCTCACACATTTTTATCTTAGTTCAGGAAGGATGGCAGTAGCCAATTTGCTCACTCACAAATTTAATGCCAGTAGCTCGCAAAGCAGAATTTTTGCTCACAAGACTCCATAGCTTAGAGGGAGCATTGCATGCAGCATCTATTATTGGTAGCGTGCACTATTTCAGTCCACACTCATGTAGGGCCACCAGCATGCAAGCATGCTTTTTCGTATGTATAACTTCTAGCTGGATTTAGCCTTGTAAGGTCTCAGGCTCTGGCCCTGAGACTCGGGAATATGAGGTTTGATCAGGGGTCCCAAGGCTGCAGGATGAAATCTCAGGACCATCATCCAGCTCACACAGTTGATGTCATTTTTTAAGACTTATTTGCATATCTGTTTATAGGAACTCCTCTTCATGTAAATGGGAAACAAGAGGTAATAATATGACTCGGCTATATTTTATGTTTAGTGCCTAATTAATCTTTATGTAATTTTACAAATGTTTATCTGTAGTAAATAGTCCATCTCTTCAAAGCCTGTGATTGTAGTTGCACAGATTCACAAGTACTGTATGATACCATTCCTAGCTGTGTGTGGAAGCCCTACTATTAGGACTGATATTCAGTCTGAGATTACTTGGTACTGCCTCATGACTTTGTCAGTCCATTTCCTGTGAATCTCAGCAGTGGGGATGCGGGTGATCTGGCTAGACTGGGTGATCTGTAGCTAGACTGGGACAGAACCTTTGAAAGCCAAATCATAAACCAACAACAACAACAGCATTTGTTGTAGCAGAAAACAGAACAAAACTGGAGATTGATTTCAATTTGCATTAAAACAAGGGACATCTTTTCATGAAAGAGGTTGAAAAGCACATGTGATCTTTTACAGTTAACTCAAAAAAGGAGCATCCCCAGTCATGGGAAGAAAACCTACATACCTGTGTGAGGGAAGTGAATGGTTAAGATGAGCTGAAGCAAGCTGTAACTGTGTACAACAATGGCAGGATTATGGGCCTTACTGAGAAGTAGAGGCAGAGTAACAAATTTAGAGATAAGATCGAAAGGGGTGTGTGTAAAGAATTTGAATGGCAAGAAATAGCCTTGATGTACATAAACACTAATCAATCACACATGCCTAATTAACTAATTAATATTACCTAACCCACCTTGTTTACTTAATGAGCAATTTTAAATGCATGCAGGGAGGGGGGGTCATGTCAAAGAGTTGTATGTCTTATGGTGTGTTGTAGGCAGAACTGAGAGAGTTGTAAGCTCTGGATCCAGTAAAGGAAAAGGGGCAGGGCCTACCAGCTGGTGAGAATTAACAAATGAGGGATTCTTGGAATGTTAACTTGAATTTGTCTGCGCTCCCTTTATCACGCAATAAAGCAATCAAAAGACATTCCTATTCTTTTCTGAATTGTTTGTGTTGCTGGGGGGGGGCAGGGAGCCAGGCATACACAACCCTTTTATGTTTCAAACACTGTGTTTCCTAGGAGCATGTACGTCATGTTTATAAACGGTCAGTCATGCATTGTTGAGGAGGCTGAATCGGCATGTTTATGCCTACTCCCCCTCTATGCACATGCCATGAAGAAGATGTATTGATGGACAAAGAAAGCAGAGATAGGAGGAAAGGAGAGCAGCATTGAACCCTCTGGGAACACCAGCATAGAGAGCACTAGTGGATGCTGGTTAACGTTTTTCTGGGATATTATTTGTTTACAAGTGGGGGCCTGTCACAGGCAGCAGCTAGAAAGGTTCTCTAATGGCTGCCACCACTTTGGTATGGGTCTCCTCAGGAGGACCCAGAGCACCCACCCTACCCCTTTATACACTATTTTTTCCCATTAAGTTTCCCCTTATAAGTGACCAAATGAGGCGTGAGGACCCAGGCAGAGTAACAAACTGTTTTTATTAAAGAGATTTAACAGCAACTTTAATTTATTTATTTTATTGATTTTTATCCCGCCTTTCTGACCTAGGCTGGCTCAGGGTGGCTTACAACAGAATAAAAGTTCTCATAATACATAAAACACGATTCATTACATTAATACAATTCCTAATCTCTCCTTATATATAATTGAGTCGTGGGTGCCAAAGTTCTAAAATGCACTCCTTTAGTGTATGGACGCTTGAACTGTCAGTCAGAAGACGCTGGCTGGGTTGACTGGCTGCTTTGTGCAGTCCCGCCCAGTGTTTCAAGGTCTTTTGCATATGGAAGCTGATTGGACTTCACTGCATTCCACACCTCAAACTCACCCCCCTCCCCGCAAGGCAGTTGGAATGTCAGTTGCATATGGAACCTTCAAGGTCTTTTGCATATGGAAGCTGATTG
Source organism: Gekko japonicus (assembly GCF_001447785.1). Classification (NCBI taxonomy): domain Eukaryota; kingdom Metazoa; phylum Chordata; class Lepidosauria; order Squamata; family Gekkonidae; genus Gekko; species Gekko japonicus. The sequence continues at coordinate 1,207,555 of NW_015165835.1, read as the reverse complement.
GACTTCACTGCATTCCACACCTCAAACTCACCCCCCTCCCCGCAAGGCAGTTGGAATGTCAGTTGCATATGGAACCTTCAAGGCCGATGCCTCCGTCGCCTGGCTGGAGTGGCCGCGGGGGAGTCTGGAGTCGGGCGGCCGCTGGTGGGAGCCGCGGGTGCCCGGGCCGAGATTGGGGGGGCAAGGCGGGCGACAGAAGGCCGATGCCTCCGTCGCCCGGCCCTCTACAGAATCCACCCCCCAAACCTCCAGGTATTTCCCTCCTTAGAGCTGGCAACCCTACATTCCCCTCAGTGCCTGTTGGTAGGCAACTAAGCTTGGTCCTGTCACCTACTTTGGCCTTTGGGAGAAAACACATTGGGGCCAATCCTGATAGGGTTGCCAACTCCAGATGGGAAATTCCTGGAGATTTGAGGGATGGAGCCTGAAGAGGGTGAGGTTTGAGGAGGGGTGGGACCTCAGACAGGTACACTGCCATAGACTCCACCCTCCAAACCAGTCAGTCTCACATAGGGAACCATTGTTGCCAATCTCCAGGTGAGGGCTGGAGAGCACTCAGTATTACAACTGCTCTGCAGAAGGGAGGGCAGAAGTCAGCTGAAGTCAAAGGGGCAGATAATGGTAGGTTGGTGGCTAGCTGGGAAGGAGATGGGGTTGCCAACTACATGCTGACAAATTCCTGGGGATTTGAGGGGTGGAGCCTGGAGAGGGTGGGGTTTGCAGAGGGGTGGGACCTCAGACAGGTAGAATGCCATAGACTCCACCCTCCAAACCAGCCATTTTGTCCTGGGTAACAATTGCTGCCAATCTCCAGGTGAGGGCTACAGATTACTCACAATTACAACTGCTCTTCAGGTAGCAGAGATCAGTTCCTCTGGAGAAAACAGTGGACTCTGTCATTATACCCTGCTGAGGTCACCACAGCAAATTGACACTGTTTGCCCAAAGCCAGAGCACTGCCCCAGAGCCTCTTTCTAGATCTCGTTGTATTGCTTTCACAACGGGCTTTACTGCTAGTAAATAATAATACAGTAATATAAAAACGGTGTTAAAATCAAACATAATATTAAAGTGCTAGCAATTCCAGTTTTTACTTTAGTTCTATTGGTCTGCTTCAATTAGGGGGAGCTAGGACAGGCAGTATTAAACAGAATTTAATAATGTATAGGAAAAATGAGCATAGTAAAGGTAGGTAAACCAGCAAAATAAGAAATCCTAACTCATCAGACTATACTGTCCTAGCCTTCTGTAGGTATTTGGCCTGAAACTGACTCACCTTTTTTGGATGAGGGATCCTTCCTTCTGCAGCAGCTCAACCAGCTCTGCCCCCTGGGAGTGAACCCCCTCCTACTTTGGACAAGGCCTTTTATTCCTTCTTCCCAGGCACTACCCTCTACTCCTCTGCTGGTGTAAGCTTTCCCTCCAAACAGGACTGGATTTAGATGAAGAGAGGCCCTAGGCTACTCCACTTGTGAGGCCCCTCCCAATCCCCCACCCTCGCGACTAGAAGAAAATGGAAGAGTGTTATAAAAAAAACTGAGTGAAGCTAAGGATGATGACAGGTATTTAAAATTCTGCAGTTCACAATTTCTCCTCTAAAGGACATAAGATGTTACTGTTAAATAGCATCGTGATTGAAAAAAAATGCATAAATGTTAAAATTAACACTGAAAAACTTTTGCAATAACTGAACTTTGTAAACCTTTTGTGAAATAAGCATTAATTTTTAGGAAAATGAAGTTGTAATGTTATTCTTAAGGGGAAAAACCTTGAGTTTACAAATTATATTGCCTGGGAAGTGTAAATAATATGATCATGATTACCTGACAGTGTGGCACTTCTAGAATCTACTTTATGTTGTCATTAAACAGTCAGTTTTAAAATACATATTAAGAAGTAAACTACAACCATCAAATACAGGAAGACTAAAAATGTTTTTTTCTAGCCTTCCTCATAGCAAAATCATCCAAAACTTTATCAAAATGTGTTTGTCTAAGGTTGTCACTTTCAATGTACAGAATGCTCAGTGTGGACAACCTCTCTTGAGACATCGTGGCCCTTTATTCATTTTTAATTCTGTTGAGTCTTGAAAAACTCCTCTCTCCCGAGCAGTTAGTGACTATAAAGCTAAGAAATAGACACAAGACTGCTTCCACATTAGGAAAGGCCATCTGATTTTTTTCCCCTGTATATAATTTGATAAAGGTCTGTATGAGACAGAGAGTGCTCTTCCAGAAGCCTATGGCTTTGTCTCACGTACAGGTGAAAGTGCAAAAGTCCATCAATAAGTTTCAGGCCAGTATCTTCTGGGTATGCTTCCATCAACAGTTCACCTTGCTGAATTTCTTGCTTAGATGCTGTCAGATTAGCAAGAATGGAAAACAATTGTGCAACATCACTGTACACAGTACTTCTTTTTAAATTTGCTTTAAGTGCATCTAATAGAGGAATAAAGGATTTTATCCTAAACTTATCTCTTGAAGAAAGTGCATCTAAGGCATCAGGTGGATTTCTGTCATTTCTTTGCCGTTCCCTTACTCTTTGTCTCGTTTTGTAGTTAACATTTGGCAAGGTGGCTTTTGCTTGTTTCTCAAGCTCATTAAAATCTTCTCTAATTTTCCTTTAAAAATCCAGAAGTGAACTGTACAAACTTGCACAAGAATTCAATAACAGGTCTGATTTCTGAAGGGATTTGCTGACCTTGTGAAAATGACCTAGCACATGGGTCCAAAAATGGAGCATAAACACAAATTCCAGTTCTTCCATTTTCTGCAAAAGATTGTTTGCTTGAAGCCTAATGGCCCACCAGATTTAAAGTGTGACCTGTGCATGGAATAAATAATGCAAATTGGTTTTCCCCGATGATTTTTTGCTGCATACCATTGTATTTACCAGCCATGTTGGCAGCGTTGTCATAAGACTGCCCGCGGCATTTTCTAAAGTCAATTTCAAGCTCAGTGGTGAAATAGTTGAATAAGATATGCTTTCTCCTGAGTGGTCTTTTAGCTCAAGGAAAGTTAAAAATCTCTCAGTTGGCAAACCATCTTCAGGTGATACATATCTGATAATTAAAGTCAACTGATCAGTATGTGAAATGTCAGGAATGGAATCTACTGAAAAACTGAAATATCCAGCCTTTCTCACATCAGCCATAATTGCATCCTTAATGTTTTTTTTGCCATGAGTTGAATCATTTCTTCACATATAACTTTTGATAAATAAGAGAGATTGCCTGATCCAGAATGTCCATACCGATTGGTATGAGCAAGTAAAAATGGATCAGATTTTGTCACTAGTTCTAAAAGACCAAGAAAATTGCCATTATTTGGAGATCCAAAGTGTTCATTGTTTGAATGGTAAGCCTCGTTCTACAAGAGTGCATATTACAGCAATAATTCTCTCCATGACATGTCGCTAGTACTGCTGTTCTGCTTTTATTTGTTCCTCTAGCTTGAAAGTTAAAGTTTGTCCTCGCTTCCTTGTTAGGTAGGCCAACATGGCATTCCTATACTTCTCTGAGTTTTCATGAGTTTGGATAAGATGGGGGGTTTGTCAGTCATCAAACCCTTCAGTAGCTAAAGCTGTGGAAGAAGAGGCAAGGTCTAGAAAGTGTTTACAAACAAAGCAATAAATCCGGCCTTTTGAGGGAGAATA
>NW_015165835.1:1149921-1201209 GCF_001447785.1 Gekko japonicus | reverse complement strand
TCCTGGCCTCTCTGAGGGTTGCAGGACAACTCCCCTCTCCCAGGCTGGCTGGAGCATTTACATCTTCTGACTCCGCCTCCTGGCTTTCTCGCACTTTTTGGCCATAGAGGCATCTGGGATTTGTAGGCCTACCCTGGAGTTTTGCCCTACTTCCCAGGGTGGGTGGCCATTTTAACTAAACTAAACAACCTAAACTAAAGCAAACACAAGATGGAGTCTATTCTGTCACATCCAACAAGCCAACCCTATAGCACAACATCATTTCCCAATCTAAACATTTTCAAAAGTTTATAAACTCCCAAAATTGCCAAAAGGATTCAAAATAATTTTCTCCAAGACACATGCAATTAGGAGGCTTGAAAATGATGCAAAAACATAGGTTAATAATTAACTATAATTTCTCATCTAATAATTCCAGCAGCAGCAAACACCAGGCTCCCGTCCAACAATCAATACTTGCCATTTAAAAGAGCCAACTGCCAAAAATTGTTATATAAAATAAATATGTAAAACTTTGATTAGATTTTGCAATGGCTTTAGAACAATTAATCTACTATTAACGTATGAAGCAGTATTGTTTAGATTTATTGGCATGACAATTGATACCATCAATATTTCTTTTCATATCCAAGAAGTTCTAAGAAGGGGGTCGCAAGTGCATGCTGCAGGCACCGACAGGGCTCTGTGAAGTGTGAAAGATAGACTTCCCTGCCTGGGAGGGGTGAGGTCAGTGCCAGTCACATGTGCTTGCTCTGTTAAAGCCAAGGAGGAGGGAAGGAATGGAAGGGACTTGGGAGAGCTTGCTTTCCTGGTCTATCTGCCCCAGCTGGCCCCCCACTCGCACTCTCCCACTGATTAAAGTGCAGCACGTACCACTACTGACCTGACCCTTGAGCTGGGGAAGGCTGTGCAGCTGGTTGGGCTGCTGGCTCTGGAGTCCTGGAGTGTGTACTCTGAATGGTGGCACCAGGGACCTAGAAGGGGCAGGGCTTGTCAGTCCAACCCCTGCACAGTCTCATCAGGGCTGGCCCTAAGGCAATTGGAGCAATTTGGCCAAATTGGGTCCCGCGGGTCGCTCCTAAGGGGGGCCCTACACCAGGGCAATCTAGATGGATTTTATTTATATCTCTAAGATTCTGCAGACTTTGGCTGTGAACTGGGGCCCCACAAAAATTTTTTACAGTTGGCCCCCAGAGTTTCAAATTGGGCCCCACTGGCTAGCCCTGAGTCTCATAGTTGCTGGGCCTGAGTTGCCCTGCCCTCACATGAAGTCTTGGGTTTGCAATTTTGGGAGAGGGAAGACTGCCTGTGGGGGGGGCAGGGCTGTGGAGGCCCCCTAGATTTAGAGGCCCTAAACTTCAGCCTACTTAGCCTATACATAAATCTGGCACTGCCTCCAAATCCCAATTTAACCAATCACAGAGTCCAGAGGGGACCTCTGTGTGGCTCCGATCCATGGATTTAGGTATCCACCATGGGTGGCTAAAGTATACAGATACATTTATACCTTGCTTTGCTCATCAATGGAGACCCAAATTGGCCTGCAACATAAGTATCTCCTTCTTCCTTTCATCCTTAAAACAACAACCCTGTGAGATCTGTGTCAGACTCCAGCATTGGGCTGAAGTTTGGGGCTGTCTGATCCTCCAGGGTTCCTTCTGTAGGGCTTCCCTGAAGAAAGAACCTGAGAAGAGGGGAAAGAACCCTGAGGAAAGAACCTCTTTTACTCCCGTCAGTAAGCTCTCTCTGTTTGCCTGATGTAAGGTCTGTCCCTTCCTCCCTGGTTTCCCAGGATGCACCTTTTAAAGGGCTTCTTGGGGGTGGGACAACTCCAGCCTCACCCACTCTATCTTGGGCAATGGACCTATGGGAGTGGTGGACCTTAAGACCAATGGGCTCCTGCATGCCATGGATCCATTTCCTCTACCCTCTAGAGCCAGTTTGGTGTAGTGGTTAAGTGTGCAGACTCTACTCTGGGAGAACCGGGTTTGATTCCCCACTCCTCCACTTGCACCTGGCTGGATGACCTTGGGCAAGCCATAGTTCTGATAAGAGCTGTTCTTGAAAAAAGAGCAGTTTCTGTCAAGAGCTCTCAGCCCCGCCTACCTCACAGGGTGTCTGTTGTGGGGAGGGGAAGGGAAAGGAGTTTGTAAGCCACTCTGAGACACCTTTGGGTAGTGAAGGGCGGGGTATAAATCCAATCCCTTCTTCTTCTTCTTCTTCTACCCCGCCTCCCTGGGGAGCCTTATATGGCTTTTCCTCTAACCCCTGCTGGTCTAAGGAAGTTACTGCAGCCTGTTCTCTGCCCTGCCAAAGAAATCTTCTTGGCTCCCACAACTGGAGAAGAACAGGCCATCACCTGTGGCCAGTTCTCCTGCTGTTGGTTCTTGGAGGTTGCCTCCTGGCTAGCCCCCTGGCTTGCTTGGCATCTCTGGACATTGTGGCAAGATGAGAAGCTGCTCCTGCAGTGCTGAGCTTCTGTGGTCCTCCCTTCTGCAGTCTCCCCCCCCCAGGTGTAGTCTGGAGATCTCTCTCTCCTTAGAGGTAAGTGTGGGGGCAGGAGGTCTGATCCTGAACAGCTGGGTCGGCTGAGAGAGAGTGACCAGTGCAAGGTCACTCAGTGAGCTTCCATGGCAGAGAGGGGGTTCAGACCTGGGCCTCCCAGATCGTAGTTTATCATTCTAACCTACACCATACAAGCTGGATATAGTCAGTATTAGATTATAAAGTACATTTTAACAGTGCTTGATGCAACTATTCATTTTAATCTTGTAATAATGATACCAAAGTTATAATCATGGGTCAAACAGTTGACAGCTGGTTCTTCCTCTTACCTTTTCTCAATATTAATGTTATTGTTATTTAGAGATTTTTTATGCCACCTCTCCAGTGTACACTTAAATTCAGAGCTGTGTGTTTATGTGTGTGTGTGTGTGTGTGTGTGTGTGTATATATATATATATATATATATATATATATATATATGAATATCCCATGAATATCATGGGATATGGACTGTGTATTCTGCTTCCTTCTGATGACCTCTGGCAAAAACCTGTCAATTTCACCAGCAGTTCCTGTCCTCTGTTCACAGGTGGTGGTGCTTCACCCATTAATTCAGAATAACTACTCTGAATAATATTTAAGCCTGTTTTTCCGCCCAGAGAGCATGCATACAATCCTTCAGTTACAAATCAAACATCTTTCTCACATGAGGAAATGAGTTTTGCCTGTTCTCTTCATGGAAATATTTTTAAAGGACATCTATCATTTTTTTTCAAGGTTAGTGGCAGATGCAATATAAATGGTCATTTAAAAAGAAGAAATAGAGCTAGTTATAGTTGCCTTTTCCTGGTACCTAGCAAGATGACAAAACAACAAAATAAGATGGTTGCTGAAATTTCCCCATTGTTTATTTCAAATCTATAGTAATGTTTCTGCATCTGATTTCTAAGCTTTCTGAACAGCTTTATGATCCCAGCTGCAATGGTTATTGGTAGCTTTATAGGGCCTTGCAAACCAACAGCCCCATATGTCCAATGGCGTTTGTTGATACCATACCTCGCATGGCCATCCTGCAGTCTTGAGGTGTGCTTATAAACTTACCAGTAAATGTACCAGCTGTACTCATAAACTTGCATTAGTGGGCTTATTTCAGATGCCTCACAAAGCACTCAAAGCAATAAATCTGTGGTCAGTCCATATATGTACTTGAAAGTATTTTAAAACTTTTAAAAGACAAAAAATCAAACATTTCTGATCTTTTCCGTCCATTGACATATGCAAAGCAAAAAAGGGGGGAAGTTCTGTGTAGTTAAAAAACTAGCACCTTCTATTCATTTTCATTGCTTTATTTTGTAAAAAGACACCTTTCTACTGTACAGCAAGTGAAACTTTTCTACAAAACTGTGATCTTAAAAGCATTAATATTTGTGGTGGCCAATTGAGACCTCACTAACTTAAGGGTGCATTCAGACAAGCAGCTAATCCCGCCATTGGCCCGGCTCAAATTTGACCCCAAACTTTTTAATCCTGTGTTGAACAAACAGACAGCTCCCCCTGTGAATCGCCTTACCGTGCGCTGACTCTGCTGTGGATTGTCTAGACGGCATCCCCCTAAAGGAGCCACGCGGTCGGGGTTTTTTAAAAAATTGTTGTGCATGCGCATATGTGCTTCACTGTGTGCTTGGTTTTCCGTGCATGCGCAGAATCGTGTGGTTAAAGCACTGCCTGAAGGACACATAGCCAAAATCCCTATGCCTCCCCATCTCTCCCCATGGAGCGACCAACAAGACAGTCCAAGCATACCCAGCTTCTTCTGTTCTGATGCAGACAACCAGGGCTGGATGAAACGAGTCCCAACCATCCCCCCTGCCCTGTAGATCTTGGTCAGTGGAGGGACTACTTTGCTTGGGAAAGACCTACGTTGTCCTCCCTCAAGGTCCAATTTCAATTAACGAGGTTAACATGAAATTGTCCTGAACACTTGAGCGGAGCTCTGTGGCTACCACACGTTTATGCGTTTATGCGCATATCACTTGGAGATTCAGGAAGGTTTGGAGCAGCTGGTCAGCTGATTGTGGGAGGTTCCCTGGCATATTATTTGGGTTGGTAAGTTGGTGACAACCACCTCAGGGAGGCCATATAGGGATGTCCACTGCCTCAGCCAAAAGCCTGGTGGAACAGCTCCATCTTGCAGGCTCTGTGGAATTGAAGAAGATCCCACAGGGCCCTAATCTCGACTGGGAGCATGTTCCACCAGACAGGGGCTAGGGCAGAGAAAGCCCTGGCCCTAGTTGAGGCAAGACGGACATCCTTTGGGCCAAGGACAACCAGGAGATGTGAGAACTGAATGCTGTTAGCATGTGTAGTGAGATAACCCAATTTCTCTGTTAAGCCCTGGGGGTTCCATTGTCCTGAGTGCTGTAATAACTTGTAACTCAGCAATCTCCGATTCTAGTCTGTTTTTGAAGTTTCTTTGCAATAAAACAGCTACTTTGAGGTTCCCCACTGAATGTCCTGGAAGGTTGAAGTGATTTTCTGAGGTAAATACAATCTTTGAACAGCCTTCCAGAGAATTCTATTTTAGCCACTATGGTGTGAAATCTCTGTACACCAAAATCCCACATAAAGATTACAAGCCTTAAGGAACATAATTTCTGACAACACCACAGCTGGTTTTGTCACCAAACTCTGCCATTTTGTCCTCACCCATAACTACTTCAAATTTGGTGACAACCTGTTCCTTCAGATCCATGGTACAGCCATGGGTACCTGCATGGCTCCCATAGTATATTAACATCTTCATGGCCAACCTGGAGCAACACTTCCTAAACTCCTAAATTCACACCTATACCTGCAATACATTGATGACATCTTTGTTCTCTGGACACACGGTAAAGAAGCCCTGGACAAATTCCACCAGGCATTCAAAGACTTTTGACCCACAATTAACGTGACAATGAACCAATCTATGCAAGAGATATATTTTCTGGACATTACTGTACAAATACATGGTGGACATATAGATACCTCCTTATACTGGAAACCTGCTGACAGACATATCTACATGCCTCCAGCTACCATTCTAAATATACCAAACAATCCATTGTATATGGCCAGGTTGTATGCTACAGCTACATCTGTTCCAATCTTACAGATAGAGATTCTCACCTGAGGAATCTACAACAAACCTTTCTGGAACTAAAATATCTACCTGACGAAGTCAAGGAACAGATTAACAAAGCTAGAATAATACCCAGAGAGAACCTGTTGCAAGACAGGCCCAAAAAGAGACAATAACAGAACACCACTAGTGGCCACATACACCTCTCGACTCAAAATATTTCAACCCATCATTGGCAACTTATAGCCTCTACTGGATAATGACAGCATCACCGTGTTGAAGCAGCCTAAGGGCCAAACTACATGATACCTTGGGCTCAGGGTTGGCACGACCCACTCACTTTCCCTGAAGTTGCCATGTATCTCCCTCAACCTGACTCATGGCCAAACATATTGTGTCATTTGGCCCTAAGTGTACAGAAGATTGCAGCCTTAATGTGGTATCTAAATCAGTCCACGTGTGTTCCATGACCCAACTTACTTTGAAGCAAAGTCATGCCAGACTCAAGTGTAAAGGAATAAGATTTGGCATGGTTAATCAGATCCAAATTTTGGCTCTTTAAAATTCATTAGTATGACAGAATAACTAATTAATGTAGCAACTTTATTTTTGAGTCAGCAAAAGAGTAACATCTAAAAAGATGCTCAGTGCCATCAGCCCTTTTTAAGAATGAAAGACATCACAGCATTAATGGCTAAAACAAAAGCATTATTTTAGACCCATCTGTCTCTTGATGGGTTTGTTTTAATAAATCAATCATGGTCTCCATACTCTCTTTCTTTTTAAATGCAAGCAGAAAAGGCTTATAAAAGAATGTATTTTATTCCCCATTGTATCCTCCAGGAAAGATCAGTTGCAATTGGCACTCATGGCTGACTCCTATGAGTTTAAATTCGGGCTTTTTACATGTTCATGTGACATGTAAATTATCTGCTGAAGCGCATCCAGAGATGCCAGGTGAATAGTGCAAGAGATGTCAGAAGGGATTACTTTTTGGAAAGCAAATGTATGCCTTAAATAGGCCAACTACAAGAAGCATAAAATGATTTCAGGGGAAGCAGCTTACTGCAATGGAGCCAAGCAGAAACTTCTGAAAGTTCAAGGTGCATATCTTAATCTCTGATGTCATAATTCTGTGAATGACAATAATAACATTAGTGGAGAAAACAATCAGCTGCTGTGTTTTGTCTACGGCTTAATCGAGTGCATTCTGAAAGGTCATAAATATTATTATGCTAGTTAAATGAATCATATTTTGAAGAACTCAGTAAGGCCATTTGGAGGACTTTGAGCCTAAGAGGAACCTCCATCAAGTAGTTCTAATTAAAACAAAAACAAACAAAACCAGGCATTTCGTCTCCCAAATGTCAGGAATGGTTCATGAACCACACTCAGACATGAAATGCAAGCTCACCTGAGCCATTTGACTTTCACTACTTACTTTGGTTCCATTCTCTGACTAGCCCCAATAAAAGGAAGCTTTTATTGACTGCTGGCAGACAGGCTAGAGTTTCCTGGATGTGCTTTGAATTGCACATTTTCAACTGTCTTCCCCCCACCCCACCCCCGGTCTGATATTCCCTAAACATGCATTTACTCTGTATTTTTTACCTGGTCTATTTGCTGTTTCCTGCATGTTGCCCCTCCCTCGATCCCACCTTATGAGTCCCTTAGCAGTCCCTTATCACACCTTATCAGTCCCTTATCTAGCGATGTTGTCCAGATCTCAACATGACACATTGTTGCAATATATTTATGAATGAGTTGATCTGGACACAGGTTGCATCATGTTTGGAGAGCTCCACTCTTTTTATCCCAATCCTTGCAATGCATTCTTAAATGGGGTTCAGTGATGCAACTGGGAGCATGATGGAAACTAGAAGCCTCCATAAAGCCTGCACACTTCTGATCTTGATGAGACATTCTTTACCATCACCACTGGCAAATAACACAAAGTGTGTGTGTGTGGGGGGGGGGGGAATGACCCAGAACAGGAAGATTTCTGAAAGGCCACCAATGCTGTCAGCCGTGTGCAGTTTATCAGGGATCATTGAAACTATAGCTCTCATGTTCCATTGCTACCTCAGATGCTTCCTCATGAGCACAGCAGCATCTAAATCTTGGGTAGGCAACCATTTTAGCACTAGTGACCAAAAATCCCCTGCAATGACAATCTGCAAAGATTTTGATGTGCCAGTGAAAAATCAGCAGGGAGGCAAGGGTTTCCACTTCTAGTGCTACCCAAAAGTGACATCATCACATAGGGGTGACACTCTAGGAAATGTTGGCGCATCACCCCTACATGGTGACATCCTTTCAGGTTGTACAGGAAGTGCTGTCATCATATTGTTGTCAATATCACATTGTTTCCAGAGAGACACTTCTCATGCTGTTAAAATTCCCATTGCCTGAGGCTGGTAAGGCTGTCTAAGGCTGAAGCATGTGCCTCCGCCAGCCTGGATTGGGCCCCTCATTCTCTTCATTTTCTCCTCCTTCTCATTCATCTTGTGACTAACACTCTACATAAATAATGAGAGATTTGGGGTTTCCTAGGCATTTCCAAATGGCCACCAAGATCTTGTAAGACACCCATGATTTCAGTCTTGCAAGATCTTGCTTAGTATGCTGAATTTTCTTTTAAGCTACAATGTCTACACATAACTTCTACAGTATTTATGTTTTTCAGATTTTACTCCAGGTGGCTCCATTCTATGGATTTTTTGATCTGCAAAAGCCATTATGGGAATTAGGTATATATCCGGTTCTGAATGAGATAATTTTCTTAATACATGAAACATATAACTTTACAATATGTTTCCATCTCTGATTTCCGGTGTGAAGGGAGTTCTGTCCCCTTTCTCCTTTTTAGCATTATAAAATACTAGGAATAAGGCCCGTTGTGGAAATAAATACAACGAGCTCTAGAAAGAGGCACTGGGTGAGTGCCCTGGCCTTGGGCACTCAGTGTCAATTTGCTGTGCTGACCTCAGCAGGGTATAATGACACAGAGCTTTGCCTTTTTACTGACAGAACCAAGCTTGGTTGTCAAGCAAAAGTTAGTCCCACAGGAACCAAGCAGGAGAAGTGTCTTTGTCAGGAGAGACAGCTGTTTTGATCGCTTATTTTGTCAGGGAAGTGTCCATTTTGTCAGTGGGTGGGGAAAACAGCAGACCCAGCACCAAGCCAATGGCATGCAAGTACTCTTTAGTGGTGGCTGATGAAGAGGAGGGGATTTATACCCCGCCCTTCACTCGGAGTCTCAGAGGAGGAGGAGAGGAGGAGATTGGATTTATACCCCGCCTTTCACTACCCAAAGGTGTCTCAGAGCGGCTTACAAACTCCTTTCCCCTCCCTTCCCCACAAAAGACACCCTGTGAGGTAAGTGGGGCTGAGAAAGCTCTTTCAAGAACTGCCCTTTCAAGGATAGCTCCTGTCAGAACTGTCAGAGCAGGTGGACAGATCAAAGAATATTGATAAAGCTAACACAATATTTCTCAGGGGGCTTTACATATCCCTAACTGTAGTTCCAGAGGTATGTGGATGCCCTACTTCTCCTCTCTTGTCCCCTCATTAGCAGTTTGATTATTGCTAAAACACTGGTTGGCACATCACACTTTATGGCTTGATAATGACCATTCTCTTTACATTAGGAATGATTTAGGGAATAATCATAAATTTTGGGACATAAAGTAGCCAATAGAAGTAGTTTTGCTAAAGGGGGGGAAACACAACCCTTGACATATATCAAGCCCAGTTTTTGCAAAGCATAACATTTCATCAGAAGCCATGCTTGGCAAAATGAATATTTCATCTGGAGTAGAGGTGTGGAGGAAAAGTAACATTTTATCAGTAGCGGAAACTTGCATAAAACACTTTATCAAGAATAGGGGCCACAGCAATTTAATGAGGCTTAGGGCTTTCTTAAAGTAGAGTTTTGCACAACAAAAACTAATGTTCCATAAAGAATAGAACTGTTCAAAAATAATGTTTTATTAAGTGGAGGAGATTGGTGAGTATAACATTTTTATCAGAATTGGGGATGTTAATGGAATGATGGATTTACTGAGAATAATGTGTTAACAGTACTTAATTTCCAATAGCAGGGGAAATTGCTCCTTAGACAACATCTTTTTCACTTAAGCTCTTGGTCTGGCTCAAATGCTAGTCTTGACAAGCTGTGAAGATGATAAAATGTTATTTTTGGCAGCTCCAGCTCTCCAAGTTGAGCTTTAAGAAGGTTGTTTTCAAAGGGAAGAGGTGTGAATTGATCAGGATCCCTGCAGGTGAGCCAGGTAACTCTTTCATCTAGACATGCTTCGTTTATGAAGTCCTCCCATTTAACTACATTTACCAAGTGACATATTGCACAACGGTCCTCACTATATTGCTTGATGATCAGATGCGATTCTGGCAACTGAGTCATTCTAGCCTCTATAATTTTTTTCTAATAGATTATCGATTCCCAAACATTTTTGGAGGCTGTTGTATTGAGTTCAGAAGGAGAAACAGGAGATGATCAAAATCAGCAAAAAAACAGAGGTCCAGTATTGCCCGATCCTGAAGAAATATAATTGACAATAAAAGGTAACACAGAAGATGGTTGAGCTAACACGAAATGTTGGTGTTTCCAGAATGAATAGCATCTCTGTGTTACATTTTGGAAACAGAAACAGAATTATAGACCTTTATAGTCCATTTTCTATGCTATTATGTGACATCCTGGCACTAAGTGCTTGTATTGCGGTTACTTGCTGTGGTATTTCTAACTTTGTTTTATGATTATAACGTCTCAATGAATAATAAACAAGGAAAAAAATTACAAAGAGCAGATTATTAAGACTAAGAATGGAACTTGTCTGAATTATTCCAAGTGGAGTTTCCCACAATTTTACTAGAGATGCTGGTTTTATGCTGCCGCTGACCCACAGTAAGACTGAACTTCTTCCTGATTCCTTTGTCTTTCGGCAGCCTAAGGGTAAAGAAATGTATGGTGCTGCAGACGTCTGTTAAAGCAGGTTCTTAAGAACTTTTACACAGCAAGGAAAGAAACAAAGGTGATTCTGCATGTCTCCAAAGTGAGCCTGTACATCCAAATGGCTACCAGCTCAATAACTGTATGTAATTAGTGTCTACCAGGATCTTGTTAAATTCCCTCTTGTAGCTACTTGCCTTGGTCTACAAAAACAGAGTGAGGGTCTATGTGTATGCCAAAAACTTAGGGCCAAACTACACATTACATTTTCTGACAAATTGGATCCAGATTCCCTGGATCTTACTTGCTTTCCCTAGCCACAGAAGCTGGAGGGAGGGCATTAAAGTCCACAGGGGCCCAATATGGATCAGGATCAAAGTACAGAGGGGAGGGGCTTCTGTCTTCCACCCAGCCCATTTTCCCAATTTTAATGGGCACATGCAGCTCCGAGTAGGACAAACAACTCCTGTCTGATGCCATTTTTGGATAGGTAAAATGGCACAGGGGGGTAAGACAGGAGCCCCTCCTCTTCCTGCACCAAGATCCCAAGCCAAATCAACCCCCTGTAGACATTAATAAAACCTTTCCCTGCAACCCACTGTGTGGCTGCACGGAAAGTGAGTTGAGTCTGGGGAACCGGGATGACTCATCAGAAAATGTAAAGTTTAGTATACCAATTTATAGTTTGTGGCCTGTGCTTAGCCTGCTAGGTCACAAGACTTGAGTGATGTCTTTACACTGACACTTAATAAAATCCAGGACAAGTTTCTGGGTGAAAATAGGACTAAGAATTTGGCATCACATTTTAGTCATTGGGAGATATTTCATAGATTCAGGAGTAGGCTTACTGGAAAACTTTGCTGTGTTCAAATTGCACATTGTTCTTTGTAGCAACCATCACCACATGTAGCTGAAGCCAACGAGATCCACCTGCTGTGCCGCTGGCGGCAATTAGTCATCAGGGCCTCTCGGATTCATTCTTTATTAAATTCTTCCAACGATGCTTGCAAATAAGATTTTATCAGAAAATGACATGAAGGAAGCGGTGTATGGATACAGGTGCTGATTTGTTGTTTCTAGTTTGCTGCTTTTACAACGGCTCTTGGCCAAACTGTTAATGATGCTCAGTCGGCACTGTGAGGAGGCTAGGACAGCCACTGCCAGGCCTAAAAACTCTTCCTACTTCCTTTTTGATGCAGCAATCCCTATGGAAAATAAAGTAATGAGCTTTGACTCACCAGATCAAGGACTGTGCCAGGCATTCTGTAGTGATGTGCAATGCTACCTGTTGGATCATGCCACTCATTTGGTAAAATAGTTAGAAGGGAAAAGGGGGAAGATTAAAGGAACGCTGGAAACATGTCCTCCTGATAAAAGCCTCAGTCGAGAAAATAAAAGAAAGGAATTGCTCAGTTTTAATCAAGGGTACGGAAACAAGAAGGAAAAAGATGTTTTAAGGCAACACATCTGAATAAGCTACTGAATTCAACTGAATGGAAGAAACAGGCAATAAGCCTTCTGTAGACATTTATTTGGCCTTTTTTTCATATGGAATGGGAACACACTAGCTACCTGTTTCTGGAGTGTGATATACGGTATGTTATCACTGTATCGTGAGAATATGGCAATGTGCAGATTTTCCATATGGGTGCAGCTTCCATTCACACAAGGATTTGCTGTGCAGGCACAGCTTTCATTCACATATGGATTTACCATGCTTCTGCATGGAAAATCCATGGGTGAATGGAAGTTGCATCCACATGGAAAATCCACACGTTGACCTATTCACACTGTGGACAACTGCATTTTTCTTTGAAGGTTTGAACTGAGCAAAACCTTCACCTTGATTTTTAAAAAGGTTTCCCTCTCTTGGCAGAATATAAGTGTGAGGGGGATTAATGTGCTCACCAGTTTCACCTACCAAGCCTTTACATATGCAAATAGTAGGCCAGATGAACATAATGAGATGGGCATCACACTCACCCCCACTCCAGCTAGACAGGAGAGCCAGTTTGGTGTAGTGGTCAGGAGCACGGACTCTAATCTGGGAAAACTGGGTTTGATCCCCCACTTCTCCACATGCAGCTGCTGGGTCAGTCACAAGTTATTTCAGAGCTGTTCTCTCAAAAGCAGTCCTAGGAAGAGCTCTCTCTGCCCCACCTACCTCACAGGGTGTCTGTTGTGGGGAGGGGAAGGGGAAGGAGATTGTAAGCTGCTCTGAGACTCCTTTGGGTAGTGCAGGGCGGGGTATAAATCCATTCTCCTCCTCCTCCTTTTTCTAGTAGGGAACAGAGGTTTGAAGGACTGAAGATGTTAGAAAGACCTCAGGGAAAATTTCCTGGAGACTTAAGAAAAAACTTCTTTAACCAGGCCTGACCTGGTCAGTGGGAGGAGAAAGAGAGATGATAAAACTTCTGGGACTTTGGAGACTCTTTAGTGCTTTGTGCTGATTCCATTGTGGCAGACAGAACTCTTACCAGAGGTCTGTAGGAGGTGGCCATTGCCATGTGCTGGCCTGCATATCTCAGCAGAGGCTTCAAGGTAATGGGAACCCTTTACAACAACTGTAACCTTTTAAGCTCAGGAGGCTGCCTTATACTAAGATCCACTAGAGCATGTACAGAGGGAGGGACAAAGGCATTGCATTTTGCCCTTTTCTTTTGGATCCCTTGCTCAGTCTGGTGCTGTGCTGAAAGTAATGTGTGTGGACATTTTCTTTTTAATAAATGCTTTATAACTTTTAATGCTGGTAGTGGTTCCCTGTTCCACATTAGACCTCCATCATTCCGGGCATGCTATTTAAAAAAGGAGAGCCAGGTGGTGGTGGGGGGCAGTTAGTCGGCAAGTGAGTACCAGAAAAAGATCTACTTCTGCTTCATTGACTATGCTAAAGCCTTTGATTGTATGGATTACAACAAACTATGGCAGGTCCTTAAACAGATGGGAGTACCAGACCACCTCACCTGTCTCTTGACAAACCTGTATAAGGGTCAAGAAGCGACAGTTAGAACAGGATATGGAACAACTGATTGGTTTAGCATAGGAAAAGGAGTACGACAAGGATGTATATTATCCCCTTGCTTATTTAATTTATATGCAGAGGACATGTGAAATGCCAGCCTGGATGATTCAGAAGCTGGAATTAAGATTGCTGGGGAAAACATCAACAATCTCAGCTATACAGACGATATTACTCTAATGGCAGAAAGTGAAGAGGACCTACAGAGCCTCTTGTTGAGGGTAAAATAATTGAGCACAAAAGTGGGCTTGAAACTCAACATCAAAAAAACTAAGATCATGGTATCCAGCCCCATCACTCCTAGGCAAATAGAAGTCATGGAAGCAGTGACAGACTTCACATTCCTGGGATTGAAGATCACTGCAGACAGTGACTGCAGCCATGAAATTAAAAGACGCCTGCATCTTGGGAGGAAAGCGATGGCAAACCTAAACAGCATATTAAAAAGTAGAGACATCACCCTGCCAACAAAAGTCCATATGGTCAAAGCAATGGTATTCCCAGCAGTACTGTATTGCGGCGAGAGTTGGACTATAAGGAAGGCCGAGCGCCAAACAATAGATTCTTTTGAATTATGGTGCTGGAGAAGACTCTTTAGAGTCCCCTGGACTGCAAAGAGATCAAATCAGTTAATCCTAAAAGAAATCAACCCTGACTGTTCCCTGGAAGGCCAGATACTGAAGCTGAAGCTCAAATACTTTGGCCACCAAATGAGAAGGGAGCACTCACTGGAGAAGACCCTAATGCTGGGAAAGATTGACGGAAGACAGGAGGGCCTGGCGTGATATGGTACATTGGGTCGCGAAGAGTCAGACTCGACTGTGCGACTGAACAACAACAAAGCTGAAATTTATTGATCTAGTATTTGTAATCTATTTTTACATAGCCATTTCTGAAATGGTGATAGTTTCGCGCTTTGTTTCTAAAAGCACTATAAGATACTGCTTCTGGTTTGGTCGATTATATTTCTATCTTGTGATTAGCTGAATATTTTCACACAGCCATAGATGATAGGGAGGCCACAGAAACTTTACTCTATATCCAAAGTCCCTCTTCTGCAAAAAGAAGAACAATTCTACACATGCTTCGGGGACTTTGTGTGTGTTTCCATTTCCTCCTTCCCATGGCAGACCCCCATATTGCACCCCATGCTGTTTCAGAAGGTCCTTGGATTTTCAGGAGCCAAGGTGTAAAAGAGCCACTTTGTGAGGAAAAAGTTCCATGTGCCATATAGAATTTCACATGTTAGCCACAAAGACAACAATTCACAAAACATTTTCTATGGATCACCTGTAGGCACATAACAGGAGTGCTCCAAACTCACCCATTTGTGAATTGCAGGAGAGATGTGTTTTCTTTGATTTCATACCCTTTGCACTGTTCTAAACTGGTTTTGCCTTAGTTTGACTTAATTAATGCTGCAGTCCATAACCCTGTTTCATCAGGAGAACTTCAAACCCTCCTCCCATGCCACTAAAGTGAAATCCAGTTAGAGTTAGTGTAACCGGGGCTTATGGATTGTACTGTATGTGAACTAATCAAAGGGCAACTGATCAACATCCAACCTAAACTAATTGAGGTTGAAGTCAAACTAATCAAAAGCAAAGTAAAACATTCTGAGGGAGGTAAATGTGAATTTGAGTATTTGTTAAAGAATACAAATACTCAGAAGTTTATTTATGAATTTAAAAAGCCCTTTTCAGTTTCAGCTTTATTTATTTTGGTTTAGTTCCAAGTGAATTTTTACCTCCTGAATTTCACATTAAGTTTCAGGGTTAAATGAACAAAAAATGTAATATAAATCCCACCTGAAACTACCAAGCTTTACTTGCTTTCACAGTGATGCCATGTGAGACCAACTCTGCAAACTTATATTTTATACAGCTTCAGCTGAAAAGGCATAAATTTGTTCATTTCTGACTATGGT
This sequence comes from Gekko japonicus, assembly GCF_001447785.1. Lineage (NCBI taxonomy): Eukaryota > Metazoa > Chordata > Lepidosauria > Squamata > Gekkonidae > Gekko > Gekko japonicus. The sequence goes on along the minus strand of NW_015165835.1, from coordinate 1,185,665 downwards.
CAAGCTTATGAAAGGGTCTGTGAACCATGGCAAAGCTCTTATAAATCCTGGAAGCTGAGTTCAGTCCTTTCCTTGCCTCAAAATAAGGCCTGATTTTTTCAGTTCTTGAGACTAAGAACCAATGTGGGGATTAACACAACTAACAGGATCAGATCTTCTGACACTGTGGTACACCTTAAAATTCACATAGTGATATTGGGGAGGCGGGGTTGAAAGGGTCTCCACAACTAAATCAACCTGTTAGGCATTTATTTATTTAAATATTTTAAGACTCCCCTCATGGCTCATAGATCTTAAAATGGCTTAAGATATAAATAATAGGACAAGATTTTTTTAAAAAAACTCAAAAATAACTGCTATTTTTGAAAAACAAACCTTTTTTAAAAAGCTGAGTACAATATTTAAAAAATAAATCAGTATAAACACACCTTCCTTATAATCAAATAGGTAAGGGCAAGCAGGACAATATAGTCCAAAGCCTGAGTAGAAAAGGTGTTCAATGTGCCAGAAGACCAGTGAGGAGACAGTTCCAGAGTCATGGCACCACCACACTAAAGCCCCTGTCACTAGTGGCCTCCAACTAAATACTTGGGTACACCAACCAGGACCTCTATTGATGATGATCTTAATTTATAGATAGGTTTGCATGGGAATAAGTGATCTTTTAAATAACTTGGTCTCAGTCAATTTAAAAGTAACCATTAGAACTTTCAATGTGGTCTTGAAACAGATGGGTAAAGCAGTGTAACTCTTTCGCAACTGGCAAGCTATGGTCCCCGTCACACGAGCCAGATGATCCGTCGCTGAAGGGCAGCAAATCAGAGCCAGAGCAAAAAGAACCGCGGGACCACAATCCGATGTGCCCCCACGGCTCCGTGATCTGTGCCCCGGCAGCTGATAACCCACTGCGCAGCAAACTGGCAGTAGCCTGGTTGTGTGCATGCGTGGGATGGGGAACAGCGCCGGCTGCAACGGCCTACTGGGGCTTCCCCGACCAGATGCCTTCCATTGGCCCACATCATCCGGTAGGTACTGCTGTTTTGCTAGTACCTTTTTGATGCATGTTTGTGGGCCGAAGAGACGGATCGGGGACGGGTGTGCGCCGCTTCTCAGATGTTGCGGTGTGATCGCCCCCACTTGATGCACCCCTGATCCATCCCTCTTCCGGATCAAATCCTCCCGTGTGACCGGGGCCTATGTTGATTAGAGTAAATACCAGTTAGCAGGGCTGATTCCTGGTTTTGAGGGGCCGTGGACAGACAGCTTTCCTCACTGCCGACAGTTGGGAGTTCTGGTGGCAGAGTGCTTGCAAGTGAGCTGGTGAGGAAAAGGTGCACAGGAAGATGGAGGGGAGACACATTGGCAGTGGGCTGCACCAGAAGCCCTGGGCCCTGGCAGCTGTCCAGTTAGCAATCTCACTCCTGCATTTTGCATCAACTGAACCTTCTCAGCTGCCTTCAAAGGTAGCTCCATGTAGACAACACTGTCCATAGTAGTCCATCCTGGATGTGAGCAGAACATGGATGTATTGCTGGGGATGGATTGCAGCTGGAGTAGCAGCCAAAACTGGTTAAACGTGCTACGTGCCACAAAAAAACACTTGAGCCATCGTCTGAAGGCATGGTCTAACTGTACTCCCCAAGGGACAAACCTGCTCTCTCAACCTCAACAGGCTGATTTCTTTATTCTCAGTTGTATTATCAATCAACAGGATTTTAGTATTGTCTGGATTAAGTTTCCATTTATTTGCCCTCATCCATCCAATTATCACCTCAGGGCTTTGTTTCTGGGGGAACATGCCAGAATGGAGTTCTGGAACCTCTGACAAAATTCTTTTAAAATGTTTAAAAGTTCATGAGTTTTCAGTATACAAATTGAAAATTTCATTTCCCTCTTGAGAGTTCCGGCACATCTTTAAAAATAAAAAAACAGCCCTGCCTCTAGCCAATCACTAAGGACATTCAGTGCCTCATCTGACTGCTGGAAAAGAGAAATAAGTGTTGATGCTATCAGTGTATGGCCTTTCCCAGTAGTCCCAAGTAGATGTTGAACAGTAAGGGGGACAAGTTCTGAGGGGATGTTGACAACCTGCAACATGTTCTGGTATTTATTTATTAAAATATTTATGCACCACTTTCCCCTTGTGGCTCCAGGGGTTAAAATTCCAAAATAAATAAAACCTCAGATGTCTTTTTAACCCAGGGTTTTAATTAGAGGCTTTATCTTACCAGCTTTTAAAATGGTCTGCTTCTGACACAGATGGCAGATTGAGAGACATGATATCAACAGGTAAAAACTTTTAAATACTTTGGTGCAGTCTTCAATTTAATGGGTTGTGGAAAGCTCAAGCCGTATATATTACTGAGAACGCCCATAGAATGACCTTTGCCATCTTGAGATTCTTTTTCACAAAAGGGGCTTCTTATATCCCTGCGGCAGTTAAGGTTTTTCAGAGGAAAGTGATTGTCCAGTTAATGTATGACTCTCAGCTTTGCCTTTATAAATATCTTCACCTTCTGGAAGTGGTGCAGTCTAAGTTCTTACAATCAATGGCCCCGGTCACACGGGAGGTTTTGCCCTGCAAGAGGGACGGATTGGGGGCGCAGCAAACGGGCACAACATCTGGGAAGCAGCGTGCACCTGTCCCTGATCCATCCCTTCAGGAGCAGGACTTACCTGAAACGCCGCAGCAAGCGCAGCTGTGGGAGCGCCAGCGCGCCCGTCTTCAGGAGCATTCGAGGCTTCTGGCCGAACTGTGCATGTGCACACATGCGCAGCCGGCTGCCTCGATCTCCCTTCAGTTGCTTCCCCCTGGCCGGGGAGCAACTGCGTGGCGGCTCAGGGGATCTGTCTGATCCCGCCACCGTGTGTCTCTTTTGGTGCAGCTCTAAAAAGCTGCACTTTAGCCGTGCTCGCCCCCCCCCCCCCCCCCCGTGTGACAGGGGCCAATATTTGGAGTTCCTTTGTTTATTTCAAATGCTGTTGTCAGGCTGGAGGCAGGGATGGTTCTACTTGAGGTACTCATGTCTAATAAATAGTAATAATAATGTGGGGTCAAATGACCACCTAGTGGTTAAAACTAAACTGCAAGCCACAGAGACTAATTCAAGTGGATAATTACTGTTCAAGCTGGCTGAGAACTGCTGGAAAAAAATTACAAGGGTATGGCTCCCTTCCCCCCCATGCCGCCTTATTACAACTAGGCTTCCAGAAAGCCAAACAAATAATTAAGCAATTGATCTAGGACCTGGTCCTTTTCTCTGAACACAGCATACTAAATTTCTTTTTTTGCCACCAGACTTATACCTTAGAGATTCCTAAATACTGGAGAACCTTCACTTTGGCACATTGCAATGCCTTGCCCTTAGCTTTTCTGGAAGGCAGATATCTTCGCATTCCATATTCCCAACAGGTTTGCCCTTGTCAAATACAAAAGGTTGAAACAGTTGATCACGTATCATTATACTGTTCCTGCTATAATGATAAAATAACACAAATGGAGCCAGTAATTGTAAAGTCAATAACACAAGAAAGAATTACTGTACAAGTTCATACTATTAAAGGCACATTAATGAGTCATGCTGATTTCTACTTGATTTTAATAGGTGAACTTCATCCGAAGACAGAAGCCCAATCACGATGCCAAGGATGTTAAAGATAGAACGTTTCGACTGAACGTCTTTTTCAACCATCAGTTTGTAGTACTATTCTTTACTTCATGTTTCCATGAAAGGTACAGGTTTTCTATACTGGCTGAGAGCAGCTCTCACAAATTTACAACATTGTATTCGGATAGCAAATCTTCACGGTAAGGCGATTCCCCCGGGGGATGTCTGGTCGTGTGAGGATGGACTAAAAAGATCGGGATCAAATTTGAACTGGCATAATGGTGGGATTAGCTGTCCATCTGAATGCACCCTTGGATTGTGAATCTCTTCTGCCCTTAGGGAAAGCTGGTGCTTATAATCTGGTTAGTAGCTATTTTATGGCAGAAGAATGGCATGGTCTTCAGGAAGGGAAGTGGTGCATATGTTCACCAATGTACTTTGGATAGTCATACTTTAATCAATCCCAGTTACCATATTATTTCTATAGTATTATGGTACCATGTTATTGGAGATATTTTTTTCTTGCAAGAATGAATTCACTTCCACCTGCTATCTTACATGGACGATTTACGGGCCAAGAAAAGAGATCTAGAGTTTGTATCCATGATAAGTCTTCAGTAGAAACCATTAGCTGTCCATCTGAATGCACCCTTGGATTGTGAATCTCTTCTGCCCTTAGGGAAAGCTGGTGCTTATAATCTGGTTAGTAGCTATTTTATGGCAGAAGAATGGCATGGTCTTCAGGAAGGGAAGTGGTGCATATGTTCACCAATGTACTTTGGATAGTCATACTTTAATCAATCCCAGTTACCATATTATTTCTATAGTATTATGGTACCATGTTATTGGAGATATTTTTTTCTTGCAAGAATGAATTCACTTCCACCTGCTATCTTACATGGACGATTTACGGGCCAAGAAAAGGGATCTAGAGTTTATATCCATGATAAGTCTTCAGTAGAAACTATTGAGCATTTCTTCTTTTTTTGTGTAATTTATTCAGATCTGAGAAGAATATTTCTAGATCCTCATCTGAATAAGAAGCCTGTTTGCTCTTCTAGCTATCATTTAATGACTCTGTTAGTGAACCTGGATTTTAATGTAACATTAGATGTGTGCAAATATATAGCTGCTGCAATTAAATGTTGTTTGCTTTTAATGAATATTTAACAGCAATAAATTTCTTGTTATATTGCTGTATTGTTCTGGTCGAACAGCCTATTTGCTTTAAGAGCTAGATGGGAATATATGTGGGTCCTAGGCCACAAACTACTTTAAGGGTCATAACCAGCTCTTAAACTTGGAAGCAAACTGGCAACCAATGAAACAAACTGTCAGCCGATGTAGCGGTTTCAAAATAGGCAGGATGCATTCCCATGGATATTGGTTTGACAGATAACACTGGAATCACTGGAGCACTGTCCCCACAGTACCCTGTTGTCCAACCATATGGATACCATGATCAATAGAACTGACATTTTATTAAAGGGCTTGTGCAACATTGAAGCTGAGCATGTGAAGCACAATGTTGCCATGGATTTCAAGGTAGTACATCTGTGTGAGACAACTGTGCCATGTCAGAAATAATGTGTTTGAATAAACACTAACTTCCACTTGGTATCCCACTGTCTTAATATCCGAACTGTGTTAGTTCGAGCAGCCAGCCTGTTGTCCCCAGCTCATCGTCCACCCAGCGATTCGAAAGCTTCAGTGAGTAGATAAAATGGGAACCACTCCTTAGAGAGGGTGGGCACACCAATCTCCCTTGTGGGAGGGTGTTAGGTGACGGTCGGGACGTCCTGGTCAAGGTTCGGAAAAGGCGGAAGAACTTCTCGGCTACAAAAATCACTGCAGTGGATGTTTCTGGCCAGGTGGTGGCAGTGTGGTGATTTGACATACGGGTCCTGAAGCCTGGTCGACAAAGCAGCTGTTCGGAAAATGACTGAGCCAAGCCAGAAGACGTTTACACCGTGCAGTGACAGTGTGTGCAATTAAATGAATGTATGTTGTCTTCCCTATCTCCTATGAACATTGTAGTTCTCTGTCTAAAATGTGTAACTGTACATCGCTTTGAGCGCACTGGGGAAAATGATTAATAAATTGAAATTATTATTATTATTATTATTATTATTATTATTATTATTATTATTATTATTACACTGTTCTTAATTAAAACTATTCTCAGTGTTGTCTGGATTAAGTTCCAGTTTATTTGCCCTCAACCAGCTCATTGCCACCTCCAGCCAACAACTAAGGACAACCAGTCCTGACACCTGGAAAGAGAAACAGAAATGGTATCAGTGTATGGCCTTTCATGGTGGTTCCCTGCTGATTACTGTTAGAGTTGGTGTTCTATGTGGGGCTGCCCTGGAAGACAACCCAGAAACTACAACTGGTTCAGAATGTGGCAGCCTACTGAGAACATACATTGCCCATTCTGAAACAGCTACATTGGCTGACAATATATTTCCAAGTTCAATTCAAGGTGCTGGTTATGACCTTTAAAGCCCCTCATGACCTGGGACATACATATTTGTAACTCAGAGCAATCAGGCTAACAGGACCATCTCCTTCTGTATGTCCCTGTGTGCCAGCTACAGCTGTCAGGCAACCATCTGTTGGCTGTTGAAAGTATTATTATTATTATTATTATTATTATTATTATTATTATTATTTCACTTTTCTTAGTTAAAACTACTCTCAGTGTTGTCTGGATTAAGTTCCAGTTTATTTGCCCTCAACCAGCTCATTGCCACCTCCAGCCAACAACTAAGGACAACCAGTCCTGACACCTGGAAAGAGAAACAGAAATGGTATCAGTGTATGGCCTTTCATGGTGGTTCCCTGCTGATTACTGTTAGAGTTGGTGTTCTATGTGGGGCTGCCCTGGAAGACAACCCAGAAACTACAACTGGTTCAGAATGTGGCAGCCTACTGAGAACATACATTGCCCATTCTGAAACAGCTACATTGGCTGACAATATATTTCCAAGTTCAATTCAAGGTGCTGGTTATGACCTTTAAAGCCCCTCATGACCTGGGACATACATATTTGTAACTCAGAGCAATCAGGCTAACAGGACCATCTCCTTCTGTATGTCCCTGTGTGCCAGCTACAGCTGTCAGGCAACCATCTGTTGGCTGTTGCACCACGTAGGGTGGCCTGTCGGGCATCAACCAGAGCCCTTTTCCATTGTGGTTTTTTTCCCCATATGACTGGTCTAAGGACTGTAACAATGAACTGAACTGAACTGAACATTGTGGCTTCTACTCTGTGAAATGTGCTCCCTGAAGAGTTGAAGGTGGGCCCTCCTTGGAGCTCTTCAGAAGGTGCTGCAAGGCCTGCTTGTTTGCCAGGGCTTTTGAGAGGGTTTGAAAGGCAGGTGTCTTTTAAGGCGGGTGGGGGAGATTTGGAGTTTGTTAATTTTTTGTTTTAACTGAAAAGGTTTTTAACCATTATTGTAAGCCACCTTGAACCATGAGGAAAGGCAGGGTATAAATGGTTTAATAAATGTCATTTTGTCAGTTCACACAGTAAAATCCAGTTGGAAAGTGCACTGAAAGTGGATTATTTAGTGTGTGTGGCCACAGCCTTAGGTCCTTCCTGCACTCTCCTTTTAATCCATGTTCACCGCAGTGTCCTCCAAGAAATTCTGCACTAAAATCTTATTCAAGCTTCTTTTTAATCCAGTTTTTTCACCATTCTGCACAAAAATCATGTTCAGTCTTCTTTTAATTCTGTTCTTTCCAGGGGTCATTTCATAGAAAAAGAGGTGCAGGAGCTCATTAGCATAACTTATTTGTATAACTTATTTGCATAATCCACGCCCCCTGACATCACTGGAAGTGTGCCAGAAGGCAACACCCACCACTCAAGCTCCACTTGGTCTTAAAGGTGCCACTGGATTGTTTTGGATTGCTAGCTACAGGGGGGGACGTGCAGATCTGCCCTCACAGAGGAGGGAGAGCTTGTACCTGAAGGCGGGCTGAGGGGGGCTCTGGAACTTACCCGGCTGCTTCTTGTTCCTCGTGGCCCAACTGAGGGCTGCTGGGAGCAGGGGCAGGATTTGTTGCATGTGCCCGCCTCCTGGGCTCCTTACTGCCGAAGCTCTGCTCTGTGCGCTCCTGCAGGAAATGACCCCTGCTTTTGCCCCCATCCTGCATTACATCATCTCCCTTAGGTGGTCAGCCTGGTTTCAGCCTGCTGTATCCCCAGGCTTTTGGGATGCTGTTTTGCCATGGACTTAAACTGCTTTGACTCGAACTCTGAGAAAATCCACAGTGGCAGGCAAATGCGGAAAGGACTTAGTTTCTCTTCTGATGTCTGCCTGGAAGAGAGAAAGATGGAGCAAGGCACTGTGCCCAGTGGTCTCTGACTTTCTTTCTCTAGCCATGCATGGCTCCACGTCTATCCAATTAACATGCAAGCAGAGTTTCCCATTTAGCATGTTGTTCTTTGTTTTCTCTCTCAAATCTTGAACCCTTGATAGATAAATACAAAACCCCACACACCTTAGTTTGTAGCACTTAGTCTTAGCAGGAATTGAAAATCCTGTGGTCAGATGAGGTAAGATTTGGGCTGCTATTCTGTGGACATTCACCTCCTTTTGATTTCACTGAGGTTTCATTGTTTTCTATGAAAATCCCTGTTAATGAACTGTGAATAAGACTGTGGCCCAATTTACTCTGAAGTAAATCCTACCCATTTAAATGGGATTAATTTCCAAACAAGTATGCAGTACTGCAGCCTTAAACATCTCAAATATCTCCCAACAAAACAAAAGTAGCACTGAGTCTAAGAGTTTCCCTTCACAAACATAAAAAACCCTAGCTACAAAGCTCAATATTAATAGATCAGCCTATAATCGTAGCCAGTTAAGTGAACCTCAAGAAGCACTGTCACAGGTTTCTTGCTTGCCAAAACTAGGCTAAACTGCTGTTATATGTGCCATCCCAGTCTGAAGAACCTGAGTATACTTTTTATTGGCATGCTCAATGAGAGTATATGGAAGATCATCAAGTAGTATCAGGGCTCTACTGGTAGCAGGAGCTCCTTTGCATATTAGGCCACACACCCCTAGTGTAGCCAATCCTCCAAGAGCTTACAGAGCTCTTCTTACTGGGGCTACTGTAAGCTCTTGGAGGATTGGCTACACTAGGGGTGTGTGGCCTAATATGCAAAGGAGCTCCTGCTACCAGTAGAGCCCTAGGCTACTGTTTTTGTGAGCATTAAGAGTGTTACCAAATCCTGGCCCCAGACCCCAAAACTGGGCTATGTAAAGAGAAAACGATTACAAGCCAGTCACAGTTTATTAAGATTTTTGGGTAAGCCAAATTCTTTCCAGGCTCTACAATTTTTACTGATAAATATCTTGCAATACGTGAAATAATAATAAAGGAAATGGATTTTCTAAGTATGTGTTGCCCCTACAAAACTCAAGGGACTAATTATATATGTCCTCCATCTGCTAGGCAATGCCACCCAATTGGGCTCCTTCAGATATTATTTTCCAGTTTTGAAAGTATAAAGATCACTTTGTTTTTCAGCTGCTGTCAGTCTTACAGATAGAGCTGGGGAAGGAATTGATAAACACTTCCTTTTTGTATGTTATAAGAGGGATACTCAAGTTTTATTACTGTGTTTTGGGATAACCTAGAAATTCAGAAGAAGGCAGAAGAATTTTCCTTAAAATTAGTTTTAGCAACCAAGTCTAAATGAAAAATTTCACCGGAGCTACCAATTGCTGCTGTAGGTCCTATCAATTACAGCCATATCTTCTCTCATTGTCGAACAAAGGGAAGGTGGAACAGGCAGAGACCTGTATTCACATTTTGCCTTCTATCTCTTCATTTAGAAATCCTAGAGACCAGCTTTGAAAAGAATGAAAGTAGGGAATCCAGGTGAGTTGTTTGCTGGTATTGCCCCTCACATAGATCCTGGAAATAGAAGCACCTGTCCAGACTGAAGTGTCCAGACTGAAGTCCAAGCAGGATCTGAATGACCATGAGTCAAATCTAGGTTTCATGAACTAACCACAGTTAAAATAAATCCTGGGTTTGCATTACATCTGAACTGGGCTTTAATTTAGATGACAAGGAAACACATAATTTTTTCTCATTAAAGGGATACAAACTGATATAAATAGGCACATGGGACACGGAATGTCTAAAACATTAATTTGCGGTACATGAAGCAATGGAAAATACGCAAGGTGAATTTTTTTTTAAAAAATAAGAAATTAATAACAAACAACAAAGATAGGAAAAATGCCTGTTGAAAGCAGAATGGGGTATGACTAAGCCCTCAAATGAAAGTGATCACAAAAGCTAAGCTCTTGGTCTTTGAGGTATAGGTAAGACTCCTCATTTTATCTGAACCTAAGTTGGATGGTTTATATGTGATAAAAAGCTTATTACATAGTGATTCCTGTACATTTAGGTCAGCTGTGGCAATCAATCAATGGACACTTTGCCTTTGGCAACACATGTTTCCATAAAAAAAATTCCCTGGCAGGCCCCTGTTAGTTAGTAATGACAGAGTAACCTCTGTGTCAAGTAATATACTTGATAAATTTTGCATGTGCTGTTGACTGACAGAAGCTCAGGCTTCCTGTCTGAGCAGCACATACAAGCTTCAAAGAGCACAGAAACCCCTTTCTTCTCCCCAAGTGGAAAGCCCTAAAAATAAGACCCTAGTTGAATCAAGGAGGAAAAGTGTGCTGGTGGGGGGGAGAGCGAGAGTATGAGGGTATTTTTAGATGTCCACAGGGGCTCAAGCTCTCTCATCCTCCTTTTCTCTCTCTTGCTGTCTTTATCTGTCACTTGTAATCACTTTGCAACTCAGTCGGGGTTCTGATGTGGTACTTAGCATGTTCAGTTATGTGAAATAACAGTCTGATTGAATGATCCTGAAGCTGCACTGGTATAAGTCTGACTCACGCAGCACTCCTCCTGTCCAGTGATTCCCTATCTTATGGAATGGCAAAGGATGAAGGAGCAGTAGCCCTTTGTTTAGTCTGTGTGGATACGGTAATTGTGTGCAGCTGGGACTTCTGCTTTCCTTGCTGAGAGTCACTTTGAAGGTAGTGCCACAGTTGCAGCTCTTTGGGGATTTTTTTTGGAAAGGAGGAATGGATGTTGTTTAGTGCCTTTAAATCATAGCAAATTAAGGGTGGCATATCATTGCATGCTGTTCACTGTCCATTCTGTCCCTTTAAATGTGGACCTGTATGTAGGGTTGCCTGGAGAGAAAAAATCTTGTCCTTTTAATGGAGGCTTGATGGGATTTTATTTACCTCTATGTCCTGCCTGTTTCCATACATGAAGGTCATTTTTCTCAAGGTCTGCTGGGCAACAACAACTGTGTGTATTCCAGGCTTCCACAGGAGCACAGAAAAGGCAAAAAAAAAAAAATGTAATTCCTCCATGGAACTTCCTTAGCTTCCTTATTTCTTAAAAAGAAATGTTTCTAGCCATTATGATTGTAAAGATTCACGAATGGAAGTTCATGGAAAATGTCTGCTGAAACAGCAAGTTGCTCGAGCAACACTTCCAGAGGTTAGCAAAATGCTTTCATTGCCCTGCATAGTTTCTTGTTCCTTCCCATGACTAACAAACACAGAATAAATTATACAAAATAAGAGAAATATGATGATTGGCATAATGTATAGCAATCGCAGGCTTCATGTGTTCTTGGTGAACAATTTGGGTCATCAGTTGTTATGAAACAAAACTGCACAGTAATTTGTAGCCAGTCTTATATGAATTATTTCTTAAAACCAACAGAGTGCCTGATTCAAATCAGTTGCCAAACAGTGATACCCAGCCTTATTCCTTAATGTCTTCCCAGACACTCCATGGATCCAACCAGTGGATGGTGACACCATTTTACAGATGAGATTTAATCAGCCATTTAAAACTGCCATGAGAGTGTGGTACAGTGAGACCAGGCAATCTTGTTCCCTCCCCCACCGTGCCTTTTCAAGTGCCGAAACACTTTCAGTACCTGAAAAAGTGTGTGTGGGGAGGTGTATGTGTGACAAGATCACCTTATCCCACTGTACCATGGGGATCAGGCCACTGCTGCATTTTTTAAAGTGACTGAATTCCTCTCTAAAATGGCATTACAACCACGGGTCTGACCCGTGGTTTCCATAACATCTAGTTTGTTCCTAAATCATTAGCCATTCTTCAGTTACACACACCCTTTTGTAAATTGGAGCAGCAAGCCCCATTGTTCTAATTGGCTATAGCAGGAAGCTGGACAGCAAGCTATTGCACTGTATTTTAAGGATAATTTGTAACTACAAGACAACTCTAGTAATGACATGGCTGGATAAAATGAGAGGGACTTGTTTAAAAAGTCCATGAGACTCACTGAGAATACACTACCAGCCTAATCTGCCTTATACCTTTCCAGGGGTCATTTCGTAGAAAAAGAGCTAGGGGAACTCATAAGCATAACTCATTAGCATATGCCACACCCCCTGACATCAGGGGCCCGGCGGTGGACCTGCAAGGCCAGCGGGAGTGCAAGGAAGCCCCGCCAATGCCCTCCCTGGCCCCAGGCAGGCAGGGGTGGGGAGAGGCGGGGAGGAAGCAACTTACCCTCCCTCTTCTCCTGCCTCCTCCTGGCTAAATGAGGGCTGGAAGTGGGGCGGCCAGAAGCAGGGGGCGGGGCTTCGTCATGTGCCCCGCCCCCCTGCACCTCACCCGGGGGAACTGCGTTCCCCTGCGTTCCCCCCCGAAATGACCTCTGCACCTTTCTAAGACCAATGAATTTAGAGGGGTGTAACTTTCCCTAGCAAGGCATCTTGGTTAGTCACCCTCACCCTAAGCTATCTCAGAGGGTTGGTATAAGGATAAAATGGAGGGGAACTAAGTGTGACAGCCTTAGCTCCATGGAGGGGGGGGTAAAAATGGGCTGGACAGACAAATCTGTTGCATTTCAGGAAGCTTTTTAGAACTATCTAGGATTTAATTAAATGTCCTACTTTGTAAATTAAAGTTTGAAAGACTTTAAAGTTTGAAAGACGCAGCTACTTAGGAAAATAGGAAGCTAGGAATGGGAAGGGAGCTATCCAGTAGGGATGTTAAAGAGATAGTAGTATTTGTTGGTTTAGCAGAAATCCAGCTGTCTCGAGTCTTTTGTGTCTGAGATGTAACAGAAGTTGTCAGATATATTTGATCACCAGTTAATGTTCAAGCAAAAGCATGTTTTATTGTCTGGTGTGTGTGTGTGTGTGGTGCACTTTCATGCTTCCCCTGACTCCATGGAGGTCAAGGTGGCCTACATGGTCTTCTCCTTTGTTTTATCTTTACAATAACCCTGTAAAATAGCTTGGACTGCGGGAGAGTGGTTGGCTGGTTGGCCTAAGGCCTCTCAACAGCCTTAATATCTGAGGGGCAATCTGAGGCTAGGCCTCTGCAGTCCAAGTCCAATGTAGCAACAGCTATTTTACTGGTTTTTCTGTATTCTTTCTTGTTGGCTGCTGTTTTTTTTATAGTATGGGGGGGTTTTTTAGGCCAGTCTAGCAGAATCAGATGCAATTTTTTTAAAAAACCGTAGCAGTTTAGTATACAGTTGGGCATGCATATGGTTTAATAATTTCCCATCATTTTTTTTCCCCTGGGAATCATTCAGACCTCCAACCCTGTGCTCACTGTCACCTCCACACAGACCAACAGTCTGAACTGCTTGCAAAACTTCAGTTTTTGATTCTGCTCATTGTATAAGCCTACAATGCCTGTTCTGCTATGATTGATTTCTTGTGGCACTGTCATTTCATCGTGGTTTGTTCTTTTTAAAAAATACACCCCACTATTGCAAAATGGCAAATCTTCATAAGTTCCTCTTGTTATGTGGCATAAAGGGTTTCTATGTGTCTTGCCATCAACCTGTTGCTCATGCCACTAAAGCTGGGGAATGACTTTGTCCAGGTAGAAGCTTTACATGAATTTGCAAAATAGCCCACACAAAGGTCAACTACCTAATCTATCACAATTTACACCCAGAACTACAGCAGCAGATTTTGCACTCTCAGCTTGAACCCTCTGACTCATCGAGCAGCCCTTGCCCTAACCCCTGCCCTCATGGTTAGCGACTTGTAAATGCAGTCATAAATGCTGCCACTGCAGTTTGCAGAGCTTACAATAGCACAACACTTTTGAACAACAACGGGCTGGTTCAAGTTTATTTCGAAAGAAACCCAAGCCGCACTTATCAACAGATGTCACTGATGGTGCATCAGTCAAAATGATGGTGTTTATGGAACAAGAAATTTAAAACCAACATTTGTGTTGGAGCACTAACAGGAAAATGGCTTCTCTACCCCAGCAGCCAAAGTCTACGTATTGGAAAACAGCAAGCTGAAGCCTAACCAAAGCCATATAATCGCATGTTTAAAGAACCTCCCTGTAAAGAGCTGACATTTGTTGCTTCTGAAACAGCTAATTTTCTATTTATATAAACACGTCTTAACACAAAGTATGAATTCCCTGTAACCACAAGTGCCAAATTCTTTCTGTATTATAGCTGAAAAGCTTGGCAGCAGGTTTTTTTTTAAAGAACACCCTATTTATATAGGTTTTACTTCTTAAACCTGAAAATCCAAATGAACGAATAACAATGACACTTATGAACTCCGATCAATATGATTGTCAGCAGTTTCTTTTCTTAAAGATTAATTTTATTTTATAGTTACAGGACTTAGTCAATTCCTGTTAATTCAGAACTCACTTTCCTACTGCTAACAATGTGAAATGAAAATGAGAAAGATATCTTCCTTTCAAAACCATATTACATGATACAAAAAGTTCCAGTGCAAATCTGAGAAATTACAAAGGGCCTGATTCTTCCTTTGTAGGATAACAGGCCACATCTAGACCAAGGACAGGCTATAAGAGCACAGGCCTATGAATGCCAGCTTCCAGGTGGCAGACAGGGATCCCATGGAATTACAGCACATCTCCAGACTACAGAGATCAGTACCCCTGGAGAAAATGGATACTTTGGAGGGTGGAGTCTAGGGTATTGTACCCCACTGAGGTCTCTGTCCTCCCCAGGCTCCATTCCCAAATCTCTAGGAGTTTCCCAACCTGGAGTTGGCAACCTTACCCCCCCATCCCCTGGTGGTGGCCAGGGGGGACCTGGCAACCTTGTTTCTTTCCCCCTGGGACAGGTGTGCCTTCCCACACCCTTCCTCTGTTTTCTTGGCAGCCATTTTGTGCCAGCTTTTAGTCTATGGACTCTACCATTCAATTCCATCTGGAGCCTAGTGGCTCCATTTCCAGCTGCAGTGCTGCCTGATGACATTAGCAGCTGGTACATGCAATGTCAGAAGAGAGAAGCACATTCAAATAAATCAGTAACTCTGACAGCATGTATATACAGAAAGGTGGCTTGGGCTTCAAAGATAGGCATTTGTAGGAGAAAACTGAGCACACCACAGAAGCCTTGGGCATTTTCCTAGCAGCTCTTCCCACTGCCAAAAAGCCAACCCAGTTTCTATAGAGAGCAGAAGAGGAAAACAGCTAGCAGAGTTTTCTAGCTGTGCCTGAAGTTCTCTCACACACATCCATGCCTAACAATAGAACAGAACCTATACAGTGGCAAATGTTATAGATATTGGTTCTTCTGATGCATTTCACATGAAAGTCTTCATTTTATTCATGGAAAATATACATTTATCTACTTTCATGAATGCTTCTTGTAGGACTTTATTCTATTTTTATTGTTACTAGAGACCCGTGAAATAAGATAGTTAATTTTGTTTGCAGGCAGACTAAGCTAGTGAACTGTGTGGAGTGCGTGAGAGAATCTGTTTCTCCCCTGAGCTTCATGTATACCAGGAGGATCCCACTTTTCATCACAATCCTGGTAGTTTTGAACATCTATCATGTATTCTACAAACCCCTTGTTAAATTTGGGGGGGGGGGGAATTGTGAAGCAACGCAGTCTGAAAACATAATTTAATTGGCCCAATTCTCATGCACCATCTTTTGGAGTGTATTATAAACAGTTCTTCTCATGATAATAAAATCTGGTTAAGGCATTTTTTTCCCCTCAGCAGGATGAAAGATTAAACAAACAAAGTAGTAGGAAGACTAAATATGCACACAGGGCAAAAAACAAAAACAACACACCTACTGGCACATACATTTCATATTGTATAATCCTCATCCAGTCACTGTGGGTTTTAACATATTTCCATGAGTTTAAATAGGAAAACATCTTAAAGTTCAGCCCCTGGGAAACCCAAGCCTGATTAGTTTCCCCCTTTTTAACGACAGCCTGCAGAGTGTAAAACACAGCACATCAGAATTGAATTTGTCATCTCCAGACCTCACAGGAATTTTAGGAACTAAATAGTTAGGAAGCCATCCTGGTCCCTTCTCATTGCTTTAATCATAGTAGAAGTTTCAATTTAAACATTCAGGAAATCTCCCTTATTTAAAGCAATCAACTCACTGCTGAGAAGGGTCTGGCTTTACTGTGTTTAATTTCTTGGCATCAGGCAGAAATTGATTGGTTGCAGCTAGTGCATGGAGAGGTTCCCCTCCCCACCCCAAAAAATAGCAGTTAAACATTCCAGAGCATTGCTGCATCATTCACATTCAGCCCTGCGTGGGCTTGTACATGGGCAAATCAGCAAGATAGTAACTCAAAACCTCAACTGGAAAATAGACATAATGCCGAAAAGTCTGGGGAAAGCCTGACTGTCAAACAGCTCTTAAAGCTGTACGTCTTTCGGCTGTAAAAGCATGATTGGGCTCCACGTTAAACTTTTTACCCCGTTTGACGAAATCTATTGCTCTGCGAAGGAGGCTGACCGCTTTTATGCCTTAGCCAAACTCAGGCACTCACTAAACCATTAAAGATTGACGCAAGATCCGTAACACAAGTCTAAATGGTGACTGGGTAATAGGCCAATGACTGGGTTCATTTCAGACCCCCCCCCCTCCAATCTTTAGTTTGTTGTCATTCTAATTGTCAGTGGTTCTCGAAATCTGGGATGTTCCAGCTACAGAGGGTAATTGCCTATCAGATTGGGCATTTCCAAAACAGAGCAAGGTCAGGGCACTGATTTGAGAGCCAAACTAGACAAGGATATTTGGAATCCATGACTGAATTATTGGAAAGTCTAAACTTTGCTAGACAATGACTAGGTTGCAGTGCTGAGTGAGACAGGGGTCAGCTCTTTCCCCATCATTTTTTTCAAAGTGTCATTTGCTTTAGTAAGGAAAGCATGACAATCAAATGTATTTTTTCTTATAGCGACAAATAGCACATGGGGTGGGGGGGAGGTGTGATTTATATTGGGAAAAGGGCACAGCAAATGAACAATTGACTCCCTTGTGGGTCTTTAGCAAGGTTTAAATAAAGGAGAGATACTATTATGGATGTAGTACCTATCGTACCTGTGGCATTCCACCCCGCCCCCCATCATCTGGTGTGACTTCACTCTAGTATCTATCTAAATGCAGATTTGCATTTATTTATCAGTACCAGTGTTCCCTCTAAGCTGAGTTAGTGTGAGCTAGCTCACAGTTTTTTAGCCTCCGGCTCACATATTTTTGTCTCAGCTCAGGAAGGATGGCTCCAGAACACACTAATTTATGCAGTAGCCAAATCACCTGCTCACAACTTTAATGCTGGTAGCTCACAAAGTAGAATGTTTGCTCACAAGACTCTACAGCTTAGAGGGAACATTGATCAGTACATATGCATGTTCTTAAAAGAGCACAATCCAACCAAAGTTAAACGTGTTTAGGTTTTATTGCTTTCAATAGTGAAGGTTAAATGCATGCTGTATCCCACTGAAATCAGGGGGACCTTAAAGTACCCACAGTAAAGTTACCAGCCCTGATCTGAGCTAAGCTAAGTACTTTTAAGCTCAGTTTGTATCTCTGGGAGAATAATTTCTATTGCAATTACTGAAAACTATGATTAAAGATCTGAAAGGTACTGTAAATTCACACATTTCCTCCTCCAGTCTCGTGTGTGTGTTCTTCATTCCTTTCCACAATTTGCTCTATCCAGAGTTAAACATTATGCCCAAACTGGAGTTAATCATGGTTGCGTCAATGCCATGATTTAACCCCATAGTTTGAAGTCAGTTGTGGATTGTGGTTCTGAGCAATCCCATTAGCTTTAATTATAGTAAACTATGGTTACAGCAAAACATGGATGAGAGCAGGCTGTCTCCATGCCAGTATCTAAGACATAGAATGGCTTCAAAGAATTTAATCCTTGTTCCATGTACTTAAGGAAAGTCTGAAGGAAAGTTTGAAACTGCATTTTTCAGATCCTTTATGGAAAACCACTTTAGAAATGAAGAGGAGTTGTAAAAACTGTGATACTATTTGGGAGAATCTGCTGTCTAAAGATTTTTTTTAAAAAAAATCATGAAATAGCCTTTGAATAGAAACCTTAAGTAGCTCCTGTTTTTAAACTGCAGCAAGATCCAGACCACCTTTTATGTTTCTCATATTTCTGCTGCCTATTATCATTGCATCTTGTTCACGAAGTCATTTGAGTCTCTACAAATGAACAATTGGGAACCATCCAAGATTGCCTGTGGTCCAGCTTGATTCCCTGTCAACCTTTTCTGTCTCTCTGGCTTGCCATTATATTCCAATGGACAATGGATTCCCTCATGCCTAAGGAATGTGAAAGGTCATTTCAGCTCTAGCTCCACTTCACTTGCTGCACTTTCATTCCGCAAACATGCATGTGCTGGCTCAACTTGTTTATGTGCTCCCATCCTCATTGTTCACTTGACAGCAGTGTTCGTAAAATGTGGTTAAAGCCTAGAAAGTGTGGTTGTGGTTCACTGTGTTTGGAAAGAAAAAAACCCAACACATTTCTTTTCATTTTGTTCTCTTTATCCCTTATCTTTACTCTCAGCTTGTCTGGTAGAACTTTTTCTTTCCCAGTTTCTATCTTACCCACTACATATATATTTTTCTTTTGATTTGGGACATGTGGTAGATATATTATTAATCCTGCACAAACCAAAGCAAGAGCACACAGCAGAGTAAATATGTAACTCCTCACAGCACTGTTTATGGGTGGTGGTTTGATTTTAGGACAGACACCATTGGGAGGTTTGCAGACATCATTAGTATGTGGAAATAAAAGGTATTTATATACTGTCATCTCTGTGGGTTTTTAAAGAATAAAATTCCCATTAGGCTAGGCATTTTGGTGGAGGACTTGTGGGACAGACAAGACTAGGAAGAGGGTGAGATGTGAAACAGGATGATTATCCAGACACAACTCTTGCAGTGTTTAAAGTCATATACATGGTGGGAGTAGCTTGAATCGTTGAAACTGATGCCTCTGGATGATCATCTTCCACTTGTCTGTAAATTGTTGCAGTATCATTCACACAGAGCTGTGCTTTATGCTTCAAATACCTTGAGTTACTCTGATTCAGAACTGTGGGTGTGCATCAGTGGGCAAAAGAATCTTTGGTGTATAATATGCCTCTGTATCTGATATTTTGTTTCTGCTTGTCCCAGTAGCATATATCCTTGTTGCAAGATAACCATATGGAACGATTATGCACTCACTGTTTACTATTAAGCAATATCTTATATTTTACAGCTACTAATTATTAGTGGTTAAAAAAGTTTAGCCTAGAAATCGCTGGCCTTGTCAGGGTACACAAAATAATAGTACAATAAAAGACTATTCTGAACTATGCTGGTTATTGCTAGCCTTTAGCAATAGAGGCTATTAAAGGAAGTTCTTTGTACAGTTGCCAACTGCCCTGATTTTGTCAGGACTGTGTAGAATCAAATACTCCTTTTTAAGATACTCAACTCTCTGATAGTAAAGTATACAGAGAAGCAAAAACTGCACTGTTATTCTCTAGATATGAAATGTTTTGAAGTGCTAAAACCTTTTCTTTTAAAGCTAACTAAATACCACTCCATGTGTCTCCCTCAGATTTCCTCCCCAATGTGTCTCTGATTGAATGCCCCCAAATGTCTTGGGTTCTGAGGCAAGGGATGGCTATGCTAGCATATCTCAGAGGAAATCCCTGACTGGCATTCAGTCCCAAACACATTCACTTGCAAGTGATTTTTACTGATTTCATTAAGCATGCTTTCACAAATTTAAGGCACCAAAGGTATGAGAACCCTGCACCTCTGCATTTCATTGAATATATACTGTCTTCATTAATTAGCAATGCTGTACCACCATGAAGGAGCTGCGGTGGCTCAAGTGGTTAAGACGCTGAACTGCAGGCTGTGGAAGGTCAGTAGTTCAGCAGTTCGAGACCCGGGTGCCGCATGACGGAGTGAGCTCCCATCTCTAGTTCCAGCTCCTGCCAACCTAGCAGTTCGAAAGCAAGAAATTGCAATTAGATAAATAGGTACCACTTCGGTGGGAAAGTAACAGCGTTTCGTGTGCCTTGGTGTTTAGTCATGCCGGCCACATGACCACAGAAACATCTTCGGACAGCGCTGGCTCTTCGGCTTGGAAACGGAGATGAGCACCACAACCCTAGAGTCGGATTCGACTGGCTTTCGAGCAAGGGAACCTTTACCTTTACTTACCACCATGAAAACTAAAAATGGAACAAATTTGTGAAAATAAGATCTGCCTGAAATTAGAAAACTTGAAATACCAATTGACACGCATGGTGTTAAAAACAATATAGTAATGCATACCATCATATTTAGCTTCAGGAATACAATATTGAAGGCTCCCATTTCTGAAAGATCTAAGGAACAATATAACTGTGACGGATTGCACAGAAAAGGAGTTTTTTAAAAAACAAAAAATGCTGCTTCTCTCAGAAAGTCCAGGAATTTAAGAATTAATCTTCCCTGGAGAGAAGATCTTATGTGATTGGCTGCTCTACTTGCTCTCTGACTGGCCAACATCAGCTGAGAGAGGAAATAAAACAGCTGATCTGGAGGGGAAAGAGGTCTTTCGCCTTTGGTCTTTCACCTTTTTGGTCTTTGTTTGAAATCTAACATCTGGAGCAGGAGTAGGAGGGTTTGGCTTCTGAGGGAAGAGAAATTTGGGAGTCAGTGTTTTCTGACAGACAATAGTCAGAAAAGTACTTCTACTGAAAGAAGAAGAGAAACCCCATTGTCTTAAATATATTAAACTGGCTCTGAGGGAGAACTTAAAATTCTCAGTCAGAAAAGCTATAGAACAGCCTTATACAGACCAAGGATACTGGAGAAGGATTTGGCAGAAGGTCTGGGTAGTTAGAGTGAACTCCCAGACAAGCCAAATAGTAAAAGGAGTTATTGCTTCTTAGGGGCAAAGAAAGTAACTTTCTGCCAGTGAAAGGCAACCCCTGTGATAAAGCGGAGAAGCTTAGACACCTCAGCAGTTAGTGAAAAGCTGTGATATCTAACCTATGGCTCTGAAGGAAGAAATCTAGAAACTTTAAGCAAATGCTGTCCTCAAGAAGAAGCATTAATAAGAACTGTGTTAAACCTTTACCTAGTGCTGAAATATAGGCCCCGGTCACATGGGAGGCTTTGATCCGCGAGAGGTATGGATCGGGGGCACATCAAGTGGGCGTGATCACACCGCAACATCTGGTAAGTGGCGTGCAACCGTCCCCGATCCGTCTTTTCCGGCCGAAGATGCGGATCAAAAAACCCCCTACAAAACACTACTACTTACCTGAAAATCCGCAGCAGGGGTGGCCGTGTGATCGCCGACACACCCGTCTCCGGCAGCATGTGAGGCCCACGCCCAAACTGCGCAGGCACGCACATGCGCAGCGGGCTGCCTCGCTCACCGATCTGTGGCTGATCATGCCAGGGAGCAACTGCGCGGCGGCTCGGGGGATCTGTCTGATCCCGCCGCCGCGCTTCTCTTTTGATGCGGCTCAAAAAAGCTGCACTTCAGCCGCACCTTTTCCTTTAGTGTGACCGGGGCCCTACTAAACAAAGCACCTCTCAAAGAAAGAACTAGAAAACCTTGAAACAAAACTACAAATAAACTCTCTTGAACGTTCTAAGAATTCAACTCTGTATATATTAGACATTTTTTTTACCATTTCATAAGGGTTTATAAAACAAACACCTCCTGTCTTTCCCTCAAGTCCCTGTACTGGGTCTAAAGCCTAAACCAATATCTAAACAAAGGGTGGGACAGTTTCAAGTTTATATAAAAGAGAAAGAGAAGATATACACGCTACTGTAAGGCAACTCAGACACTGAGGGGAACTGAAGTTTTGGTAGGAAATATCTGCCAGATGGGGAGATACAGGGGTCCGTCATAACAACATTTATATAATTATATATTCTAAAAGAGAATGAGCAAGATAGCAACTATACCAGCTGAAAGAATTTGGCTGCTTAAGTGTCAGATATTGCAAGTGCTTTACCCATTTCTTTGGAAAAGTAAACTCTTTGTGTTTTGGAGCAGTTTGAATTTTTTGGGCTGCTTAATTAGCTAAAGTAATGTAGCTGTTGAATTTCTGACAGCTGGTCCACATGCCAAGCCTGATATAACCCAACTGAGTTGTTTGCATGTCATACACAACTAACATTCACTCTAATAAAAGTGGAGTTGAGTGGACAGTTTCAGGAAGGAGAACAGTGCACTGGAAATAGTGGCTTGCATCAGCTCAGATTCATCTGGACAATGCAGCTGAAATCACCAGAACATCAGTTTTTATGCAACAATTATTTTCATATGCCATTCTCCAAATTTAGTACCCCTTATATTAGTGTGAACTAGTACTGGCCCAACCAAAAGATACAACTAACTTACAAATGATAACATTTCTACTGTAGAGTTTTGTGTTTCACGGTTCAGACTGACTCTTGACAAGTTCAGGGCATTATTAGATATCTGACTGAACATTCCTGTCCACAGAAATGTATCAGATGTTCATCGTTACTGGCTGATAGTATCTTCCATGACACCAGGGACACTTTCCCCATCTGTCACAGCCACTGAAGTTTGTACAAGCCAGTAAATATAATGACCCAGTATACACATTAGGTGTGTACATGAGTGCCTACTCAAGGGACAAGGAATATAGGTTCTGATCTAACTCTAATGAAACAGCTAGTTGCATGCCCTGGATACAGCCATTCATTCACATTTCCATTGGGGGTGAGAAATGATCACTGGGCTGCAGCTGAGCATTTCAAAAGGGATACAAAGACATTTATAGCTTTGTCAGTCATGTTCACATTTGCCTGGTTTGCATGCTAATGTTGAATACAATATCTGTGATCCAATGTAATAAGCAAGCAGTTCTGTACACCTAAGGGTGTCTTGGGAAGAGGCTCCAGCAGCTACCCTGGTGAATGTGGAGCCTCTCCCTTGAACCCCCTCCTCTCCAGCCCCCAGAATATACCCTATGCTTTCTCCATTGACTTCAATGGCCAATAGGATATAATGGGGCCGAATTGCCACCGAAATTCGGCAGCAATTCGGCAGCAAGCCAATTCAGACCAGAGAATCTGAATCGGCCTGCAGCAGCCTGAAAGGGGTCCGAATGGGCCATTTTCGGGGGTGCATTCGGTTCGGACGAACCGAATGCACATCCCTAGTCTAGAACCCAGTATTTTATACTACCCTAGACCTAGGAGATCTTAATGATTTTGACTAGTCTCAAATGATCCATTGTTGAGCAAGATGACTGAACACTGGTGGATAGACATGTTCAAGCTTTCCTGGATGTGGCAAATCATTTAGATCCTTACCAATCTGGGTTTAGGCCAGGTTATGGGACAGAAACAGCCTTGGTTGCCCTGGTGGATGATCTGCACCAGGAGAGGTGCAACTGCCTTGATTGTCCTGAACCTCTCAGTGGCTTTCAATTGGTGGATCATGCTATCCTTCTGGACTGTCTATCTCAGCTGGGACTGGGAGGCACCATTCTGTGGTGGTTCCAATCCTATCTGGAAAGTTTCAGAAGGTGGTGCTGGGGACCCACAAGATTCCAACTTGTCCCCTATGCTCTTTAACATCTACATGGCTGGGTGAGTTCATCCAGAGATTCACTCAGCTCTATCTTGAACTTCCAGCTGATTCCAAGGAGGCCGTAGCCCATTTGGTGTAGTGGTTAAGTAAGTGCGCAGACTCTAATTTGGGAGAACTGGGTTTGATTCCCTACTCCTCCACTTGCAGATGCTGGATGACCTTGGGCAAGCCATAGTTTTGTCAGTGCTGTTCTCTCAAAGACAGTTCTAGAAAGAGCTCTCTCAGCCCCACCTACCTCACAGGGTGTCAGTTGTGCAGAGGGGAAGGGAAAGGAGTTTGTAAGCTGCTCTGAGACTCTGAGTGAAAGGCGGGGTATAAATCCAATCTCCTCCTCCTTCTAGAAACCCTGAACCAGTGCCTGGAAGCAGTTTTGGAGTGATTGCAGGCTAATAAACTGAAGCTTAATCCCAACAAGATGGAAGTGCTACCAGTGGGCAGAGGGTCTGACCTGGGATTTAAGATGTCACCCATTCTGGATGGGGCTGCATTCCCCTTGAAGGAACAGGTCCATAGTCTGTTCTTGGATATAGGCCTACTGTTGGGTAAGCAGGTGGCAGCTGTGGCCAGGCATGCGTTTTACTGGCTTCAAATGGTTAGCCAGCTGTGGCCTTTCCTGCGAAGAAAAGATCTGGCCACTGTGTTGCATGCCCTGGTTACATCAAAATTAGACTGCTGCAACACTCTCTACATGTAGCTGCCCTTTAGAAGCATTTGGAAACCTCAGTTGGTACAGAATGTTACAGCCAGGATGTTGACTGGTTTGGCTCATAGGAACATATCACTCCAGTCTTGCCCATCCGCACTGGCTCCCAATTTGTTTCCAGGCACAATTCAAAGTGCTGCCTTTGACCTCCAAAGCCCAGTATGGGTTGGGACTAACATACCCACTCCCTTCTTTTGAAATTAGGAAGGTGGAAACCCAGGAGGGGGCCTTCTCAAAAGTGGCACCAAATCTGTGGAACTGTCTCCTCAGGGCGCTTTGTCTGTCCCCCATATGTTGTCATCTTCCACCAATGGCTGAAGGCTTTTTTGTTTTGCTTGGCATTTCCTCAGTGATCCTGAGCCATCTTTCAGTTGCTGTTATGTCTTTGTGTGTATTTTAGCTGTTTTTAATTGTTTTAATGAAGGGTGTTCGGAGGGTGGGTTTTAATATTTTTAAATATGATTTTATCTTGTGTGTTTTAATTTAATTTGTTGGCCATCTTGGTGGCCCTTGAGAGGGCAGAAAGGTGTGATGTAATTTCTTTAAAAATAAATAATAGACAAACACAGGGAGCTTGAACTGCACATGGTAAACTATATTTGCTTGTACTTGTGGTTCATGTCTCTTGTAATATCGGAAAACAACATGACAAGGCGATATTTCTCTTATGTCTGATATGTCACTGCCCTCTTTTGTGAGGTCACAAGCACCAGTATCTCCAGGAGTCATTTTAACTAAGTGATCTGACCATTCAAGCCAGGGAAGGAGATCAGACTCATACATTTCTACAAATGGTTGATCAAGGTGGTTAGCTGTGTTGGTCTGAAGCAAGAGAACAAAGTTAGAGTTTCTACAAATGCTTACTGTTCACTTTTTTGTATGAAGACACGAGACTAGTAAACAGCCTCCCAACAATTCTGTGAGGCTTTTGTGCGGAGCGGGGTTTAGGTAGCAGAAGCCTTTGCTTTGCACAAGGCTGAGGGAGATCTCTACTTTTCACAAGAAAAGGTATTGAAGGAAAGAAAGAGGGCAAAAGAATGAGGGATGAGGCCTGAGTTCTGTTATAGCAGGGCTTTATCCACTTTTGAATCCATTTCTCTTCTGGTTCCTTGCATGGGGCATGGAGGTTTATGCTGCGCTGATTTCCCACTCTCTTCCCACATTGACACTAGACTGACGAGAAAAGATGGCTGTTGCTGCTACTTGCTTTCCCCTCCTCTCGCCCTGCTCTCACCAGCTGCTTGCTTCTCCACTCCAAGCAAACACCAGTTATTAAAGGTTAGGCTCCTTCCTACTCTGGGACAACCAAACAATTCTTGGTGGAAGCCCTGGATGTTCGTTTCGGTTTAGCTTCTCTTCACTCAAGTGGTAGACTAAGCAATTTCTGGGCAGCAGTCATAGGGAAGTCTTAACTGTTATTGAAATTTTGTGCACTGCATGGATGGGACTAGATCCATAGACAGATGTGTCTCAATCATCGACATGCCTTCTGTTAAAAGCTGATGATGCCATGCTTTGTCTAAGGTTGGTCTAAGAGAATCCATCTGCCGTGTCCTACGAGGCCCCATTGTCATTAGATGACTTGTCATCACTGGCTACAAATTAAAACAGAATTGCAAACCATTTTCTAACTAAATTTATGCCTGTTCTGAATTAAAACTATCTTAGCTTCTCTTTGTCTTTATTGCATAATTAAATTAAATGGGCCTCCTTCAGAAGAGGTAGTTCTCTTCTGACATGTCATAGGCATTGGTGGTTACCAATAAGCAAACAAATATGTTGACTTTCTCTAAAATCACAAGCAAATGCTAGGTAGTTAATTGATTTCTTCTTGTCTAGGATTTCTTCTTCATGAAAGCCAGCAGCACTGGCAAAAACCAGCATGGAAACAAAATAAAAGCCTGTTTGGGGGAAGTAACACTTCCAGTTTAGCAAGAGGCCTCCAGATCTCTTTTGTTACGTTCGCTGCATGGAACATTTTCCCCACTATAGAACCCCGCAAGCTGGGCTGATTTCACACATGCATTTTCCTCATGACTTGCATGTGTGAAACTGACATCACATGGCCACTTTCCAAACACGACAAACAAAGCTTTTGCATTATCCTCAATTCACCCTACGTTGGAGGCAGTAGAGCTGGAATGAGGGAGTGCTTTTGTGAATCTTTTTATGCCCCAGAGAAAACCAGCCCTAAACCACTTTGGAGCCCTTCACAAACAGAAATAATAGTGGTCACAAGGGGAATTGACATTCCTGTTGCTGAGGCTACGGGACCAGTGTTTCCTTAACTGAATCCAGTTGTGGTTAATTTTTAACTGAGGTACAATGTGAAAGCATTATTTTAAATTATTTGACTTTTGTCTTGCTACAAGGATGAGTACTTTCCCCCAGTTTATTTTCACCATTGTCCCTGGGTTGAAAGGGTGTTTCCCCCCTGACCCCCCCTACTCCCACTGCAGATCTCTGACTCCCCCATCATGTGGTTCCTGCAGGGTCCTCTGTGTCCCAGAAGTCATATTTTGGGCATCATTTGGAGTTGTACTGGGGGGTAAAGAAGGCCTGTTCCTCTGCTGGAAATTCCTTCTATCTGCAGATAATTACTGCAGGATGTGTTTTAGGTGAGGCTCATGGAAGGGTGGTGCCAGGCAAGGCTCAGTCCCTCCCTTATATCTCGTACCAGTCAACCCCCTTTGTTTCTGTTGGTAGATGGGAGAAGCCAAGGAGGGAGGGGGAGCTGGAGAAGTAAAAGGACTGTTTTTTCCCCCTCACATAAGGCTGGAAGGTCCTGTGGAGAGGTTAGGATTAGCCCTAGCTCACAGGGAGAAGCACATTGGGTTTGTGTGCAGGCCAGGAAAGGCAGAGGGAAGTTTGGCAGTAGACCTCAATCTATGTAGCAAAAGTTCAGATAGCCATTAAATAGGTTTGCAAAACCTGAGAGAAACCTGTCTTTTCTACCTCAGTAAGGTAGATTGATAATAATAATTTATCTATTATTTCTTCTTTGGTGGGTACTTCTTCTTTCTTCCAATATTTTGCATAAAGTATTCTTGCGGATGTCACAACATGCACAATTATATAAACATATTGTTTTGTAAAATGTTCCGGAACAATATTCAATAAAAACAATTCAGGATTAAATGGTATACTTATTTCTAATATTTTCTGCAGTATTTCATGTATCCATATCTAATAAGTTTTAGCTATCTTACATGTCCAACACATATGGTAAAAAGAGCCAGTTTTGCTTTTACATTTCCAACATAAATTTGACATTTAGCTAGGTTTTCAGGAGCCATATACCATTTTAAAAACATTTTATATATATTTTCTTTATAAGAAATTGCTTTTGTAAATTTTATTTTTATTTTCCACACCCTAGACCATTCCTCCATTTGTATATTGTGGCCTATATTTTGAGCCCACTTAATCATTGATTCTTTTTCCACTTCATCATGCACTTTCATATCTAATAGCACAGTGTAGATTCGCTTTATATATTTACCCTGTATCCCAAACATAATTTTATCAGATTCTAAGGGTGAATCATAAAAGCCAGTTGCTTGATCTTTAGCGAATCTGGAATCTATTTGTGCTCTTTACCTCATAGGTGACTAACACCTCATGATTTTCTAAACACTCCAAGGCTAGAGCTTAACCTTAAACAATGCTCTGGCCTTTCTGCTGTTAAAGTTGGCTTGATGATGAGGTAGAGTGGTGTGAGTGTCTCATATGTAATACAATAACAAACTACCAAAAGAGGACAGTGGCAGTTTATTGTGGGGGTTTTCCCACCAAAATGGAAAAGAACTCAGGGTTGCACTCATGTATCCCTATAATTAGACAAATAAGTAGAACATGAATCCACACCAGCCAAACACAGAACATCACAACGGGAATTTGAACTCAGAACTCTCAGGTTGCCATACTCTGCTATACCATATTTGTTCTTATGGGTGGACTTTTCCATTATGATTCAAAATGTCTCCCTGTCCCCATTGTGCTACTGGAAGATAAGCTCTGAGAAAACAGAATGGAAGGGTAACAGGAGCAGCTCAGAAAGAGTCCAAGTTTACTTATGTGTTAGGTTAAAATTGAAAGGGATGTTGCTTGAGATTATAAAAAGGTTGTCTTCTGAAACTTGGCAACATCACTAGAAGCAGCTATCTTTCAATTATCTCCTCATTTGGATGTATGTTCTTTATGTTCACGGCATTAAATTTCATGGGCTACACTTTCAGATGTGTAGTTCTGTGATCTTCTTCGTGGTCTCTGTGCATCACACCTCTGGGATATAGTGTGCCTGTGCCGACCTCAATTGGTTCCTCTTGAAAGCGAAAGGGATTTTTGCACCAGCTCCCAGTCATGTGCCAGCCCCACTGCACATGACCGAGGGGCACAACAATCCTGCCAGTTCTCTTTTGACCACTGCACTGGTAGGATCTTCTCTGCTTTGGTCAGTTAAAAAATTGGGCTTTTAGGCCTATTCCTTGTTTTCTTCAAAGTTTCTTCATGTTTATTTTTTGTTAAGTGAAAGGACTTTGTTTCTACAGATTTATTTCCTTTTGGACTCTGTTGTGTGCCCCCCCCCCGGCCTATGGCCAAGAGGTGGGGTTTCTTTAAACGGTGCCTTAAGTGTGGCAGCAAGATCGCCCCCCCAGACGGACACTTGCTTTGTCTTTTGTGCCTCAGGGAATTGCACCGAGTGGACTCTTATGCTCATTGCACGAAGTTTTCGAAGCAGACAAGGAAGAACAGAGCTGCCAGACTTTGTGTTGCGCTTTTGGAGTTACCGCTTTCACTGATGTCATCACAGGACACTTCTGGGCATGTGTCAGTATCGACTGCCATCTTGGCATCGACGGCTGCACTGTCCCTGATATTGACTCACATAGATGTCGACCATCCGATGCTGAAATGCTCGGCCCAGACATCTCAGTCCGAAGTGCTCCCTCTAAAAAACGCAGAGAGGGCAAGGGTGATCATCCAGTCAAGCATAAAAAGCATAAGAAAACTCCCCCTATGCAATCTACACTGACCCCTTGGAGGGTCTCAGAAATGAATCCTATGGGGGCTGCTTCCCTTGACTTTTCGAGCCAAGAGCAGCAACAAGGTGTACCTCAGTCACCTTCACTGCGTCCTATCCAGCTCACTGATTCTGAGCACGATATGGACTTGACACAGATTTCCCGATCTTCCAGTGTCGAAAGTCTGCACTCAGACCGCAGAGCCGATGCACTTGTCCGCCCTTCACAGCTCCAACCTGATGATCGAGACTGACCATCAGCACCGATCCACTTGCCACCACTGCCCCCCTGGGACCAACGGCAATACATGTATGGGTCCTATACATTTACAGGCAGTATGCCATGGTTCCCACCCCAACCAATGGAGTGGGACCGTCAATCCACCTCTTCATGTTTCTCCTGGTATCAAGATCCTCCATCGACGCTGGAGTTTGTGAGGCCCCAACCGTCAAGGCCGACGGGCAAACCTTCCAAATCGTCGCACCTGACAGTTCCAAAGTTTAAAGAACCATTGAATCTAATTCCATCGATACCTGAGCACTCCAGACGCTTCCTTTTAACCAGGGGACAACCCCCCCGATCCTCCGGTGGAAGCCTCACCACCTCAAAAAGTGGGCAATGATCTCCCAATCTCCCCTTCGGAAGACTTAAAATCCTACGGAGATTTCATCAAGCAGATGGCTAACACGCTTGCTTTGTCTATGATACAGCCCCCGCCTACTGTGACAGACTCTGTGCTCGATATCGTCCAGATGGACACCTCTACCCCGATTGCCTTACCGATGACTTCGGTCCTCCTTCAGGCGCCTAAAGTCCCAAGGTCTCACCAAGCATCTACCCCTGTCTCGAACTGGAGGGTAGATCATATGTATAAGGTGCAGGAGCAGGGTGCTGAATTTCAGTTTACCCACCCTAAACTTAATTCTGTCGTAGTCACTTCTTCCTCCAAGGGCAGACGCAGTCATTCCACTCCCTCTGAGAAAGAGGGAAGGAAACTTGATTCATTTGGAAGAAAATTTTATTCTGCAGAAGCACTTGGCATCAAGACCTCAAACTATACAGCATGTATGGGGAGATATCAGTTTGCTCTTTGGGAGCAGATGTCTGAATTTATTGCAACCCTTCCTGAGGATGCTCACAGGATTCAAAAGGAGGGAATGCTTTTGGCTAAGCATCAGCTCAATGCAGCTAAGCACACTTTGGATGTGGCAGCCAAAACACTGACTTCAGCAGTTACCCTCCATATTATGCCTGGTTGCATTCTACTGCCCTACCACAGGACACCAGGACTCTCATTGAGGACCTTCCATTCAAGACCTAGACAAAAGTATAAAGACGCTGCAAAATTTAGGAGTCACATCGGCTCCTAAACTATCCAAAGTGAAATCCTGGAACAAGCCATGGTCTCGCAGATCCTCTCTTAAGTCATCCCCGGAAACATAGTGGCAATGCTCACCCACTGTGTCTTCAACCAAAATTCTCATCCGTCTCTCAGCCTAAGGTTAAGACACCGAAAGCTTCCAAGCAGAGCCTTTGACTCCTGTCGTCCCACCCCTACCCGCCTGTCTCCCTACCTGGCTGCTTGGCAGCGAATAACATCAGACCACTGGGTACTTTTCGTCATCAAAAAGGGGTACTTCATAGAATTTATCCAGGTACCCGAGGCCCCCAACTTCATAACTACTCCACCATCCAGTACGCTCCTGAAAGAAATCCAGAACCTTCTTCAAAAGGACGCTATAGAAGCAGTCCCAACAGCACAGCGTCAACACGGATTCTACCCCCATTATTTTACGGTCCCCCCAAAAGACAGAGGACTCCGTCCTGTTATGGACCACAGGGGACTCAACCAGTTTATCTCCTATTGGAAATTCCAAATGACAACATTACAAAGCATTCTCCCCCTTCTCAGCAAAGGGGTCTGGATGGTAACCCTGGATTTGCAAAACGCATATTTTCATATAACTATCCACCCATCTCACAGGAAGTTTTTGCATTTTGCAGTTGCAGAAGGCCATTTTGAGTACAAAGCCCTTCCTTTTGGACTCTCGACAGTGCAAGAGTCTTTACAAAAATGATGATTGTCATCAGGGATCATTTTGTAGAAAAAGCAGTGCAGGAGCCCATTA
This sequence comes from Gekko japonicus, assembly GCF_001447785.1. Taxonomy (NCBI): domain Eukaryota; kingdom Metazoa; phylum Chordata; class Lepidosauria; order Squamata; family Gekkonidae; genus Gekko; species Gekko japonicus. Next base: position 1,154,220 of record NW_015165835.1, on the reverse strand, counting down.
GCATTAGCATAACTTATTTGCATATGCCACACCCCCTGACATCACCGGAAGTGTGTCAGAAGGCAACAACCACCACTCAGGCTCCACTGGACTGTTTTGGATTGCTAGCTATTGGGGGGGGGATGTGCAGGTCTGTCCTTGCAGAGGAGGGAGAGCTTGTGCCTAAATAAAACTTGGTCTTAAAGGTGCCACTGGACTGTTTTGGATTGCTAGCTATGGGGGGCGCGCACGCAGATCTGCCCTTACAGAGGAGCGAGAGCTTGTACCTGAAGGTGGGGGTGGGGCTCTGCAATTTATCTGGTTGCTTCTTGCTCCTTGTGGCCCATCTGAGGGCTGCTGGGAGCAGGGGGTGGGGCTTGTTGCATGTGCCCGCCCCCTGGGCTCCTTACTGCCAGAGCTCCGCTCCTGTGTGCTCCTGCAGGAAATGACCCAATTGTCATTGCAGCGTACCTCCATCTCCAGAGTGTACAGATCTTTCCGTACATAGATGATTGGTTGCTGGTAGCAAACTCCAGAGAGACTCTGCTCAACCATATCAATTTAACACTGGTCACCCTGGATGCATTGGGCCTGAGGGTGAAACTGAAAAAGTCAATGCTCCTTCCTTCCTTGAGAGTCCAGTTTATCAGAGCAATTTTGGATTTGACGGTTTGTCAAGCCTGTCTCCCTCCCAAAAGGATGGGAGACATTATCGCTCAACCTGATAAAAACACAGGGAGATGCATCAGCAAAGCAGATTCAACAGCTCTTGGGTCTGATGGCCGCCACCACAGCGGTACTTGTCTTAGCCAGACTATAGATGAGACCACTTCAGCTGTGGTTCCTCAAACGTTTCCATCCACAGTGGCAGCCCCACAGTGGCAGCCTCAATGGTTCATGCTACCTGTGCAAGTGCTGAATCCCCTACAGTGGTGGGAAATTCCAGACAACCTCCTTCAGGGAGCCCCATTTCTTGCACCCAGCCCCGAAATGACCCTAACCATGGCTGCATCCCTGTGGGGATGGGGGGGTCGCCTCCAAAGTGTGTGTGTGGGCACCAAATGGGAACCTCATGTGGCCCACAAACACATCAACTTCCTGGAACTGCTCGCCATCCAGTATGCCCTACAGTCCTTTCGCCACCTTGTGGCGCACCATACAGTGGAAATCCTGACAGACAACACCACCGCACTGTGTTACCTGAACAGGCAAGGTGGGACAGTGTCCAGGGGACTTTGTCGACTGGCCTGGGAGATTTGGACCGAGTGTCAATCCTGGGGTGTGCTCATCATTGCTGCTCACCTGCCAGGATCGCTAAATGTCCATGCGGACTTTCTGAGCAGAGGAGGCGCATCCTCCCATGAGTGGGAGCTCAACTGGGCTTAGCTCCAACCAATTTTCCACCCAGAATGTCCAATGTCACCCAGAAATCGATGCGTTTGCGATGCGTCAGAACGCAAAGTGTTGTCTGTTCTGTACCAGAGTGGGACAGGACCCTCTGTCTCTGGGGGACAGTCTTCTGTTCCCATGGTCCCACAGGCACATGTACCTGTTCCCACCAATTCCTCTACTTACCAGAGTGCTGAGAAGGATCATGAAGGAACAACCTCAATGCATCCTCATGGCACCATGGTGGTCACATCTGCACTGGTTTCCAACTCTACTCCACATGTCCCGTGGCACATACATACATTTCCCCCGGGCATCAGATCTCCTCCTGGATCAGGAGCGCAGAGTACTTCATCACGATGTACCACACCTCAAACTCATGGTGTGGAGAATCCCCTAGCACAGCTCAAAAATAGGATAGACCTTGCTCCATTGAACTGTCGGAAGCCAGCTACACGTGCTTCCTATGAAAGGAAGTGGAAGAAATTCCTGTTTTACCTTGAGTTGTTAGGTTTACCACTGCCCCCTATGGATTTGAGGATAGTTTTCGGATTCTTGTTGACCCGCCTGGACTTGGGTCTTAGTTGCTCCTCTTTGAGAGTCTATTTAGCCACCATTTCCCCCAATCATCCTGCGGTGGACAGCTATTCCGTTTTTTCTCACTCGCAAATGAAGCAGTTTTTGAAGGGCCTCACTCACCTCTTTCCTCCAGCTCGTGGGCCAACTCCCTCCTGGGACTTACCTCTAGTACTGTCCAAATTAACGGGCAAACCGATTGAGCCCATGGCCACGTCTAGTCTGCAGTTTCTCTAGTGGAAGACTGCCTTCCTTGTAGCCATTACCTCAGCAAGACGAGTGAGCGAATTGTGTGCACTCCGTTGCAATTCTCCGTATTTGGTTTTTCACCATGATGGTGTCACCTTGGCCTCGAATGTCTCTTTCCTGCCCAAGGTTGTTTCTGAGTTCCATTTGTAAGTGGACATTGCTCTTCTGACGTTTTTCCTACGAGCGACGAGGAATGCCGTCAATGCCGTCTTCATACTCTAGTTGGCAAGAGAGCCATACTCTTCTACCTTGATAGGACAAGGTCATTCCATCAGTCACCAGCGTTGTTCATCTCCTATAGCACACCTGTGCTGGGGAAGAAACTTTATTCGGAATATCTATCCAAGTGGATTGTGGAAACCATCAAACTGTGCTACTTACTGGCCTAGTGGCCCGGGCCCACTCCAAGCGCATTCCACACAAGCAGTAGCTACGTCCACAGCCTTCCTGAGAGGTTTGTCACTCACTGACATCTGTCAAGCAGCAACCTGGGCTACCCCCCACATGTTCGTGAAGCATTATACCTTGGATGTGCGTCTTCATCAACGTTCTGTGGACAGGCAGTGCTGCAGGTGGCGCAAGTCTAGGACCTTCAGCTCCCTCCTCCAGGTAGGCCTGTTTTTTGCTTGCTAATCTCCCAGAGGTGTGATGCACAGAGACCACAAAGAAGATAAACAGGTTGCTTGCCTGTAACTGATGATCTTTGAGTGGTCATCTGTACATTCACACCACCCGCCCTCCTTCCCCTCTGCTTTCAGTCCTCCCCTTTCTGTTACTCTGAGACTCATGGCAGCAGTCAGAAGGAACTGGCGGGATTGCCGTGCCCCTCCATGCGCAGTGGGGCCAGCGTGTGACTGGGGAGCGGGTGCGAAAATCCCTTTCGCTTTCAAGAGGAACTGATCGAGGTCAGCGCAGGCGCACTATATCCCAGAGGTGTGAATGCACAGATGACCACTCGAAGGTCATCAGTTACAGGCAAGCAACCTGTTTCTTTCATCCACATTTTGCCACAACTATACACAACAGCTAGATCTGGATCAGTAAACAACTCTTGCTGCTGGGTAAGTGTAACAGCAGCAGCACATTATAGCAAGACAGGGATGTTCTTCCTTCTCCATTCAGAATGTTGGTTGCTTCCTTGGCAGGTTGCCCATTGTTTCTGGCTAGGTAGCACCACAGTTCGGAGGATGGCGGAAGACAGGAGGGCACAACAACAAAGTACCATAGTATAGTAACAATATGATCTCTGATTGGTTGGGTTCATGCAATTAGGAAGAAAGCAGATTTTAAAATTGTACTGAATAAGCAGGATTATCAAAGCTGCATATAAACTCCCCCCCAGAAACGACTGCTAAGGTACCAGCAACGAAGAACCTGTGATTCTAATGTACAATGTTGGGATATGCTTCATTTCAAAATTTAAAAGAGTCATACCATATGTAGCTGGATGGCAATGAGTTGGAACATGTGAACACCTGAAATAATACAGGTCTTCATATCAGCAGTTCCAAATGTGGATTCAATTCACACCTTATAGACAGACATTTCAGTACAAAATGCATGCACTTCTCATCAAGTCTGAAGTGTGCTTGTACACAGAATTTGGTTCATCTCAATTTTAAATGCTTAGATATGAGTATCCAATCCTAAAACAGTTGCTGCACTTTCAAAGGAGCATGTGCTTAATTTTAAACATGTGTACTTTTCAAACTTGATATGCTAAGTTTGAATTTTGTACTCTACTATCCATACCAAAAGGAGCTGCGGTGGCTCAAGTGGTTAAGATGCTGAACTGCAGGCTGTGGAAGGTCAGTAGTTCAGCAGATCGAGACCCAAGTGTGCCGCATGATGGAGTGAGCTCCCATCTCTAGTTCCAGCTCCTGCCAACCTAGCAGTTTGAAAGCAAGAAATTGCAAGTAGATAAATAGGTACCACTTCAGTGGGAAGGTAACAGCGTTCCGTGCGCCTTGGTGTTTAGTCATGCCGGCCACATGACCACGGAAACGTCTTCAGACAGCGCTGGCTCTTCGGCTTTGAAACGGAGATAAGCACCGCAACCCTAGAGTCCGATTTGACTGGCTTTCGTGCAAGGGAACCTTTACCTTT
>NW_015165835.1:1138375-1149867 GCF_001447785.1 Gekko japonicus | reverse complement strand
TTTATTAAATCAGATTATTAAACACAGATAAAAAACTAGAAAAGGATAATGTTTATGAGAAAGGCAACCAGGAGGTGGAGGAAGAAGGAAGGGGAAAGTGGTGCAGGACAGATGCGTACAATAAAAATATATCAATGTTTTGAATAAGAGCAAATTATTAAAAAAAGTTATACCCACTTATGTTTACAGCTGATGGGGCTCTGCTATCCAATTGTTAGGCTTTAGGGATCGAGATGAAAGTACTCCTCTGAAAGTAGCTGACATTTTGTCTGAGTTCAGTTTGGATGCAGTTTATTTTAGCCTTCATTTTGCAAATATACACCTATTTCCAGCAATTATAATCAGAGTGTCCTTCACTGTAACCTTGCTTATAATAGGCTGCAAAATGGTATTTTTCCACAGGAAACCTGTGCATGAACCCTTTAACGGATTGGCAACAGGACAGACGCAAGGTATCAAATCCTGGATTTGGTTACATTTCAGTCTTTGCAGAGTGTTCATAAGGCTCATGAAAGAAAGCCTTCGAGGAATACACTGAATCATTATCTGAGATGGCTCTTGGCACTGGTCTGTCCTGCAGCTTCTCTCAGGGAGAGAACGTAAGGTTTCACTGTCATGAAAAGACAGGCTTAGTTGTTCTGTTGCCATTCAGTGACTAAAGGTTCTACAATTGCCTGAGCCAAATAACAAATGACTACCAGGGTCGGATGTCCTTTGAGTCTGATAGCAATTTTGTTCCTCACAGAATAAAGTGAAGTTAACAATATGCAAAGGAAGAGATACACTGTCCTGATAGAGAAGCAAAGGAAACAGTTGACCAGGGATGTCCCAGCAAAATCCTGGCACCCTGTGAATTATTAATTGGCCAAAGGGAATGAAAATGTGTGTATTGCCATTGGTTGACTTTCAAGTGCACAGCTAAGTGGGACTGTCCTATCCAAACCCACGTTTGCCTGAAAGGGCAAAGGACAGTGCTTGGAGCAGGTACAATGTCCTGGTAATTTAGTAATATTTTAATCCTATCCTCCAACAATCTGATATATGTTCTGCAGTTAAGGTTGCCAACCTCTGGCTTGGGAAATTCCTGGTGATTGGAGGCAGCTCAGCAGGGATGTAATGCCTGTAATGTAATATGACTGTAAGCCAACCTGAACCTGCCTTCACGGGGAGGGCAGGATATAAATCAAATAAATAAAATAAAATATACTTCCACCCTGTAAAGCTGCCATTTCTTCCAAGGGCACTGGAGTCTAGACATCATTTGTAATTGCAGGAGAACTCCAGATCATAACTGGTGGTTGGTAACCCTACCTGTAGAGGAGGAGATTAAACATTAGGGTACAAATCACATTTTCTTAGGCAATTCAAACAGCCAGTCAAATCCTCTTGGGACATTGGTGGTCTCCTCAGGAATGATGGAACTGAATTAAGAACATAAGAGAAGCCACTGTTGGATCAGGCCAATGGCCCATCCAGTCTAACATTCTGTCACACAGTGGCCAAAAATACCAGGTGCCATCAGGAGGTCCATCAATGGGGCCAGGACACTAGAAGCCCTCCCACTGTTGCCCCCCCCAGCACCAAGAACACAGAGCATCACCTACCCCAGTCCGAGAGTTCCTATATATACCTAGTGACTAATAGCCACTAATGGACTTCTGCTCCATATGATTATCTAATTCTTTGCCATCCAGTTTTTTGTCATGGACTTCTTCTGTCCCTAATGGACTTCTGCTCCATATGATTATCTTCTTCTGTCTTGCCTTTCCCTCAGGGCAATACCTCTGCTAGTTTACACGTAACTTTCTGTGCTGTAGAACTTGTCTCCCCCGTCTTAAAATGTTTATTTTCTTTTGCTAAGTACGTTGTTCATACTTGACAAATAAAGCATCATAGTAAATTCCCCTCAAGAATTCGCCACTGAAAAGCTGCCTTTGTTATAAGTGGTGGTAGTGAACCTGCTGCAGCCTCCCCAGTTCCTGTAAATCAGAATGCACTGCTGATTTTATACATAGACTTGTGGCTGTAATTTATTGGTTGGCTCATATTTAGCCCCTCATTTCACATTATCCTGCAAAAGTAGAGGAAGATTTATATTCTTCTCCAGTGAGATTTTTAATTTAACAGCGATTGTCGTATTCTAGAATGAATTATTGTTGTGGTGTGTGATGCTTTTGGCAAGGAGCAGCATGTTGGGATTGTATGCTGGGCCTTCGTCTTTGAAACACTGCTTGGCTTTGGAAAGGCTCAAGCCTTGGTTGTTCTGGTTCTTGGGGCTACCATCCCCGTTGCTCAGGACACGAGCAGAAGGCAGTGCTCAAAGAGGTCAGATTATGTACATTCGAAGACTTGTGAACTTCAGGCTTTTTAAAATCCCACTCCCGTTTTTCAACAAGGAAAAAAGTTATTTTCACTTGGAGTGAATTTATGAGCTTCAGAGCCTGCTTCTAAACACAGTGACTTGGAAGTAGCCCCCATTTATTTCAATAAACTGTACTTTCCAGTAAGCAGGAGATTGGAGCAAGAAGATAATATCTCTGTGAGAAAAATGTAAAAGTAATATTATTGAGTGTTCAAATATTTCTAGGTGTTGTAGAACAGGATGCTGACACACATACAGTGACAACCATAAAACAGTATAACATTTCTGTCAAAAGCAGGAACCCCCAACCCAGTCTACAATCTACACAGACAACAATAAAACTAACCACAATCAACAAAAAACCTTTAAAATAGCATCATTTTACATACTTTCTTGAAATCACATATCGTCTATAACTTTTTAAATATATTCTACTCTGAATTTCCTTAATTAAAACAAACTATAGAACCAGCATAGTGGTTTCAGGATCAGTAAAGGAACTGCCGCAATGCTCTCTGAGTGTCCTTGGTCCAGTTTCATTTTCTCAACCAAGACTACCTTACAGGATGGTTGTCAGAATAAAATAAGGAAGGAAAGACCCTGGATAATACAATGGACTTCAGGATTTCAAGTTCCCTAAGGGCAAACGAGGTTGTTGCAGGATAAGGATAAGGACCATAGACTCCCCTGCGTATCTTTATCATCTCTGGGGACTGACAGCCTTGACCATATGCCCTAGTTCGGGCCACATAGTAAAAATATTTCCTCATCATACCTGCCTCATTGCTCTTGCCCAATGATAGGCAACATCCCCATTTAATGTGTTTCATGGAAGCAAATATTCACAATTTCCATGATAAGGATTAAAAATATATATTGATTTCATGCTAATGGTATCCTGGTTTTAAACTAGGAAGGTTTCCTGAAATATCTTTCATACGAATGGGACTTTTAGAAGTATACTACAATTCTCAGAGGTGTTTACTCATGTAGTTATTCCAGTGTTCTGAAGGATTTCAGTATACACGGAGTTCCCAGGCTTTCCCTCATCCATCCCTGACCAAACCTACCCAAGAAACCTTCAGATCTTTCTGGGAACTCCCCAGGGCTAGTTCACAACCTGCTGTTTCCCCCATGTTCTGGTATGATATTGTGTGAAGATATCAGTGTGAACCACAGATATATCCACAGAAGCCAACTTCCAGAATCAGAAGCAACATTTCTTTCTGTTGTTGCAGTTTGAGGATTGCACTTGCTCTATCAAACAACAATCAAGTTCACACCCAAGTTTCTTCATGGGTTTCTGAATCAGTGGAAATAAAATCAGAGAATCAAGCTACCATGTGTGAACAAAACCCATGGTGTCCTTGAAATCAAGGGCCCCAATCCAGTTAAATTTAGTTGTGAACAATCCAGCAAAAGAAATGAAATTAAGTGAACCACAACTCATTTATTCCATTGGTTTCAGTAGGGTATGGCTCACTTCAGCTGGATTGGGGCCAGTGAGTGTAAGTGGGCTGCCTTGTTCCCCCAGGGTTAAAACTGTTTAAATCTAGGGAGAAATGCTTTGGGAAATACATCCACCAATTTAATTTCACCTGCCTTTAAGATTAACTATTACATTGTGTTTTTATTTAACTATCATCACTGAGCAGTCACTCTCTAAATATTTTTAAAGAAACACCAAAAATTGAGTTAAGGTCACAAGAAGGATGTTAGTAGGTCAATATTACTAAGCATTATAAAGCCTGGAAGATTTCATTTTAAGGAACTGTAATAACTCTGTTATTTGGCATATGTAATTCAATATTTTATATTTATGAAGATAGACATTTCTGAAGAGGTTTAATGAGTAGCAATGTAGTTTCCCTATTAAAAGCCAGAGTCCTCTACAATTTTTAATAAACAGTAAGTAATTCATTGCCATATGTGTCTGTGGCTTTTTAGCTGAGAGTGTAGCAAGTTACTTTGAAAGCTGCCTCAACATTCTGCACATGAGCCAAAACCACCAATGTAGTCCTGCTTTACTGAATGTCTTACCCACCAGAATGCTTTTTTTTTAAAAAAGTGTCTTTTCGAAAAGTCTACAAAAACTCTGCTTAATCCATCAAAGAGGTACAGTTTTAGATCTTTAATAAGTCTGAGAAATTTTCAGTTACTTAATAGCCTCTGGTTTGAAAGTATTTTAAAAAGGGTTAGAAGTCTGTTATTGCCAGTGGAATGTTTTCTTTGTTTAGAACCTTCCTGATCGTTTCTTTTCCATGATTAAGAAGTGCAATCCTTTCACTCAGAGGAGTACGCCTCTGCATGGTTATGACACTACTTAGCATGTTTCAGGATTTATCAACTTGGAAGCCATGTTCCTTTGAGTCTGGGAGATCACGAAACCCCTGGTGCCATCCTGTGTCTCTTCTCAGTGAAGCAACCCTTGCACTTCATCCCGGAGGTTATCGTACTTCTCCCTGGGTACTAACCGCTGCCACCAACAGATCTAGAAGAGTATCTTGCACTCTTTTGTTGTTGTTCAAAGCTCTGCCTAATTGCTACATCTCCCACTTTGCTTGTACTAGCTAGTGCAGGGACAATTTACTTACTACAGTTTCACATGTTTTCAGCTTTTGTGCTTTAGGGATGGGAAGCTCAATGGCTGCCCCTCCACTTTACTGCTCTTTGGAAAACAAGACCAAATAGGCATGGTATGTTTACAGAGATTAGACTCTGAGTATTTAAAATATAAGAAAGCTTAATAAACTCATCTGTTCATGCATCAGCCTAAGCCATGATACAGAGAAAATATGACAACACACTATCCTCTAAGTGATGTATAATAATGTCAAATGTCTAAATAATCTTTAATTAAGGTAGGATAGAAATTCTTAAATGTACAGAGTTGAGATTTCTCCCCATTGTCCTTCAACATGGTCAAAATGGAGTCCCTAGGTAAAGGGTTGGTTCTTCATGGCTTGTGCCCATCTGAGACAGATGAACAAAGGGAACAATAGTACTTCTTTGTGTCTGGAGAATTTATAATCTCCCATTGAAAGTCCATCCTCTTCCAGTTTATGTCCTGGTCTTCCTGCCCAACAAGGAAGAAATACTATCTAGGCTTTTTGACCTTTTCAGTCTCCTCTTTATGTCTGACAATCTAACAAGGTTTTATTTTTTTATTTTTTAAAATTATTTTATCTTCAGTTTTCCATAATTTACATACATTAATCTTTCATTTTCTAACAATTGGGGGTTAACATTACATTACAGCCAATGTTCCCTCTAAGCTGTGGAGTTTTGTGAGCAAAACTTCTACTTTGTGAGCTACTGCCATTAAAGTTGTGAGCGAGCAATTTGGCTCCTGCCTAAATTAGTTTGCTCTGGAGCCATCCCTCCTGAGACAAAAATGGGTGAGCCAGAGGCTAAAAAACTGTGAGCTAGCTCACATCAACTCAGCTTAGAGGGAACACTGATTACAACTTTTCTTCATACCATTTTATGGCATTTTGCCATTTCTGTTTAAATTGTTCCTCTGATTTACCCGCCGAAAACATATTCAGCTTATCTATTTCAATTACTTCAAAAAGAGTGCTAATCAAATCTTCCATACTCGTAATACTGTCAGACTTCCAATTCTTTGCAATACATATTTTTGACATTGTGATTACATATACAATAATACATTTTTCGTTATATTTGAGTCCTTCAGGCATAATATTTAATAAGAAGATTTCCGGTATGATCGCTAAATCTATCCCTGTGATATCTTTTATCAACTGTTTAGTGCTTTTCCAGAATCTTTGTATTTTCTCGCATTTCCACCATATATGGAAATATGTTCCTATGTTATTCTTACACCTCCAACAGTTCCCTGAGACGTTTGTATAACATTTTTGCAGTCTATCTGGCGTCCAGTGCCATCTATATATCATTTTTATTATATTTTCTTTATACGATTTTGCTCTCAACAGCTTAATTGACGTCCATGCTTTTCCCCATTCTTCTTTCTCTATGTTCCGTCCCAAATCTTTTTCCCATTTAATCATTGATGTTTTTTTCCAGTCCTCCATTAGTTCTTCTTCTAGTAGAAAACTATAAGTTTTTTGCACCAGTTTTCCTTTCTCTCTCAGCCATATCTTGTCTAGTTGTATTTCTGTACTATAAAAGTCCATTTTTTAATCTCTTGTAACTCTTGAGATTGATTCCTTTCCCAGTGTGTGAGAATTAGATTCATTGCTTGGAGCTCTTGCCACGATTTTAGTTCATTTTCTTCATCCAATAAGACTTGGTATGTTATGATTTTGTTCTCTGTTATTAGTGTTGGCATTACGAAGGCCTCCAAAGGAGCTACCCACTTTGGTATTTTCTTGAAGATTTAAATAAGCTGACAAGAAAATTTATATGGCAAGGGAAAAAAGCTAGAATAAAAACCAGAGGGGGTCTTAGTCTACCGGATTGGAACCTGTATTACCAGGCAGCTACATTGGGATGGATAAGAGACTGGGTGTTACTGGAAGATAGAAGATTATTAAAATTAGAAGGCCATGACCTACACATGGGCTGGCATGCCTATGTGTGGTATGACAAGGATAAAATTCATAAAAGCTTTTCTAACCACATAATAAGGGGACCGCTAATGAAAATATGGAGAAAAATAATCTAACAAGGTTTTAGATGGTAAACCTTTTTTTCTTACTCTGGCCAGAGCCATTTTCATAACTGAGTGCTCTGTGCTCCTGTCGTTTTCCCCTTTGCCAGCCATTAGTTTGCAGGTGAGCTTCAACTCATGGACAGAGTGCAATACCAAAGGTTGAATTATTGGGGCGAATTCTAAGGTGGAGGACATTTCTCCACATTCTTTTGAAAGGTACATTAGGTAACCCTGGCCAGGCTTCAGCCATGATGCTATGATAAAACTCTCAAGTATTTAATGATAACACTTACATCTTGTTTCACCCACAGGAATTCCCACACTGGCATTGGAAACTGCCCATTACATTTTTCTTGCTAATGATCCCCCAGATGTTACTATAAACATTGTTTGAGAGGTGCCTGCTCCAAGTCACATTAAGTTGGGAACAAGTCAGAGTCAGATTTTCCCTGATGACTCTGGGTCCTTAATTCTTAGTCCAGCTGACTTTCTGAAATGTGAAAAAGGTTTCCTAGCTAAAGAAAGACAAGAATATCAGTTCTGCTTTCCTGTGCTGTAATGATGGCGAGCTGAAGCTTCTAAGTTTAAATTCTGTAAGATGAGTCTTAGCAAATGAACAGTAATTGTTAGAATGTGTGAAAGTTCACACTGAAAGCAGATTTCCCTATGATTTTTTTTTCATATTAGGTTTTTACAATACACAAGGATAGCGGAAGGGGGAAGGGGAAGGGGCAGGGGAGAGAACAAATGTAATTATTTCCTGCATGCAACTTTCCTCTATTTATCATTTCATGTTGTACACTGAAAAGTTGTGAGGTTTAAACATTCATAAAAGCTTTTTACTATTGGAATATTAAAAAGTTCATATCTTTATATTTCTCTCTTATCCAGTTATAAAATGGAGTCCATAGTCCAACAAAGTCTTCTTCCATTTGCCCTTTTAGCATCGAGGTCAATTTGTCCATTTCCGCACTTTCCATAATCTTTGCTATTAAATCATGTTCAGAAGGTGTTGATGGAAGTTTCCAGTAAGTTGCAAACAAGATTCTAGCTGCAGTTACTACATGAATTATAAAATATCTTTGATTTTTTTTCAAAGTTCTCTGGTATACAATTCAATAAAAACAGTTCTGGTCGAAAAGGTACTGAAATCTGCAAAACTCTCTGTATAAAAGAATGTACTATAACCCAAAACTTATGCACTATATCACATGTCCACCACATATGATAAAATATACCCACATGTGTTTTTTTACATTTCCAACAATTATTTGACATATTTTTATATATTTTAGCTAATCTGTCTGGTGTTAAATACCATTTGTAAAAGATCTTACACAGATTCTCTTTAAATGCCATCGATTTAGTTATTTTCACATTCACTTTCCATAGTTTACTCCACTGTGTTAGATCAATATTATAACCTAAATTTTGCATCCATTTCACCATACAGTCTTTAATCACTTTGTCTTCCATTTTCATTTGCATTAAAAATACATACATTTTAATCCACTTATCATTGGATGTACACAACAACTTCTCAAATGTACTTTGTTCAGAATAAAAACCAACTTTTTTATCCTTAGCATATCTAGATTCAATTTGAGCCCTTGTCCACCAATCCATACTAATCCCCGGCTTTATTAATTCTTCCTTTGTTTTTAAAAGTCCTTTGTCTTCTAAGAGATCCATATCTAAAAATTCTATCTGAGGGGATTAAACTTGGTTGTGAGAAGGCTTCCAGGGGTGAGATCCATCTTGGAATTTGAGTATATAAAAGGTGAGATTTTTTCCCAAGTTGTTAATAGAGATTTTCTTACCAGATGATTTTTAAAATATTTATGTCCAACTACTTTCCCATACCAAGCAAATGCATGCCAGCCTAACTTTAAATCATGTCCCTCTAGAGCTAAAAGTCTTTGGTTATCCAATAGAATCCAGTCTCTCATACATACCAGACAGGTCACTATAATACATCCTCCAATCTGGTAGAGCAAAACCTGAATTTTCTTTAAAGTAATGCTTTCAACTTAATTCTTGGCTTTTTCCCTTACCAAATAAATTTAGATATTTGTTTATTCATATCTTCAAAAAAAAGAACAATTGATACAAACAGGGATAGTTTGGTATAAGAAAATAATACGTGGCAATATGTTTATTTTCACAGGTGCAATCCTTCCCATCAGGGATAAATGGAGATCTTTCCATCTTTCTAAATCTTCCTTACTTTTTGGAACAATTTCAAATAATTGTCCTTCACCAAAGAACTACACTTTGGAGTTAAGTTTATTCCCAGATATTTAACTCTTTTCTCTAGCTGAAATCCTGGTAGATGTATTAACTCAATTTTCTGGTTAAAAGTCATATTCTTTGTTATCATCTTTGTCTTTCGGTAATTAATTTTCATCCTAGCCATTTCTCCATACTCTTTAATTTTATTCAACAAATATTCTATAGAATCTGTTGGGTTTTCTAAAATGAATACTAGATCATCTGAAAATGCTTGTAGCTTATACTTATGACCCTTGACTGAGGCTCCTTTAATTGCAGGATCTTTCCTGACTGCTCTTGTGAATACTTCCAAGGTTAAAATAAATAGAGGTGGCAACAAAAGGCATCCTTGTCTTGTCCCTTTCTCAATCCAAATAGTATCTGTCAAATCATCATTTATAGCTATCCTTGCTTTCTGCTTAGAATAGATGGGTTCAACTACTCTTATAAAGTCATGTCCAAATTTCATTTTCTTCATCTGTTCAAGAAGAAATAGATTTCCCTATGAATTTTAGACTAAGTCCAATAATATTGAGAAAGGGGGGAAATGGAAATGAAGAGTGAAGTAAATTCAATGCAGATGTTTTCAGAGATCTCCCCACACAGCAGAGGTGATGTGCTGAAAAACCAGCACTTGGACAGTGTGGAGGCAGACAATAAAGGTACATCTATCAAGAAACAGTCATCTACCAGAGGAAGTAGGAAGATAGGAAGAAGAAAGTGTGATACTAATAGTGGAATTCTCCCAACAGATACATAAAAAGATTTAGCTGAATCTTGACATGTCTGTATGTTTTCCAAAAACTGGAGAGGTTCTGTTTCAAATTAAGCAAAGCCATTTCAGAATATGAAGAATATTTTTTTTAAAAAAATAAGGCAGACAAAAGGGATAGGCATGGACTGAAATGACTATATATAATAATTTTAGATGTGAATATAAATAATGTACATTACACATCCTCATGTGCAGCCTGCTGCCAATTTATAAGCACAAGGCTTATAAAGGATGTGATGATAATTTGGCTTGTGGATGAACATCAGCCACATTCTTTGCTCAGTTGATTAGTTGTATTGCACCCATTAATGGATGGCAAAGTGGCAGTAGTATGTGAGTGGAAATCAGTGTCCCATGCAGCATTCATTCATGGACTGGGAAGATTTAAGATGCATTAGCTGTGGACAAAAATCCCAGTCAGATCAATGTAACACATGAATGGTTCCATTGTCATTCAACCTTTAAAACAGAACAGAAATTATATTTCGAACTCCAACTGAGCAAAGTCTAGTTATGATAAATATTTAAACATTAAAACCTCTACATGTTATAAAATGTGATGCATATTCATTTGTTACAAAATTATAGCACAACAGAGCACATAACAGAGAACAGACATATTGTAAAACATGTAATGGGAATCCAGTCTTGTGTCCTGTTTCAAAATTTCTTCATTATTTACTTTCAAATGGAATTCCCACCTAATAAAAATGAATGTATCATGAAACAGTATTTACTGAGGGCAACCAATTCTATGATAGTTGGTACTTTAGGAGCAATATATTTTACTGCAGCTGTCTCTATCAGAGGCTTCCGGATAGATAAGCCTCTGTGTATTGAGCAGCTTCTACTATCTGTTTTAATCAAACAAGAGACCTAGTATCAGAAATTTCATCTGACTTTAATTTTGTATTCTTCTAATGAAGAAATTTGAAAACAGGATACAAGACCAGCTTCCTATTATAGGGTGTTGTTCACACATTTTACAATATGCTCTGTTCTTTGTTATGTTTTCTGTGGGCTGAGGTTTTGTAATAGATATTGTAATGGTTTTGTAATGGATATATATATATCCCTTATATATAAAGCCATAGTGGGCTCCAACTTTCCAAATGCACACCTTTAGTGTTTGGCCGCAAGAACTGTCAGTCAGAAGACGCTGGCTGGGTTGACTGGCTGCTTTGTGCAGTCCTGCCCAGCATTTCAAGGTCTTTTGCATATGGAAGCTGATTGGACTTCACTCCATTCCACACCTCAAACTCCCCCCCCCCGCAAGGCAGCTGGAATTGTCAGTTGCATATGGAACCTACTGTATTCTGGGTAAAATATGTCCTCACTAACAACACATCACTTCCCCTTCAAAAGAAACAAACCCAATAACACAATCATGCCACATCACAAAGAAGACAGATCACACCACAAGCAGAATACCACAAGGCAAAAAA
>NW_015165835.1:1126669-1138311 GCF_001447785.1 Gekko japonicus | reverse complement strand
TGATGTCAGCTGCTTTGGTTCCCACTGCAGGGAAAGACTGCCCTTTCCCTAGGCAGAGGCTGGGGTGTGTGTGTAAACCTGAAGACAGACAGGCAGATAAAGGTAGGCTGATGGTTGCCTGGAAAGGACATAGGGTTGCCAACTCCAGGTTGGAAACTTCCAGGATATTTTAGGGATGAAGCCTGCTGTGGGTGGGGTCTGAGGAGGAGGAGGAAGAGGGGGACCTCAGACAGATACAATGCCATACTCCCCACCCTCCAAAAAAGCAGTTGCCAATCTCCAGGTGACAGCTGGAGAGCTCTTAAAGATGCATTAGCTGTGGACAGCTGGAGAGCTGACAGCTGGAGAGCTCTTAAAGCTCTGGTGCTAATTCAAAGTGTTGCAATGTATCGACAGAGTAGTGTTTTGGAAAATCTTTAGGAATTGTTTGGTGCATTTATGATGGGGCACCCACCCAGAGCCTCTGGCAGTTGATGGTTAGCTGGGAAGGAGATGGGGTTGCCAACTCCAGGCTGGCAAATTCCTGGAGATTTGAGGGGTGGAGCCTGGAAAGGGTGGGGTTTGCGGAGGGGTGGGACCTCAGACAGGTAGAATGCCATAGACTCCACCCTCCAGACCAGCCATTTCATCCTTGGTAACAATTGTTGCCAATCTCCAGGTGAGGGCTAGAGATCACTCAAAGTTACAACTGCTCTTCAGATAGCAGAGATCAGTTCCTCTGAAGAAAACAGTGGACTCTCTGTCATTATACCCTGCTGAGGTCGCCACAGCAAATTGACACTGTTTGCCCAAAGCCAGAGCACTCTCCCAGAGCCTCTTTCTAGATCCCGTTGTACTTATTTCTACAACGGGCCTTATGGAAACAAGGGCCATTGTGGAAAGAAGGCCTTGAGCACTCAGCGTCAATTTGCTGTGGTGACCTCAACAGGGTATAATGACACAAGGGTCTGGTTTGGAGGGTGAAGTCTATGGAATTGTACCTGTCTGAGGTCCCACCCCTCCTCAAACCTCATCCTCTCCAGTCTCCACCCCTCAAATCTCCAGGAATGTCCCAACCTGGAGTTGGCAACCCTATCTCCTTCCCAGCCAAGCATCAACCTGCCATTATCTGCCCCTCTGATTTCAGCTTTCCATCTCCTCCCCCCTCCCTCCTGGAGATCAGTTGTAATACTGAGTGATCTCCACTCCTCACCTGGAGACTGGCAACAGTGGTTCCCTGGGAGGGAATGGCTGGTTGGGAGAGGGGAGTCTATGGCATTGTACCTGTCTGAGGTCCCACTCCTCCTCAAACCTCACCTTCTCCAGGTTCCATCCCTCAAATCTCCAGGAATTTCTCACCTGCAGTTGGCACTCCATTCTCCTTCCCAGCCAATCATCATCCCTCACTCTCCAGCTTTCCATCTCCACCCCACCTGCAGCCTCTACCATGCTCTGAAGCCCTGACTACCATATCACATTGGCTGTCATGGGGGGGGGCATCTCA
The DNA here is from genome assembly GCF_001447785.1 of Gekko japonicus. NCBI lineage: Eukaryota > Metazoa > Chordata > Lepidosauria > Squamata > Gekkonidae > Gekko > Gekko japonicus. The sequence continues at coordinate 1,136,828 of NW_015165835.1, read as the reverse complement.
GCAGGGTATAAGGATGCAGAGTCCACCATTTTCTCCAGGGGAACTGATCTCTGCCATCTGGAGAGCAGTTGTAATTCTGGGAGATCTCCAGCCCTCACCTGGAGACTGGCAACAATGGCCTGCAAAGGGTTTCCTTCCTTTGTCTGAACCAAGCTTGGTTGCCTACTGTGGTGAAATGGGCTCCAGTTTACAACTCAGCTGTTTGACTCCCACCCTCGTCCCATGGGCGTATCTCCCTCCTTAAGTTTGCTGCCACCACTCATGGAATCATAACTGCCTTTTTAGAGGGACAGTGAGACCCCTCTGGCCAAATCTCCCTATTTGGAGATGGAACCCCCAATATTTGGGGGATCCCTAGAAAGTTGGCAAAGCAAGGGTCTGGTCTTTCCTTGCTTCCCTGGGCTACCCCCTCCCTTTGGTATTGTGCAGAACAGGGGCGACTATGTGGTCAGAGCACAACACAGATTATTAGCCCAAATTAAATAATTTATTTAACTATTTACACAATTATGGAGCGCACACACACACACTGTAGGAGTAAGCACACACTATGAACCAACAGAACATAAACCAACAGGGGTTAAATGCAATACTCTCTCCCTACACTCTTGCCCAAGAGAGCAGGGAAACTTCCATTCATTCCCCAGACCAGCCGACTGTGAAGTGGCTGAATTTCTGCTGCCTCCCAGGGTTCCCCCCACATCTCTGGTTTGTGGCCTGGACAGCCTGGTCAGCATAGGCAGCAGGAGCCTTTCCTAACCTCCTGTAGGATGAAGACTGCCTCCTCCCTGGATGAGCTGGAGTCTATATTGATGCTGCCCTGCCCCTTGGGACAGTCCCTCTTTTCCCGCACTTTTTGGCCTCAGGACAGCTGGGAACTGTAGGCCAGCAGATGAGGAAGCCCCATTCAACCCAGTTAGTGATACCCCTGCAGGCCCCTCCCTGGAATTACAGCTCAATTAAACCTTATGGGGGAACATTTTAAACAAAGAACCACACGGGCAGCAGCCATCTTACAAACACAGGTAACTACCATTTCATTACACCTAACAACAGCCACTGAGGGAAAAGTTAGTCCCACACAGGAGGTGTCTTCATCCAGAGAGAAAGCCATTTGCCAGTAATTCTGACATGGCACAGTGGCTGAAAGGGGAGTGGGCAGGGAAGAGGAGCAGACCCAGCACCTGGCCAATGGCACAATGTTGTGAGGAATCAATATTTTAATTGATTGATTAAAAGTGTCTGCCATTGTTTCTGATACTCTCAGGAAGCTTGGAAGGAGGCTGAACAAGTCACCTGCATTTTTCAGCATTCTGCCAGAAGGCAATCTTAATTAATATTGCTATGATATGTATGGATCCTGCCACACCAGTGGTACTAAATATGTGTTAAACACTACTAATAAATGCCAATACAAAGAATAGATCCCATCTATAACAATCTTTTCCTGTGTCATATTGAAAGTGGATTGAAATGTATTTGGGAGTGAAATTTGGAGATCTGAAGGAAGGTGAGAGTAGAATATCTTGTAGTCTTCCAAAATGTTAAGGTTCCTCAGAATTAGAAAGGTGCTTCAGTACCATGTAGAACATCTATAATTTCTACCAGTATTTTCCCCTAAGGGTAGAACTATGTATTATTACCAACATGGAGCTACCACCATAAGTTGAGTGCTGTCCTTTTCCATGTGATGGATAAAACCTCTCACTTTGTGTTGTGACATTACAACGTTGTAACTCCCCCCCCCCCAGCAGCAAATGATGAAGTCGGGTTTGTGAAAGTATAATGTGATAACACTATGGCCGAATGTGCATTTGCATTTTTAAATCATTTTCGTGCTGCTGTGACGCCGTCTTTCTCTATGCTTGTTTGAATGTTGTTTGGAGAAGATTCTTTTAAAGCAATGTGGAGGTGCCATGACAGTGGAACTGCCCCGAAATGACAATAAACATATGTGGACGTGCAGAACTATCTAGCACTCTTGAGGTGTGAAAAGGACACCAAATGTAGACAGCTTTTTTGAAGATGGAGTCAAAAGTCTGGGACACTGGTGGGAAAGACAAATGCAGATTCCGCCTATGGGATTCGGTAGCAGATCCATTCCCACATCTTATGGTACTATGGAAAGAACTGTTTGGAGATGCCATTTTTAGTCCTTTATGGGAAGTACTGTTTTGCCCGTAGGCTTCTCTCACAGCTGCCAACTCTTAATCCACTACTGGCTCTTTTAGGACTGCTAATGCCAGTTCTATTGCCCTCTCCAGTGCTACTTTAGTCCCTTCTGTTTCTACAAGCACTAAAGGGTCTTCTTCAGCGTAACTTTGTGACAGAAGGTCATCCAGGTGCAACATTTGAAAGCAGTAAAGACATTTACAGTGCAATCCTAAGCAGAGTTATAGCCTTCTAAGTTCATTAACTTCAGTGTATTTAGAAGAGTGTAACTCTGCTCAGGATGGTACTGTTAGTACTAAAATATCATTTTAAAAAATTAAATATATAGTACTTAAACATGCCTGAATTTGGCTCAGTCATGATGACTCTAATCATGTTTTTGCAAATAACCATATAATGACGTTTTCAGTGGACTGTACTTTAGTTAGAGCTTAGTTCCATTAGAGCTTTAGACAGAGTGCAACTAAGTCTAATACCACATCCTTACTTATGAACCGATCCAACCACTATGCTATCTTCAGAAGCCCCACTTCTGGTGTCCCTGCCTTCTGAGATTAGGCAGGTGGCAACCCAGGACGAGGCCTTGGTCATGTCACCAAAACTCAGGAACTCTCTCCCCAGGAAGACTTGTCTGTTCCCTTTGGTTGCCATCTTCCACTAGTGGATGAAGACATTTTTGTTTTTTCTGGCATTCCCTCAGTGATCCCTTTTTTCCTGCCCTTGTTGTAATTGCTGTTTTTATGTGTGTATTTTAGCTTAGGCTTTAGTTATTTTAATGATGTTTTTGTGTTTAATTTTAACAGTCTTTAAGATATGTTTTTAATCTGTTAGCCATCAGAAGGGCAGTGTATAAATCTTGTAAATAAATATTTTATTTTTTAAAAAGAAAAAATAAATTAACTGGGTATTCTCTCAACTTGTCTTACATGAATATAATTTTAAGGGACAGCGTAGATACAAATTCCTTTCCTTGAAAATTCAGAAACAAATACACCTTTTTCATCCTAATTCCCCCTCCTATAGCACATTGGTGTGAACAGGGGTTCAATTGAACAGTGAGTTCAATTGATCAGTAATTGGTGAGACAGGCTTATCTAAAACAAACTATCAAAAATAATCTTCAGGAGTACAGAAATTTTGCCACAACCCTCTGCATGTCCTTTCTCAGTAACTGTCAGTTTGCAACTGAGATCTCACACAGCTGTTATGCAAATAGACAATTCAATTAAAATCTTCCTTACAGGAGACCCTACTGAAATTATCTGATAACACACATGCTGCAAAATCAGAAGCGACAATGTGTCTAAGAAGGCTTAATACAATACAGAAAAAAATTCCATAACCATAATCACTTAGTGCATTGGCATGGGATGAGGAGGGATTTCAGTCCAACTTGAAAGGGTAATCTCCTTCCCATGGCATTTTCTGCAACTGTCATATTAACCCAGCAAAAAAAGAAGTCTGCTACATATACTTGCTTAGATGTCAAGGTAAGTCATGTATGCTGCTTGAAATATAGTTTAGAATTTATAAAATAGTTTTATTGACACTAGCTCAGGGTGAAATTATTGTCTAATGGCACAGCTGGATGAAATGTTCACTTTACACAACTGAGAAGCTGTCGCTGCTACTACTAATATTAATAATAATATTTGGTTACAGCTCTGTTAATAAGACACATTACATGAGCACACATAAACATGTGCAGTTCCTGGATTGGTGCCATGAAGGCGGGATATAAATCAAAAGTAATAAATAAATTCATCTACCATCAGATCCTCATTCAGTGCTGAAATGGTAATTAGCTAGTTCACCCACATCACCCTGTGTTAATGGGAGGAGGATTCTACTCAGAGGTTTCAGCCTGTTGTACAGAAGGGCCTGAAATTTCTCTTTCTGATGATCTGTTCTGGATGCACAGTAAGTAAGGAGAGATATTCTAAATAACCTCTCTATCGGGCTCACAACAATCCTATCTTTAACATGTAAGTAAGTAAGTAAGTAAGTTTATTAAGAACAGTCATAAGACCAGCAAAATAGACCAAAATAACATGGGTATCTCCAGGTCAAAAATGAAATCACTACATTATTAATTGCTACGGTTCTATTTTATTTGTTTTCGTTATTTATAGGCTGCGTTCACACGGGCAGTTTGATCCATTGCCCTTGCTGTTCCCTTACGGATTTCAAGTGCACAACCAGACAGCAACATCTGTCTGTCGATCCCCAGTCATCCAAGCCCCCCCCCCCGCTGTGTGTTTCTTTGATACCCGAGAAAGTCCGGTCTTGTTGGTCTGAGCCGGTTCCAAAATGAATTTCCTGCTGTCTGATTGCACTCTTGCACACCCAAGCCATCAGGCAGGTCTGACTAATCTCTTGTTTTCCGTCCGCCATTAAAAAAAAGTAGTTAGCGATGTGCGCACAACTGCTTATTCGCACCCCCCCTGGGGCTGCTCAAAACTTTGTTTTCTTTTTTAAAACCCTAAAAGAAAGACACCTCTGTTCTTCAGTTTTTTTCTGTCCATTGGGTAAGGGGTAAATTGAAAAGATTAGAGGGAGGATGGCAGTGAACTCCATATCCCAGCATTCTCAGCAAGCGCTTGTGTGATTGCTCAGAGGGCAAACTTGTAAAAAAATGGCTGACAGCCCCATGAACTACATATCCTAGCAGGCTCATCCATGCTTGTGGGCATGCTCCGAGGACCAATTTTTTGAAAAAATGGCCGATGGGCTGATTCCATGCCTACTGCTGTCTGATCACTCCAGGCCCATTAGAAGCGCTTTGAAGTGCACTAAAAGGGGTGAGTGTGATCACGATTCTCTGGTACAAAATAATCTGGTGGGGCAACAGTGGATTGAAGTGCCTGTCTGAATGCAGCCATAGTCCTCCTTTCTCATAGGGACTCCAGGCAGATTACACATAGTGAGTCAGTACAATCAACAAAATGTGACATTCAATAACAAATGCATTAGGATATTAGAAGTCTGGAACCACCAGAAAGAAACAGAAGCATACCATACGTATTAACATGACACATTGAGCAGTACAGAAATTACATAACAGGATCCTACTTACAAGACACTATACAGAAGTGTTCTAGTTAGGGTTGTCTGGCCACTGGTGGGAGATGGGGGGGAAGGGTTGCCAGATCCAGGTTGGAAAACTCCTGGATATTTGGGGTTGGAGCTTGAGGAGGACAGGGACCTCAATGCAGTACAATGCCACAGAGTTTACCCTCCAAAGCATCCATTTTTTCCCAGGGAAACTGTTCTGTGTAGTCTGGAGATGAGCTGTAATTCCAGGAGATCCTCAGGTCCCACTTGGAGGCTGGCATCCCTAGTTCTAGTATATGATGCACAGCTGAGCATCATACACAAACATACCCTCAACAGTCAACCGGAAGCATGATTTGTGGTCCTGGATTGGGCAGATCCCTCTTGAAGCAGAAATCTAGAATCAAGAGGGAGCAACATAGGTTCCCTCTTGAAGGAAAGAGTACCAGCAAAAGCAGAAGAGCATTAGTTGCTTTCCTTTTCCGTTGCACTGCTACCAATTGTGCTAGGACAAGCAAACACAACAAGCTGATTTATTGATCTCTTGGCTTCCAATTGGTTCTCTAGTTTGCCCCTGCTTGCTTTTTCTGTCTCTTATACTTATTCCCTACCTTTTTCTATTTCTTCCTGCTCTTTAATAAGCCAAAGGAAACATAGTGCTGTCATCCATGAAAACCTCTTGGCAACAGCAAAGCCCTATCCTTTTGGATCTGAGGAGGCTATCAAATTTCGCAAGCTTGCTGGTTCAATTTGAAGATCCCTGTTTTGCTTTTGTTTCTCCCTTGCACTGAGCCCCTACTTTCAAATCATTTGCTGATTCCTTGAACTGGTTTTTTTCACACAAAAAGAAAAATATTTTTCAATGTTATTGAATAACTGACCATTATCCATTTAAATACAGTATACAGTGCATACCAACTGCATTCAAATGCATAAAAATGAGTAAAAGAAACATGCAAAAAGTACCAGCAATAAGAAGGGGCATAACAGATACCAAAATGAAAAGGAAGAGGACATATTTGTCTCAGAGATCCCTATTGATAATATACAGGAGATGGTAAAATTTCTGATTTTACCACCATGATTTATTTGATGTATTATTTATTTAAAGTATTTAGATCCTGCCTCTCCACAATGTTCTTGCAGCAGTTTACAATAAAATAAAACAGTAAAAATACCATCAATAAAAATGATCACAATCAACATAAAAGGTATGGTCAACAGCAGTCATTACAGTTTGCGGAAATGTAGAATGAAACTATTTAAATAAATAATCACTCTGTGTGCATGCACACACGCATGCATTCAGAAGAAATGTGCACCATAGAAATGACAGGGACATGTCCCACCAGGGTGGTCCTTGCCATCACCACCATCCCTCTCCCCAAGAATTCACATGATCAGTTGAAGCAGAAAATGAGCACATGATTATCTGCCAGTTTTTGCTGCTGAATTATATTTGCCATTTCCAACAATCAAGCAGTGGCTGAGATTTACTGTTTACTGCTATAAAAGAGCTTCTGAATTAGCCTTAAGTCCCTTACTCAGTGCGTCTGTGTAATGAGGAACACCGTTAGCAAACAAAACAAACATGCTCATTAATTAAGCAAACACCACTCTCCTACGAGTCTAATTCTAGTGCCGTTTCGACCATATGCTCATCCTATCCAGCTTTGCCTCCACACTACCACGTTGCACATTTTAGTCATGCTAAGACTCTAAGGAATCAGGGAAGCTGGAGTCAGCCTGGCCTATGCAATCATTCTTCAAGTGCTACAGTATGTGACATGAAGGATCATTCTAGCATCTTGGCTTTGCCTTCAAGACTTTGTTTAACAGGTGCAACAGATGAACTTCTCACACAGCCTGCTTTGCATGTATAAGACCAAGCTGTCACCAGTGCTGGATGCCAAACTTTTTAGCTTCCCCCCCTATAATCCAGTCATCAACCAGTCATGTGAATAGGCAGTGGCAGAATAAGGGACATGATTCACTGGTACCTCATGTGGCTCTGCCCACACAGTCCCATCATCTTCTTTTTGTCCAGCAAGTATCCAAGGAAAGCATAGAGCCCAAACATGCAACTAAAAATTGTGACGGAAAGGTAATGTAAAATCTATTGCTGATATCAATTTCACAGGAGAGTGGAAACTGAAAACACACTCTCCAAAATACTGCAAAGTGCAAAATTGCTCTTCATTGTGATACACTAAGCAAGGATTTTTCAAAACCTGATTAACCTTCTTCTAGCATTTTTTCCAGCTAAGCCAAAGCAGAGATCCTGACTATGAGATTTCAGTAACAGACTACCTCAATATAAGATAAATTATTGAGGTAAGAATTAACATCAGATCATTTATTGAAATCATGGTTCTCAAGTAATAATGGTAAATGCCACAGATTGATGAGTCATGAGCCTTGTGTAAACGTAATTCTTTACCAGTTAAAGAGCCACTCAGTTGCCTTTCAGATTTAGTTGTGATTTTCTAACATTTGCCACTGGCATTCTAAAATTTTGCATGACCTAAAAAGAAGAAGAAAAAGAACAAGAAGAAGAGGAGGAGGAAGAGGTTGGATTTATACCCCACCCTTCACTACCCAAAGGAGTCTCAGAGTGGCTTACAAACTCCTTTCCCTCCCCCGCCCCACAACAGACACCCTGTGAGGTAGGTGGGGCTGAGAGAGTTCTGACAGAAACTGCTCTGTGCCAGAACTATGGCTTGCCCAAGGTCATCCAGCCAGGTGCAAGTGGAGGAGTGGGGAATCAAACCCGGTTCTCCCAGATTAGAGTCCTCACACTTAACCACTACACCAAACTGGCTCAGGTAATTGGTAAAGGTCATTGTTCAAAGAGTTTCTGGTGTTTCCCACAACAGACATATAGAGATGTAGTGGAGAAAAGAAACAATTTACTGAGGCTAGAAGCCAAAGAAAATGTGATATATTATCCAAACAGAAATAAGTGTGCCCTAATCTAAAAGTCAAAAGGTAACCGGAATAATGGACAAGTTTGGCCTTGGAGAACAAAATAAAGCTGGGCAAAGGCTAACAGAGTTTTGTCAAGAGAACATGCTGATCATGGCGAACACCCTCTTCCAACAACCTAACAGGTGACTCTACACATGGACATCACCAGATGGGCAACACCGGAATCAGATTGATTATATCATTTGCAGTCAGAGATGGAGAGGCTCTATACAGTCAGTAAAAACAAGACCTGGAGCTGACTGTGGTTCATATGACAAGGATGTATATTGTCTCCTTGCTTATTTAATTTATATGCAGAGTACATCATGCAAAATGCTGGCCTGGATGAATCAAAAGCCAGAATTAAGATTGTTGGGGGAAACATCAACAACCTCAGATATGTAGATGATACCACTCTAATGGCAGACAGTGAAGAGGACCTTAAGAGCCTCTTGCTGAGGGTGAAAGAGGAGAGTGCAAAAGTTGGCTTGAAACTCAACATCAAAAAACTAAGATCATGGCATCCTGCCCCATCACTCCTTGGCAAATAAAAGGGGAAGTCATGGAAGCAGTGACAGAATTCATGTTCCTGGGATCCAAGATCACTGCAGAAGGTGACTGCAGCCATGAAATTAAAAGACGCCTGCTCCTTGGGAGGAAAGCGATGGCAAACCTAAATAGCATAATAAAAAGTAGAGACATCACCCTGCCAACCAAAGTCTGTATGGTCAAAGCAATGGTATTCCCATTAGTAATGTGTGGCTGCGAGAGTTGGACTGCAAGGAAAGCCGAGTGCTGAAAAATAGATGCTTTCGAATTATGGTGCTGGAGAAGACTCTTGAGAGTGACTTGGACTGCAAGGAGATCAAATCAGTCAATCCTAAAAGAAATCAACCCTGACTGTTCCCTGGAAGGCCAGATACTGAAGCTGAAGCTCAGATACTTTGGCCACCAAATGAAAAGGGAGCACTCACTGGAGAAGACCCTGATACTGGGAAACATTGAAGGTAACTGAAGAAGAGGGCGGCAAATGATGAGATAGTTAAACAGTGTTGATGCAACAAACATGAACTTAAGCAAACTCCGGAGGATGACGGAAGACAGGAGGGCCTGGCGTGATGTGGTCCATGAGGTTGTGAAGAGTCAGACTTGACTGTGCAACTGAACAACAATCTAAAAGCACAAATATCCTGGGTCCCTGCCAAACTCAGTTCATACCAAATGGTGCTTATTCACTTCACAGGACATGATAGTTTTTTCATGTTGAATGTGGCCAGAATTTTTTTAAAAAATAGCCAACACTATCTTAATGATTTTTTCTTTCCTTCTATATGCACACTGTTCAGCATGCATATGATTTATCTCAACAGGTTTTTGTGATTCTTTTCCTAACTTCTCCCTTAAATAAAACAATGACCAGCTATTTAGACAGAAGAACATTCCTGAATAGCTCCTTCTTAGCTTTAGCTGATACATTAATGATGAAAATGAACAGCTGGCCAAGCTAAATCACCCAAGAGACACATGGGAAGTTCCGCTCACTAGTATAATTTGTTTATATTGTAGCTGTTAGATGGCGATGGACATTTTTCTTTTCCTTTATCTCCTTAATTTATTTCAGTCCCCATCTCCTGAAATAAAGTAAAAAATTAAAAACAAAAGAGAAAAACTGACTCTAAAATTATTTTGCAAGTTTGTATATCAACATTTATTGTAGAAGAGAAATGTCCTAGAAATTCTAGGGAACACTAGCCAGGATAGCAAGCCATATTCTTTAATTGTCTTAAGGAACAGGGTCTGAAGAACAAAAGAGAACTTTCAGCTCCATCTCAACAACAACAATTAATGATAGTGCCACCTAGTTCTTGAACCAGTGATAGTCTGTGGCTCACAGAGAGCTGCTTTGATGATTACAGGCCCCTGCCACACGGGGGGGGGGGGGAAGCCGCCCCAAAGGGGGATTTTT
>NW_015165835.1:1120541-1126588 GCF_001447785.1 Gekko japonicus | reverse complement strand
CGCAACGGGGGGGGGGGGGGAAGCCACTGAAGGGAGAGTGAGGCAGCCGGCTGTGCATGTGTGTGCATGCGCAGTTCGGCTAGGAGCCTCGATTGCTCCTGCAGATGGGCGCGCCAGCGATCTCACGGCCGCGCTTGCTGCGGCGTTTCAGGTAAGTCCTGCTCTTTGGCAGGTTCTTTTTTAATGTGCATTTTCGGCCTGAAGGGCCAGATCGGGGACGGGTGCGCGCCACTTCCCAGATGTTGCAGTGCGATCGCGCCCGTTTGTTGCACCCCCGATCCGTTCCTCTTCTGGCCCTAAACCTCCAGTGTGACCGGGGCCACAGTCAGTCAAAAGAGCTGTATTTACTTCCATCCCTAGCATGAGGTCTGCACCTCAGGGACACTTGCAGCTTACCTGTTCTTCTGGTGGTGTTTGTTTCAGGGTGCCATCCACCTGCCATTCACAAGACCCACCAAGCAAGTGTCTTGCTCACTTTTCTGAAACATGGCTTTGAACCTACATTGGAAAACAGTGCTCAGAAGCACCACAGGAAGCATGTCAAAGAGCCACATGTGGCTTTTGAACCGTTGAGTGTCACTGCCCTGAACAATATAATTATTACTTTTCCATATGTCTCATTTTTTAATTAACGTTTTATAGAATTTTCAAATATTACCAAGTTAAATATGTCTCACACTTTTAATGTAAAGTTGTGGCTCTCAAACATTTTGAAGTGGGACTCAGTTCTAAACTTACTATACTTTCTGGGTAGATTCAGGTGGGTAGCCTCAGTTACTGCTCAGTAACTTATGCATCTTGACTCTAATTGGCCCTTCCTAGCAACTCCCTTCTCACTCTCTAGTATATGTAATGGTTGAGGAACTTCTGTTTCAGTGTATCTGAAGAAGTGTGCATGCACTCAAAAGCTTATACCTAGAATAAAACTTTGTTGGTCTTAAAGGTGCCACAGGATTTGAATTATGTTCTGTACTTTCTGGGATCTACTTGCACAAGTAGGTCCATGAGACATTCTCAGTCTTGCATCAGTTAACAGTGAACAAGTTTATATTGAGGTTTTTTCCATGTTTAGATTTTATAAACATATTGCATTACTGAGCAACAGGCTATTTTTTGTAGTCATTTCACACATTATTCAGAGGCAAATGCAATTTTGCCTTTGAGTCTCTTTTCCCTAGAATATTCTATTCTTCCTGCTTTCTCCTGTCCTGGCACCCCACTTGCAAGGGAGTCATAACTCACATTGGGGTCCTGGTCCACAGTTTGAGAACCAATGGCTTAAAGTAAATGATCATGAAACGATAAGCATCCAACAGCTTAGCAGATAAGATTCACAGTTCTAAATCACAGTGGTTTCTAGGAGAAAAGGTGGAATGAATGCCAATCTGATGATAACATCACTGTCCATCAAGCCAGGTGATTCTAGAATAGCCTTGTGATATGACTTGTCAACTACTGTTTCAAATCTGGAGATTGCTGCATCTCAAAAATAGGGGGAAACTAAAGATGGACCAGTTCCATCTTTATTATTCCCTCGCAGTGCCATTGCACCTTGAGCACACCCCAGTTGCCTTTTAGTAGTAGACTTTTAAAATGTTGGTAAAACTAAGACTATTCCTTTGATTTATTTGTGGTTTAAGTTATTTTTCTGTGGAAGTGCACCAGTGCTGTGCTGTTAAGTAACAGTTCAAATTAAAACAAAAAATGCATTTCTAGGGAAGAAAAGGTGTTTGTTCTTTTGAGCAACATAAAACAGAACAGAAAGAAGTAGACATGTTTTTCCTTCAGAATGCAAGATCTTTGGATTTGTAAATACTTCTTTGAGTCTGATCTGGAATACAGGCAAACTCTTACATACAGGTGACAATAAACCCTCAGAATAATAAGTATTGAAAGGGGTTTTGGGGGGGTCATTGTCGCTCTAAGGAAACAGGTTGTTGGGGTTGCAGGTTTTAAAAAAAATCCTGCTGGAATGAACCAGCATACATTTGCACTCCATGAGGACATAAAAGTTTTAAATAAATGTTCCAGGTAGATTTGTAGGATTTATTATTCAAGAATACCGGCATTCAGAGGTTTACTGCCTCTAAATGTGAAGACACCATGTCACCATGGCTAGTAGCCACTGACAATGCCACCTATCCTCCATAAACCTATTTAATCCCCTTTTAAAGCTGACTATGCCTGTCACCATCACTACATCCTTTGGCAGCAAATTCCACATTTTAATCACTCATTGTGTAAAGAAGTATTTCCTTTTGTCCATCCTGAATCCCCTCAACTTCCTTGGATGCCCTTGACTTGTAGTATTTTGAGAGAGGGACAATAAGTTCTCTTTGACCACTCTTCCCATTCTGTGTATAATTTTATAAACCTGTATCATATCCCTCCTTAGTCATCTGTTTCCAAAGATGAAAAAAAATCCAGATTCTTCAGCCTTTTCTCATAGGAAAGGTGCTCCAAGCTCCTAATCACCTTGGTTGCCTGCTTCTGTACTTTTTCCAGCTCTATAATGTCCTTTTGGAGATACAGGGACCAGAACTGCACATGGTTTCGAAATGAAGCCACAACATAGATCTATACAGAAACATTTTAATATCAGCCATTTATTTTCAATTCCTTTCATAATAATCTCCAACAGAGAGTTTACTATTTCACTGCTGTGGCACTCTGGGTTTACACTTTCACTGAGCTATCCACTATGACTCCAAGGTCTCTTTTCCTCTCAGTCTCAGAGTCCATTAGCATATACTTGAAGTTGGGATTTTTTTGTTCCAGTGTGTATTATCTTACACATACCGACACTGAGCTTTATCTGCCACATTGTTCCCCACTCACCCAGTTTGTGGAGGTCCTCTTTTTTTTAAATAATCTGTTTATTAAATTTTCCACAACTATGCCTCACTCCTAGTGAGACAAAATTTCACATCATCAAATGTACATATTTACAGAGATCTTCCCTCATATAACTTAAATAAATCCAACGTTGGCACCAAATTAATAAGATTATGTTAAGTTACAGTCATTTTTGACTCTTTTAACCAATCATAAAAGTTTTTCCAATAGTTGTCATATTTTTCCATATTTCTTTCTTCAACAATATAGGTTAGTTTCTCCATTTCTGCAACATAAAATAGTTTACTTAAAATCTCATCCTTGGAAGGAATACATTCCTCCTTCCATTTTTTTGCGAATACGATCCTCGCTGCCGTTAGTATCTGCATAATTAAATACAACTCTTTTTCTTTATATGAATCAGGTAACACGCTTAACAAACAACACTCAGGTTTCAAAGGGAAATCTTTCCCAAGCATTTTATCTATAATTTCTTTCACCATAGCCCAATATTTCCTTGTTTTGGGACAGAGCCACCACATATGGTAGAAAGTACCAGTACAAAATTTGCACTTTCAACAATTTTTCCCTATTTTCCCATTGAATTTATTTAACCTGGCCGGCGAAATATGCCATCTATAGAACATCTTTAGAATGTTCTCTTTGAAAGCACTTGTTCTTACAAATTTTATATTTCTTATCCACACTTTCCCCCATTGTTCAACACTCAAGTTATATCCCCAATCCTGCATCCATGCAATCATTGATGGCTTTATCTGTTCCTCTTCCATTTTCCACTCCAACCAAAAATTATACATTCCTTTAATAAATTTCTCTTTTGTATTTAACCATATCTTATCTAGATCAGTCATATTATTATAAATGCCCAATTGTTTGTCCCTTGTCCATCTTGATATTAATTGTTGTTTTTCCCACCATGTCATCTTTGTACCTTTCTCTTCAAGCCATTGCTCTGATGCCAACTGTCCTTTTGAGTCTAAAAGATCGTCATACCTTTGTGGAGGTCCTCTTGGAGCTCTTCAGAGTCAGCCTTGGTTTTCACCATCCTGAATAATTTCGTGTCATCTGCAAATTTGGCCACTACACTATTCAACTCTAGTTCCAGATCACTGATGAATAAATTAAATAGTACCAGTCCCAATACCGATCCTTGTGGGACCCCACCTCTTGCTTCCCTCCATGAGCTGTCCATTTATTCCTGCTCTTTGCTTTACCAATTTTTAATCCTTAGCAAGACCTGTAGATATTACATATTGGAAAAGCTTTAGATCATCTTTCACCAAAAGCTTCTGAGTATACTTAATAGTTGTTGAATATGAGGATGGGTAGTCTTATGGATTTGAAACTGAAGGGGCAGTGAGTGGGGAATAGGAGTAAATGGAGAATTATCTAAGCGGGGCCATTCCAGGATAGATACTAGGAATGGTGCTATTTAAATGAACCGGAAGGGGAGGTGAGCAAGTTAAAAGGGCAAACTACTCAGGATGGCACAAACCAAAGTAAATAGTGTCAAGTTCCAAGGGGGAAGAAAACCCTTTCCAAACTGGGTGAGTTGGCAACCATGTGGCATATTAGGTTTAAAGTGTAGAGTAATGCACATTGGAACAAAAAATCCTAACTTTGCATAAACCAAAAGACTTAGAACTGGCACCAACAGACCAGAGAAGAAGGAGGAGGAGGAGGAGGAGAAGGAGAAGAAGGAGAAGGAGCAGGAGGAGGGGAGGGGGAGGAGGAGGGGATTGGATTTATACCCCACCCTTCACTACCCAAAGGAGTCTCAGAGTGGCTTACAAACTCCTTTCCCTTCCTTTCCCTATTACAACAGCCACCCTGTGAGGTAGGTGGGACTGAGAGAGCTCTGACAGAAACTGCTCTTTTTCAAGAACAGCTGTGCCAGAACTATGACTTGCCCAAGGTCATCCAGCAGGTGCAAGTGGAGGAGTGGGGAATCAAACCCGGTTGTCCCAGATTAGAGTCCATGCAGTTAACCACTACACCAAACTGGCTCTGAAGAGATCTTGAGGCTGTGGTTGACAGCTCAATTAAAATGTCTACTCAGTGTGTAGCAGCAATGAAAAGGGCAGATTCTATACTAGGAATACTCAGTGAACTTCCTGACAGTTACATTGGTTCCTCAGTGGAACAGAATTCCTTGGGAGGTGGTGGGCTTGCAATGTCATGCCAGACCAACCTTATCTCCTTTTTTGACAGAGTTACCAAAATGGTTGACTTTGGCAATGCTGTGGATATAGTGTATCTAGATAATGGCAGAAAGTGAAGAGGACCTAAAGAGCCTCTTAAAGGTAAAGGTAAAGGTTCCCTTGCTCGAAAGCCAGTCGAATCTGACGCTAGGGTTGCGGTGCTCATCTCCGTTTCAAAGCCGAAGAGCCAGCGCTGTCCAAAGACGTTTCCATAGTCATGTGGCCGGCATGACTAAACATCAAGGCGCACGGAACGCTGTTACCTTCCCACCAAAGTGGTACCTATTTATCTACTTGCAATTTCTTGCTTTCGAACTGCTAGGTTGGCAGGAGCTGGAGCTAGAGATGGGCACTCACTCCGTCATGCGGCATACCCGGGTCTCGCAGCCTGCAGTTCAGCGTCTTAACCACTTGAGCCACCGCAGCTCCAAAAAAAGAGCCTCTTACTCAGGGTAAAAAAGGAGAGCGCAAAAGTGGGCTTGAAGCTCAACTTCAAAAAAAAAACACTAAGATCATGGCATCCGGCCATATCACTTCTTGGCAAATAGAAAGGGAAGTCATGGAAGTAGTGACAGACTTCACATTCCTGGGATCCCAGATCACCACAGACTGTGATAGCAGCCATGAAATTAAAAGACGCCTGCTCCTTGGGAGGAAAGCAATGGCGAACCTAAACAGCATGATAAAAAGTAGAGACATCACCCTGCCAACAAAAGTCCGCATGGTCAAAGCAATGGTATTCCCAGTAGTCATGTATGGCTGCGAGAGTTGGACTATAAGGAAGGCCAAGCGCCGAAGAATAGATGATTCTTTTGAACTATGGTGCTGGAGAAGACTCTTGAGAGTCCCTTGGACTGCAAGAAGATCAAATCAGTCAATCCTAAAAGAAATCAACCCTGACTGTTCCCTGGAAGGCCAGATAATGAAACTGAAGCTCAAATACTTTGGCCACCAAATGAGAAGGGAGCACTCACTGGAGAAGACCCTGAT
>NW_015165835.1:1111409-1117386 GCF_001447785.1 Gekko japonicus | reverse complement strand
TATATATATTGAAACACCTGTTAAAATCAGTGTTTACCAAATGACAGCTTTAAACCTAAGCACAAAGATGCTACTTTTAGTTGTGATGATAAGCTGGGGCCCCATGAAGAATCATATGGGAGGGGGCAAGTTAGAAATTCTACCCTGCCCCCCCCATTATATATATATCTTGAAACACCTGTTAAAATCAGTGTTTACCAAATGACAGCTTTAAACCCAAGCACAAAGATGCTACTTTTAGTTGTGATAAGCTGGGGCCCCATGAAGAATCATATGGGAGGGGGCAAGTTAGAAATTCTACCCTGCCCCCCCCACTCTCCTCCATGATTCTCTGAGACCCTACTGATCTCTACCCCCTCACTTGTCCTTTAACTGACACTCAGTTACTGAGCATTTTTGGTCCCCAGTAATCAAGTTGTTGTGGGGCTCCACCCCTTTTTTTCTATCGGTCAGTCTTCAAAGTAACATTTTTCTACTTACCTTGCTCCCCCCTAGAGAACCCCCACCTGTTTGGTGGATGGCCTAATTTTGCTGTTTTAGTTATCTGCAAATGGGACCAGCCAGTTTGGCTATCCAAGGAAAACCATACAGAAGTGTTTTGCTTTTAACTGAAGGACAAATGATTTCATTGAGTTTTTGGCATATTAAACACTTTACAATCTTCCACCCCAATGCAATGGCTCTGGAACATACATCAAGTTTCATGGTGTGTGTATGTATGAATTTTAAAAAGCCTTATCCCCCCTGTCAAATCTTAACCCTGAATGGGCTTAGTCCAGAGATGATTCTGGGCTCCCCCCTTCTGTTTTAACCTGAAAATTCATATTCTTATTTCACTTCTCTCTTGTGCGAATTAAATCTTTCCTTTCATACCATTTTTGTTTCCTTCCACTGAATTCTTCCTGTAAAATGTAGCCATTTTTGTGTTTCTAGAAATCAGCACTATGCACATATGATATACATAAACCTTCTCAGACATTCAGTTTTGGTGCACCAGCCACATGTAACATGAGCACACGTTACCTGTGAACCTCCAAATAGCCACAATTACTATTTTGTGTGAATAGGGCAAAGTGGATCTTTTCCAGCTTTGGTAAACATATGGAATGCTGGATCTTTGATGGTGAGCAGTTGCACTTAGTGAAGCAGTATGTGCTCAGGAACAGATTCATATTGCCTTATTCACACAAAATGCAAAAAAAAAAAAAAGCCAAAAGCAAAAGGGGAGGAGGAGGAGATAGGATTTATATCCTGCCCTTCACTTGAAGTCCCAGAGAGGCTTACAATCTTCCCTTCCCTTCCACGTAACAGACACCCTGTGAGATAGGTGGAGTTGAGACAGCTCTTTTGAGAACTGCTCTTGAGAGAACAGCTCTGAGAGAACTTGTGACTGGCCCAAGGTCATGCCAGCAGCTGCATGTGGAGAAGTGGGGAATCAAACCCAGTTCTCCCAGACTAGAGTCTGCGTTCTGAACCACTACACCAAACTGGCTCTCAAAATGAACATAAAAAGAGGCAAAGTAGGGAATATATGACCATTCTATTTCTTGTCTCCCCTCCCCCAATAAAATAATACAAGCCTGCCTTATAGGATTGTGCACGATTACTGACAACACATGATGGAATCTGAGTACTCAAAAGAACAATAGCACTATATAAAATACTGAGGAGTAGTAGTGTTATGTGCCCTACTCACTACTACGGTACCTCCATGCTTCTTGTGACGTAGATGGCACAAGCAGAGCAGGATCAGGAACATGCTCCTAACCTACCCAGCAGTTCTGCATCAGCGAACTGAGGTGCCCAACCTGCCTGCTGTAATTGGCCATTGTGGAAGGAGTGCAGCCGTGGAAGAGCAGTCATGCAACAAGCCTATTCTCTCTGCGTGTGAGAGTGAACGAGGGAGACTATATGTTTCATGTGCTATGTGAGTGTTTGTGCTCTCATTGCCAGCCCATTGCTCAGGACCAATAAAACCTGAAGCCAGTCTTGCAAGGACCAAAGACATATTCCTGAAAATGACTCTCAAACTTGCTGTCATGACTGAACTTGAGCTTGCTGCAAACAAACCAAAGCATGCTTTTCTCCCCACAGGGCTATCTCCAGTTTCATAGGGGCTATTTAAATTGAGGGAGACACAGGGAAGGAAAGGGTTAAATACTCCCAGCAATGAGGGGTCAGATCTTCAAAGCAATGATGCAAATTATCTTTTTAAAAAACTGCAAGAGATTCTAATCACATGTGGTTTGGCCCAACTTGCAGGAGAGATTCCAACAGTCAATCTAACAGCTAGGAAAGGCTGTGAAAGGAGAGAAGAGTGTAATTGCCTGCATAATTGAGCTCCAATTCAGATCTGCTGTGCATCTTGAAATCCCTAAGGATGCTGTGTCAATATGTTATCTGATCTGAAAGGGGCAGGTTTGTCTGTGTGCAGTCCTGGCTCTAATTGATTTGTCTTCCCAAGTGATTGGGCTGGAATTAAAATAAACCCAAGTCTCTGAGTAAGACTTAAGAACAGTAAAATGACATTGACTAAAGGGTTAGGGACTGTGAACTATGTTACTATGTTAGTACGTACTATTTATTTGCTGTAAATGGGATCCTACTGGGCAATTTCTGGCCTTGTTTTAATACATTGTCTTAAGACATATGCTTGCTTCAGCACTGTTTCAGATTTCTGGTTAGTTCCAGATTTCTACAATCCAAATCCTATTGGATTGTTTATGAATGTCCCATCCTGTTGATTGAATTGACTTTTTGTTGTAATCCACCTTGAGTTTCAGTGAGGAATGTCCCATCCTGTTGATTGAATTGACTTATTTGTTGTAATCCACCTTGAGTTCCAGTGAGGAAATAAATAATGTAAATAAATAAATTTAACCTGTTATCTGCACTGAAACTCCTTCAAAAGGGAAACAAGTATAGGATAGCATTACATGATAAACCAGAGGAAGAAAAGGAAAAACTTAGAGGTAAACTGCCCACTAGGAGGCAACCATCTAGAGTACCGGCAGGTAGGGGTGCCACCAAGGACTTGTCCAGGCAGGGTGGCAGGCTGGTGACTTGGGCTTGTCTGGGCAGGCTGATGGCTCAGGGCTCATCCATGTCGGCTGGCCACTTGGAGCATGCCCAGGCAGGCTAGCTTGGAGTGCATCTAGGTTGGCTGGCCTAGGGCATCAAAAGCCCTTGAGCTGGCCCTGGAAACACTGGAGATGCAATTCAGGAGAATTTATTCTTGCACCAAACCAACGATGGGACAAAATGCATTTTCTCCTGGGAGGTTGGCAACCAGCAAACCTCCACTTGGCATTTTAAAAGATTTTTTTCTCTGAGAAGGAGGAAGTCCATCAAGGGCTTTCCAGGCTCACCTTCATACAAATACTAATGTATTTGGCAGGAAAGACAATGGGATGACCAAGCCCCCCCCTCCCCCCCTTTGTCCAGGCAGGGAACAGAGTTTGGAGGACTGAGGGCTAGAACAACTCCAGGGATAAATCTCCAGGAAGGCGCTGGAGGAAACGCTTCTCTGACCTGGCCTGACTGGGTCAAGTAGGAGGGGAGACAGAAATGATAAAATCTCAGTGCAACAGAAAATACTTCTCTTTCTTTGGGATGCTGGGTTAAGGAGAACTCTGAGTTCTGGTCTGCAAGGAGGTAGTCATTGGCCATGTGGTCACCTGGGGGACTTGGAGCAAGCTTGAAGGTAATGAAAACTCTGTAGAGAACTAGAACAGCTAAGCTAAAAGACCCTGTCCTATTTTACCATCAGATAGGGCATGTATAGTGAGAGGGACAGAAGATTTGCATTTCCCCCCAGTTTCTTTTCTTTTCCTTTCTCATATCTGGTGGAGTACTAAAAGTATGCTTGTAAACATTTTCTTTTTAATAAATGCTTTAAACTGTCCCCATGGTAGCCAGGCGTTGGGCAAGCAGGAGACACAAAGGCAAGGCCTCAGCACTGAGAAGGACCTGGAAGTCCTGTCCCTCCCAGTGGGCAATTCCTCAAAAGGTGCAGGTAGTGGAGGTGTGTTACCCTAGAGAGAAAGAAAACCCCATCAGGGAGTTAGGAACCCCTAGGAGGGCAGGGCGGAAATGGGGCCTGCAGGCCAGAGCAGGCATGTTCTGCCACAAACTGAAATAAACACCATTCATGTGCTTATGTCTGATCACTTACAGGGAGATGTAAGCATGACTACCTTTCTGATGTTTTGCCCCATCACTTTATCATGCAACTCTCTTTAGCAGTGGAATAAATAAAACCTCTAGAAATGGTGGGGGAATATACC
This sequence comes from Gekko japonicus, assembly GCF_001447785.1. Lineage (NCBI taxonomy): Eukaryota > Metazoa > Chordata > Lepidosauria > Squamata > Gekkonidae > Gekko > Gekko japonicus. The sequence goes on along the minus strand of NW_015165835.1, from coordinate 1,113,100 downwards.
CCATAGATGTCTTTCAAGAATCCATTGCTTTCCCCAAACGTCCCAAATGTTCCTGCAGCAGTTTGTATATTTACTCTCTGCCGTACGGGGCAAAATTTAGCTCTGGTGTATCCCTAGCATGCAAGCTGAGGTTTCAAATTACTGATGAGGTCTTCTTCTTTAAATGTGGTATTAAGAGTACCTTAGAGTTCTGAGCAATATCATCCATCCCCTTTTAGATCTGCCTGTTCATCACAATATTGTGCCAGAGTTTGTTAGGTAAACATGATTGACAGATACCCATCTTTATCCTTTTCGCTGCTGGAGGTCAGTACTGGGGAAAGGTAATGCTTTTTTAATTAGCTGTTCAGAGGATTGAATGTCCTTTGTGTGGCTGGCATGTTGCTTTCCCATGAGGTAGCATCGAAATAAACCGAGGAGCATTTTCACACACAGCACCAGTTAAGTGCACCTTCTCACACTGTTTGTGCCATCTGTAGGACTGTATGCAGAAGAGCAACCGAATGTATGTCCCAGCCAAAGCATGTTACATATTTGCATCACATCCGTTTATTTAAGCACAAATAGATTTAAGCCCCATGTGTGAAAAGACCCATTGGCATTGTGCTCATTCTTGGCATCATGTATTGAAGTTAAAAAAAAAAAATCTGAGTAATTCTACTGACTGTGAAATATCTCTTATTTCCAAAATAAAACTTACTCCAGTCTTTAGAGATAATATAACAATGCTGAAAAATACAAGAGTTGCAGAAGCTAGTTGAAAGTAATACTGAAGACATCCTTGGCTGCATAATAGCAGCAAAAAAATGTGACTTTAGGATATAGAAGCTGTTAAGTGCCAGCAGCATCTGGTAGATGTGAGCAGTACGTTTCTTCTCCAGCACAACAAATTTAATTTCTAGTAAATTAAAGTTCTGAAATTTGGTCTTGCTGAGCTTCCCTGCAACATCAGTCAAGCCTCCCCAGGTACAATTAAGGCTATGAGTCTTAGCATGTTCTCTAAGAAGCAACTCCAAGTAGATTCAATGAAATTGTGGGATGATTTATCCTCCAGGGGGCAGGACTACATCTAAGTTACAGGAGAGTAGATTTCATTTAGGAGACACATCCTAACAGTAAGAGCCAACAATGAAACCAATAGCCCAAGGAAGAGGCTCGCTGTTGCTGGAGGTCTACAAGCTGATACTGGACTGCTGTTAAGAATGTTCTAGCTCTAGATAAGAACATAAGAACATAAGAGACGCCAGTGTTGGATCAGGCCAAAGGCCCATCCAGTCCAACACTCTGTGTCACACAGTGGCCAGAAATACCAGTGCCATCAGGAGGTCCACCAGTGGGGCCAGGACATTAGAAACCCTCCCACTGTTATAAGAACATAAGAACATAAGAGACGCCAGTGTTGGATCAGGCCAAAGGCCCATCCAGTCCAACACTCTGTGTCACACAGTGGCCAGAAATACCAGTGCCATCAGGAGGTCCACCAGTGGGGCCAGGACATTAGAAGCCCTCCTGCTAATAGCCACTGATGGACCTCTACCTTGTGGCTAATAGCCACTGATGGACCTCTGCTCCATATGCTTATCTAATTCCCTTTTGAAGCCGTCCATGCTTGTAGCCACCACCACTTCCTGTGGCAATGAATTCCATGTGTTAATCACTCTTTGGGTGAAGAAGTACTTCCTTTTATCCAT
>NW_015165835.1:1111109-1111314 GCF_001447785.1 Gekko japonicus | reverse complement strand
TTCTCCAAGCTAAAGAGCCCTAAGCGCTTTAACCTTTCCTCATAGGGAAAGGTTATCATTCGAGTTGCCCTTTTCTGCACTTTTTCCAAAGCTATAATATCCTTTTTAAGGTGTGGTGACCAGAACTGCACACAGTATTCCAAATGAGGTCTCACCATTGATTTATATAGGGGCATTATGATATTGGCTGATCTGTTTTCAATAC
>NW_015165835.1:1107230-1107412 GCF_001447785.1 Gekko japonicus | reverse complement strand
AAGAATCCATTGCTTTCCCCAAACACCCCAAATGTTCCTGCAGCAGTTTGTATATTTACTCTCTGCCGTACGGGGCAAAATTTAGCTCTGGTGTATCCCTAGCATGCAAGCTGAGGTTTCAAATTACTGATGAGGTCTTCTTCTTTAAATGTGGTATTAAGAGTACCTTAGAGTTCTGAGCA
>NW_015165835.1:1101588-1107145 GCF_001447785.1 Gekko japonicus | reverse complement strand
AAATAAACCGAGGAGCATTTTCACACACAGCACCAGTTACGTGCACCTTCTCACACTGTTTGTGCCATCTGTAGGACTGTATGCAGAAGAGCAACCGAATGTATGTCCCAGCCAAAGCATGTTACATATTTGCATCACATCCGTTTATTTAAGCACAAATAGATTTAAGCCTGTGCACCTTCTCACACTGTTTGTGCCATCTGTAGGACTGTATGCAGAAGAGCAACCGAATGTATGTCCCAGCCAAAGCATGTTACATATTTGCATCACATCCGTTTATTTAAGCACAAATAGATTTAAGCCCCATGTGTGAAAAGACCCATTGGCATTGTGCTCATTCTTGGCATCATGTATTGAAGTTAAAAAAAAAAAATCTGAGTAATTCTACTGACTGTGAAATATCTCTTATTTCCAAAATAAAACTTACTCCAGTCTTTAGAGATAATATAACAATGCTGAAAAATACAAGAGTTGCAGAAGCTAGTTGAAAGTAATACTGAAGACATCCTTGGCTGCATAATAGCAGCAAAAAATGTGACTTTAGGCACAAGCATCTGGTAGATGTGAGCAGTACGTTTCTTCTCCAGCACAACAAATTTAATTTCTAGTAAATTAAAGTTCTGAAATTTGGTCTTGCTGAGCTTCCCTGCAACATCAGTCAAGCCTCCCCAGGTACAATTAAGGCTATGAGTCTTAGCATGTTCTCTAAGAAGCAACTCCAAGTAGATTCAATGAAATTGTGGGATGATTTATCCTCCAGGGGGCAGGACTACATCTAAGTTACAGGAGAGTAGATTTCATTTAGGAGACACATCCTAAGAACCAACAATGAAACCAATAGCCCAAGGAAGAGGCTCGCTGTTGCTGGAGGTCTACAAGCTGATACTGGACTGCTGTTAAGAATGTTCTAGCTCTAGATCTCCTGCACTGAGCAAGATGGCTAATTAGACTGCCCGTAAAACCCTTTCCAACAATTCTATTATCTTTTTAAGAACACATGTCTAGTATTGGGCTAAAAGGCTGACTGGGGATGACTTTCCCTTTGGAAAAGTGGCCAATATTATTAAAGTCCTCTGCATGCTTAAGGTCAAAATAGTATAATCAGTATGACTCCAGTGGGTGACCCAAGAGGAAAAACAGTGGGGTCCTTTTCCTCCTTGCTGCCCTTCCTTCCTCCCTCCTCTTCTTGTATCTTCCTCCTCCTCCCACCCTACCTCCTTCTTCCACTCTCCCTGCCACCATCCTTCATAACCAGCCAGGCTGTTATGGAAATCCAAAATGGCAGCCAAAGGGTGTCATCCTATGCAGAGCTGCTCTAATCTAAGCTCATTTACTTGGACTGCAGTAAGTATGCATAAGATTATACTGAGAAGCCTTGCAAGATTGCTTTGCAATACTTTAGTGTAGGGTTGCCAGGTTCCTCCTGGCAAATGGCAGGAGGTGGGGTGGGGACTTACCAGATGTGGGAGGGAGGCCCAGGCTACAGTGCTGGAGATGTCACTTCTGGCATGTACTGGTGTATGTTGTGACATTGAGGTGATGCTCTGGTATTTGGGCAAAAACTCTATGGTAAAGATGGCTTCTACCATAGAGTTTTTGCCCAAATGTCAGCAGGACATCGCCAATGTGATGATGTCACTTTGGGTACATGCTGGAAGTGACATCACTGGTAGCATAGCCTGGGCCTCTCTCCTACTCCTGGTAAGTCCCCCCTGCCAGCTAATCGGGCCAGCAGGGCATGGAGGCAGGTGACTTGGTAGCCTTACTTTGGGGGTGTATTTTTGGGTCGCCACAGCAATCTATCCAGATGCCAAATCCCTGCTGTGATGCAGAGCCTGTCCACAGAGTACAGGGTCCTCATCCCACCTGACACCCAGTCCTTGGCAAGAGCACTGCATTTTTCAATAAGACCCTTCAGCACAACAGCAGACAGAGGCAACCCAAAATGCTGCTCAAGTCAACTTTAGTTGCCTTTACAACCTTATAATTTTGTGATGAATCTCTTGGATCACCCATACATGTTAAAATAAGACAAAGGGAACATCCTTTTTGCTAACTATGCAAGTGCTTGGGGGGGGGGAAGTCCCCCCAATCTGGAGTGTTTTAATCTGGAGCTAACCTTTTTAGTACATGAGCCAACCACAGTTCAATTGTGGTCTGGAAACCTTTTTTGTAGTGAACAAACGATAGATTATGATTCAGATGAAATCACACATGATTTGTTGGATGCAAATTTCCACAAAGAGAAGTTCACAAAAGTGGGTCTTCTCTGTCTTCCTGAACCACCAGCTCCCACATACCTCAAAAAGTTGCTGCTGGGAAAGTCTCCTGGGAAAGTCGGGGTCACTATGTGGCACACAACTGCAGTAAGGAGGGGAAATCATGTAAAACTGTCCCCTCTTTATTATGTGAACAGAGCAAGAGCTGTGATGGGAGCAATGGCTTGTACAAAAATAAAGGGAGATGATTTGGCCTGACAATTTTTTGTTATGCCACATGGCATATGGAGGACAGCTTTCAGGGAGTACAAAGCCTGTTTGGAGAAGATGAAGCTGAGGCAGACAGATTTCCACAAGCCCCTTCCATGGGAAAATGGACCCAACCCTGTATTTTGCCATGGAAGAGTTTAATTTCTTAATTGTGTATGGAGCATATGCAGAGAGAGCACATCAATATGCCGATGACACCCAGCTCTATCTGATGTTGGGCGGTCAGTTGGACTCCAACCCAGAAGATCTTCACCGGGCGTTACAGGATGAATGGCTCAGGCTGAGTCGGCTGAAGCTGAACCCGGCAAAGACGGAGGTCCTGTGCCTGGGTCGGAGCGGTATGGGATTGGGGCTCCCACTCCCGGCCTTCGATGGGGCACCTTTGGTGCCAGCCTCAGAGGTTAGGAGTCTGGGAGTGCTCCTGGACCCCACCTTAACGATGGAGGCCAAGGTGGCAGCCACTGCCAAAGCAGCCTTTTACCATCTTCGGCTGGTGCGGCAGTTGGTCCCTTTCCTTAGTCGTGAAGACCTGGCCACAGTGATCCATGCGACGGTCACCTCGAGGCTAGACTACTGCAACGCTCTCTACATGGGGCTGCCTCTGTCGCAAATCCGGAAGCTGCAGCTGGTGCAGAATGCGGCGGCCAGGTTGGTTGCAGGTGCCCCTAGATGGGACCACATCCAACCAGTGCTGAAAGCGCTGCACTGGCTGCCTATAGCATTCTGGATTCACTTCAAAGTGCTGGTGCTTACCTTTACAGCCCTACATGGCCAGGGTCCGGCATACCTGAGGGACCGCCTTTCCCCATACAGGCCCCAAAGAGCACTTCGGTTGGGGTCACAACACCGCCTAGTGACCCCGGGCCCTAAAGAGGCCAGGCTTGTTGCCACAAGGGCCAGGTCCTTTTCGGTGGCGGCTCCTATCTGGTGGAATGAGCTCCCGGAGGAGATCAGAGCCCTGCGGGACTTGTTCCGCAGGGCCTGTAAGATGGAGCTCTTCTGCCAGGCTTTCGAATAGGAGCCGCCGCCGCCGCCACTACCACCACCAACGGGGGACTGCAAAGCAGTACCGCTGGGTTGGGCCGTTCTGGCCGTCTGAACATCATGGCCCACAGCACCCCCCTCGTTGACCCCTATGTGGTGAGCAATAGGGAGCGAGTATGGTAGTCGTGATGGATCCTTGGGAGTTGCTTACTGTGTTTTAACTGTATTTTATTGCACTTAATTGTTTTAACTGTGGTGCTGTATTACACCTCGTGTTGTAAGCCGCTCTGAGCCCGCGTGCGGGGAGGGCGGGATATAAATGAAATAAATAAATAAATGACCGGGACTATTTTCTTCTCCCTATTATGAAAAACCATGATTTGCCATGATGTACGGAGTGTGCCAGTATGTCCTTACAAGTGAAACTGTGAGCAAAATTTTAAATACATCTTGCTTGAAATTTAGTGTGGCCATGGAGAGGGGGTAATAAAATTGTTTTTCAGTCCAAAGGCAGCTTTGTAGGACTCCATTTGATCACTCTTGTTGAAAGGCCTAAAACAACTGAAGTGACATTGCTGTTTTTCCCCTATTCGTGACAGTTTGCAACATGGATCATAAAAGAGGGAATTTCTGTGTGGTAAAAGTACAAGCAAAGCCACCCTCCATAAAGTCTAGGCATCTTCTTTTGACTGAGAAGCAGTGCAAGCAATAAGATCCCACCCCCCAGTCGCTTCAGTTTTAGTTATTCTCACTACCGTGCTTTCAGCAAGCAAGGAGAGGCAGCCAGAAGGAAAAAATATTATTGTCTCAAGCTTTCCAGCCCACTTAATTGGCCTGAGGAAAAGACAGGGGGTTGGGGGGTAAGATTTATAAACAAATAGTCCATTATGCTTCTCATTAGTTGGAAGAATACCTGTATAAGTGGAAGCTGTCAGTTACAATAAGCACCCCCTCTCTTTTTGCTTATATAATAATCCCAGCATTCAAAAGACTAATCACTACACACTGATCTACAAAGCATCTTATTTCCTCATCAAATTTCCTTACTCGGCTTAGCCATGCTTGTCAGCTCCCCAGCTCCCCTTTTCAATAACTGGTTTATTCTTTGCGTCCCGCCAAGAAGCATTCCTAGGAGTAAACCATGGAAGAATGAAGACCTAATTTCTTTATCTCACTCCAGGAGAGGTTTCTCCTCACGCTCATGGGAAAGGTCACACAGGTAATTTGGGCTGCTGGTTCGCATTAGAGGAGGAGGCATATATAGCACATTGAAGCCCTTTGTCTGAAAAAGTCAGATGGCCACCAAGGATGAAGGAAGAGCATTAAAGGGCTAGCAAAAGCATTTAAAAAACAAAACAAAAAAACACTGTTTCATTTTGAAGCCAAACATTATATGTTGTTATACTAATGGGTCCCCCCCCCAATTTTAGTAACAATGGAAAAAAAATAAAAACAAAATCTCTAGAGAAAAAAATTCGGAAATTGATTTGATTAATCACATTTGGCACAATCCAGAGAAAATCAGGCATGCGAAAGTTCCTTTGCAGTTTAATTGTCCTGCATACACAGTTAAGCACTTAGGAAACCCTTCTGCTGGCATGCCTGTATGTGGCTCAAAAAATGATAGTCACAGTCACAGAACAGACCGCAAAAAGAAGAAAGAAACTGAGGTAACTGCGCTAGATAATATTATCTAGCGCAGTTACCTTTCAGTTTCTTTCTTCTTTTTGCGGTCCGGCATGCCTGTATGAACAGAGGCAGACTGGCCCTTTAACTGATGCCCCCTGGAGGGGCACTAGTGGCCAGGAGCAAGCTGGGCCAAAGGAACCCCTGTGGTGCTGGCAGCTTGGATGCAGGCTCATTGGATGGAGACTGGCACAAGTACTTCTTTACTCTAGCAGTAATTAACTTGTAGAACTCACTGCCACAGGATGACTAAATGAAGTATCTATGTTCGGAGAAAGTAACCTTCTGGGAGGCAACCGTATGGAGTAGGCTTGCCAAGTCCCCCCGGGGGGTGGGGAAACCCCTTCCCCAGACGCCTGTTTCCCACCACCAGCGGATCGGGCCCCGGGGGGAACCCC
>NW_015165835.1:1088486-1101519 GCF_001447785.1 Gekko japonicus | reverse complement strand
TTCGCTCATGTGCCCACACTCCCGGAGCAGCACTGGAGTCCCCCGCTCCAGCGCCGATCCGACTTGGCAACCCTAGTATGGAGATGCTCTGGACTCCATGCCTTGCTTGTAGGCCTTGAGGGGGCATCTGAATGGCCACTGTATGAAAAGAGAATGATGAACTAAATGACCGTTGTTCTGATCTACCTTAGCTGTGCATGCACATGAAATCTTATACCTTGAATAAAACTTTGTTGGTCTTAAAGGTGCCACTGGACTCAAACTTTGTTCTGGCAACTGAAGAGTTGAACCCACCAGCCAGGATGGTTTAAAGCAGTCTAGATGACATCGTTTAGAAACATAGACGTATCAGAACTCAGATTAACATTTGGAAATGTTTTTGTCAGGAAAGATTAATGTGAATCTGTGAATCCCAAATCTGAAATTTGAATCCCAAATCTGAAATTTGAATCTCAAATGAGAAATTTTCACCTCCAAATTTGAAATGTGATTTCCTTATACTTATTACAACCTCTTGATAGGACTTCATATATGAAATAAAGTATCACATATGGTTAAAGATCATATTGTAATAGCTTGTTATATATCATATAGTACCAGACCCCTAACTCTAAAAAGTACACACTAGTCATCAAATACTGTCAAATGGGGGGGGGGACCCATGGTTTTCAAATCATTGTCAAGGTTACACTGGACCTTTTTCCAGAAGACTATCTGAAATTCGTCAATGAAAATATGAGCTACAGGGAACAAGCTTTCCTAAAACCCACTTGCCAACTCAATTCATGAATAACCAGACAAATGTAAGCTTATTGGAAGGCACCTTCTTTGGTTTACAAGTGGCATCAGGGCCCAAGTGATAGCCAGAGATTATTTAAAATTCCAGTTCTGAGAGGTAGATTCTGTGGAAACATTTAAGGAGCAAATTCATTTCAGTTCTCTGTTCATCTCACAGAAAGGCAGCATCAAAACTGTACGTTAAAAACCATAGCCGTGAGGAAAGTGGGAGGTCTGGAACACGACAGCCTGACTTTTTTGCTCGGTGCCATTTATGATGGATTGCTGTCATCAACACCAAATCTTTCTGTGCCTTCCCCCCCCCCCCACTTAAAGCAGGATTTAAAACTAGGGTTTGGAATGGAGTGTACCATTTTCATAATTAGATAAGTTAATAATGACTTTTGCTAGGCTGCATAAAGTAGGTAACATTACACTTCAAATGAGTACATTCCAGACAGGACAGTAGGAGTTTCAATGCTGCCTGAATAATATTCTGGCCAAAACTAGGGCTTGCCAGAAGATTATCACTTTAAACGAAAGCTCTTACTCACAGAGATTCTGTTACACATAACACCAGTGGAAGAGAGAAACAGAAAAGTTGAGTGAGGCCCAGGTGACAAGTCCTACCAAGCTAGAGTGAAGTACAGCCAGATCCAGGGCATGTTCACTTGAAAATCCCACTGTATTTAATTGATATTACTCACAAGAAAATGTGCAAAGAATTGCAGTCTGAGATAACTACATGAAGATCTGGTTATAGGTACTTACTGGTCAGCAGAAGATACTCTGCCCACTTTCTCCTTTTCATGTGACTGACCCCCAATACTGAAAACAGGATGGTAAGCCTTCGGTTCAAAGGTAGGTGTGTTCCTCATGGTCAGCTGGACACAACTGAAATTCCCGAGTCTGAACTCTGGAGGATGTGCTCATTTTAAAAATTGTTTTAATGTTCGCACATGCATGGCAAGGGTAGGGTTGCCAAGTCCATCTTCCACCCCCAGCGGGGGACTTTGGGGGCATTCCTGGAGGGGGCGGGGCATCCCCAACGTGAGGACATTATGTTGGGGATGTTGGCCCCCCCACCCGCGCGCCGGATCTCCAGAAACGCCAGTTCCCTGCACTTAAAGGAGCCGGCGTTTCCCTTTTAAGTGTAGGAGCCGGCGTTTCCCCTTTAAAAGCAAAGAGCCGCATTTCCCTTTTAAGTGCACGAAGCTGGCATTTCCCTGCAAGCCTGATCTCAAGCAGAGATTGGGCTTGGGAGGAAACACGGGTTCCACACACTTAAAGGCAGCCACCCCTCTCTCTCAAGAGAGAAGGGAGAGGGGTGGCTGTGGGTGTTGGGGCGGGGCTTCCCCCACCGGCCATCTGGCCAGCAGCGGGTAGAACCCCCCCAAAATGGGGGACCCCTGGCAAACTGGGGTGGGGGTTTGGCAACCCTAGGCAAGGGTGAAGATCCATGAGAGGTAGGTTGTCATACATTTCTCTCCAGCAATTATTGGTCATTAGTTTAAAAGCAGAACAGCAGGCTTTATACTGAGCACAGCTGTAGACTGCTTTACCATTTGTGCCTTTTTAAAATAAACTATAGGATGCAAACAACTAGAAAATATGTCTTGACAAATGTTGACCTCTGACATCCTAAGGACATCCAGGCAGTTGTGCCTAAGGACATCCAGTGCAGTTGTGATAATCCAGCAGCTTCTTTAAAGTATTATCTGGTCACCAATTTAGGAGATCAAGAGAACAAATAGGGCTGTTTTGGGTGGCTGCCTCACAGGTAATAGCATTCCTTTCTCCTAAAGCAAGAACCTATAAGGTTCTTATTCCTTCAGCTGACAGTAGGAGACAGGGGCTAACCTGGTTGGAGGAAATGTGGTTGATCCTTTTGTCCTATCTGGTTCATCCATTTCTCTTGGTTATTTAGCACATGCTTTAATGCATATTTGGATGGCCATGTGCCATATGTTCCTGAGCTGAACTGCCCCCAGGCCCTTAGCAACAGATTTATCACCCAGTTTCAAAGCTTGCCTGGGGAAGCAAGATATCCATCCAGATAAATAATCAAGTGCTAGTGGGGAGTGGGGGGAGAACACATATCCATGGCCTGTTTCCTCTGCTGCCATTGGGACACTCTTCCTATTTTTAATGGGAAATTATACTTGCAGAAGCCAAGGTGGACAGTGCTAGGGGGTCCAAATTTAGCATGCAAAGAAATGTTTCTCATTTGGCCTCCCAGCACTCTATCATCGGGGAATGAATGGGAGCTCTTCTCAGGGCCACGTCCCCTAAACCAAACTCAGGATACCCACAGCCACACAACAGCACCAGGGAATGGCTTTTTAAAAAATAAAGGAGAGCCCAAACGAGCTCAGACTGGCACCAGTAGGGGAGGGAGGGCTTCTGCCTCCCCCACCCCAGCCATTTTCCTGAGTGCGAAGAATGTTAGGAGGGAGTTATTTCCCCATTTTTGCTGTTCCACATGCACAGAATACTCCATGTGTAGCAGCAAAAATGGGGACATAACTTCCCCCAGCTGTTTCTGCATGCAAAAGAGGCTGGGGGGGGGGGAGGCAGAAGCCCCTCTTGTGTAGCTGCAGGGCACCTTGGTTGGGTCTGGGCAACCGAACCCCAGTTCTTTAAAAACACAAATGTGTGCTTTTGCCCTCCTAGGCCCCATTTTGACACACTGGCCACTGAGGGATTTTCTAGTTCCCAGAAACCTCACCAGCACCACTTCTTAAGCAAAATTAATCAGGAGGCTACGCTGGCCACGCGAAGGTAGAGCCAGAGAGTTATGATCCATTTTCTCTTCTGGGCTGGGAACAGGATACGGAGATGGCCAGAGGAAAAAAGATGTTAGGGACCCAATGCTTTAGAGCAGGGGTCCCCAACGTGGGGCCTGTGGACACTGCCAGGGCCCCCAACATGAGGCCTGCTGACAACTTTCCTTGTGCCCACAAAGTATCTTTAGAAGGTTGGCAGGGCCTCTGATTGGCCATTGAAGATTTGATTGGCTGTGCAGATTTTTTATTTTAATGTTTGTTTGGTAGCAGTGGCTGCCGTAGAGTTGCCAAATCTAAAGTTCTTACTGGCGGGGGAGCCCCGCCGGGCTCTGGGAGCCATCTGGTGGTGCGCACGCCGCAAGCACATCACCGGAATTGACATGCGATGTCGATCATGTTGAGGGCGTGGCCCCGATCGTTGGAAGGAAGACCATAGAGTTTTCCCTCCGACGATCAGGGCCACGCCCCCAACGTGATCAACGTGGTTGCATCACCTCCAGTGACGCAGCCACGCTGTGCTTCGGGGGGCGGAGTTCCCCCTGGGGCCCGATTCCACGGCGGTGGAAATCAGGCCTCCAAAGCGGGTGGTTACCCGCCACCCTAGGCTGCCACAGTACCAGGATCTTCACTATGTGACTGAAGGTAAGCTTTGGCTGCCATTTTATGGTTGTGCCCACCACACTGTGTCAGAATCCCAAAGGTACCCACAGGCTCAAAAGGGTTGGGGACCCTAAACAGGTCTGTTCAGCATCCTGCTCAATGGAGCTCACTCTCAGGAAAGTATTCTTAGGGTGGCACTTTTAGTATACTATTTCCTGTCCTGAAATCTGATGGGCTAAAAATCGAAATAACCCATAAAAGTAATATGCTTTCCTGCAGAAGACAGGAGAAATTGTCTGGTGGTTGATCTAATTCATCACAAGAGAGCACATACTTTCTTTCTAGTTTGAGAAATAAGAGGAGAGCAGAGATCCAACACCTACTGCACAGCTTAAGAGCCTTCTCTCCCCCCCCCCTTATCTCTTTCTCATGTTACTGGAACTTGTCCCCTTCATGCCACTGTAGTGAGTGCTGAAGCATGCTGAGATAATACTTGGCTCAGGCCCAGGCAATCATTTTTGAGTAATTAGTTTAGGCACTGTGCACCCAGCCTCTGGTCTTTCAGGCAAGTCTCTCATACAGTTACCTGCTTCCTTGTTTGCACTTGGAATTCTGCTCTGTATAATTTGGGCCAGGCATTTATGTCACATTGTTATAGGGCCTGACCTTTCTTCACTCCCCTGCTCTGTATTATACCTCACCAGCAGTCACGCACACAGTCTGTGTCAGAAGCTGGGGCTGCCGGGTTGGACCCCTGGACTTGGGCACCTCCTTTTTAGGAGGTCTCTGTGGCCTTAGTACTGGGAGAGAAGGGGGTTAAACTCACCCTATACCCTTTGCTTCCCATCTGGGCCTCTCCATAGCCAAGCAGAGAGCCCAGGCAGATCCTCCTTGGCCTTTTAAAGGGGTCAATGGAGCCCCACCAATCCAGGAAGTCCCAGGGAAATTCTGCAGGAATGAGTATACCCATGAAATTTGAGATGGGGGATTTCTCTGGTCATTTTCTGGGCCTACTGGCCACCTGGCAACAGGCACAGCTACTAAGCACAGCTCCTTAAAGGAGCCAAGTGGCTTTACGGCACTTCTGGCCTTTTGAGCACCGTTGGTGTTCCAGAGCCCACCAGCTTCTCCTTGGGGCACAACAGGAGCAGAATCATGTCACTGGACCCACTGGGTGGCAGGCTGTTGTTTTCCCCATCTGCTGGACTTGGTAAAGTGCATGGGTGAACTCCCCAATCCCAGACACCATGTAAGCACTTCTGATGACGTACAAGTTGGACAGGCTCAAAACAGAAAAGTTGATAGGAGATCTGTAGGTGAATAGTCTCAGCATCGTTTGAAGTGAAATTATAGCCACATGAGGCCCCAATGTGGATCAGGGCTTCATGGGGTAGGATGGATTGGTTTAGCATCATTATTAAAACTGACTCCTCCTTGTGCTGTTGTGGTTCTTTAAGGAAAAAAAGACAGTCAAAAGAAAGGCACTTTCCCCCCCTTTAATGGCTAATACCAACACAAGGGTGTTGATGCTTTTGATTAACAAAACTATGCTGGCATGGAAGGGTTATACCCATTGCCCCCTCCTCCCATGGCCCCATGCAGCTGAAATTCAACTTCAAAAAATGCTGGGAAATCCATCACACCACAAATAGCTGCAATAGAGGGGGGGGGGGTGAAGGGATGCTTATTTACTTCACCTATGCCATGCCTTTCTCCTAAATGGGGACCCATAGCAGTTTATATCATTTTCTTTTTCATTTTATTCTCACAATAACCATGTGCAGTAGGCTAGGCTGAGAGCATGTGACTCGGCCAAGGTCACCCAGGAAGACTCTATGGCAGAGTGAGGATTAACGCCTGGATCTCCCAGTTTTCAGTCTAACACTCTAGGCGCTACACCATGCATGCAAATCTATCCCCTCTATCCCTGTGAGTGCCAGCTGTCCTGTGCCCAGTCAGGTCTCTGGAAGAGTGCCCTCAGGTCTAGACAGCAAGAGTTTTTGCATTTTTAGAAACCTATATTTTTCAGCCTGGAAAAAAGAAAAAAATAAGACTGAAGCTTCGCTGACTGTGCCTGGGGTCATTTTGGAACACCAAAATGAGCCTTACATTTTAATTAAAAAAATGGTTTTTAAATTTTTCCAGATTTTAATTTTTTGTCTGAGGGGGCAGCATTCATCTGTGGGGGGCATTGCCTCCAAATGCCCCCATGGCTATGGGTGTGCAGCACAGGTTGTGACACCAGGCCACTCCTGAAGTTCACACACTTGATCTCTTTTCCATTGATTAATCCAGCCCTTATTCAGAATTTTCAAAATATAAGCAGGCAAAGAAATGCCCAATTGGCTACATAAAACTGCAGTTTATTCTAAAATCTTTCTGATGGAATCAACCTGTTCTGTTCCTAAACTTAAATAGACAACATAGGCCTTGCATAGGGTTACCAAGTACCTACCGCGAATTGGCGAGGGACGCATGGTCCCCGGCTGGACCATTCCTCCCTGTAACACACCAACGCCGCACCATGCCATTGCCAGGAAGTGACACCAGGTGATACTCTGGCAATGGGGTTGGAAACTCAATGGTACCATCGAGTTTCCAGCCCCATTGCCAGAGCGTCGCCCGGCGTCACTTCCTGGTGACGGCATGGTGTGGCGCGTCTGTTTTCCACGCGGGAATGATCCCAAGAAGGAGTATGTGTCCCCCGCCGATTCTCGGTAAGTACTTGGTAAGCCTAGCCTTGCATAATCTGCAATTCATAAGTTGTTGATAGAGTTGCCATCCTCCGGGGGGAGATCTCCCAGAATTACAACAGACCTCCCTATGACAGAGCTCAGTTCCCCTGGAGAAAATGGCTACTTTGGAGGGGGGGGTACTATGGCATTATACCTCAATGAGCTGAGTTCCCTCCCCTTCCCAAATCCTACTCTTCCCAGCCTCCAGATCTTCAAAAATTCCCAACACTGAGCTGGCAACTCTAGTTGATAATTCTTTAGCATTAGTTTGCTGCAGGAGCGGAATTCTGACATGATACGAGTCATTATGATACAACAATCATGTGAGATAATGATAACCATAAAATAGTGCTGATATAATCACTTTCTAATAGACTTTAATTTCACTACTAGTTTAGCTGAAATTAGGTACAAAGCACCAGTGGAACATTTACTGGTAGTACCAAGTACCATTATAGCTCCTACCTTGTGCTTAAGCAAAACAGAGCAGCTGCTGAACATATCCCCTCTTCAGCCCATCAACAATAATATCAGATTGATTCACTACCAGTTTATAAATCAGTGAATAATTCAGTCACTTCATCTTCCGTCAGTAATTTTTAATTTTTTTTGTCAAAACAGCCCAACTCTTTTTCCATTTATTTTCTTTCTAATAATGACAATGAGTGGGACTCTTGCTAGAATTTTCTACACAGGCCCATCCCCAGAAATCACAGAATACATATATATTCATGTATACACCCTGAACATTTCTTCTTCTTCATTTCTTTTTTCATTTTTAGCATTTTTCCTAGCTTAAATAGGAATGCAAACAACTTCAGTTTTTTAGATACCCTGAGTTCTTCTATGGCTTACACTCTGTGAAGTTCAAGGTGCTTACAAAGGTGGCTCCTATTTACCAGATGAGTTAGATAAGAATCATAGATATTTTATTTTACATGTTATAATAGCTGCTATTTGCAATGACATAGAGGACACTGAAGATACCAACGATACATGAGTTGATATTGAAGATTATGGAATGCGCTAACATGGACAAGTTGACAAACATATTAAAAGGAAAAATGGAAGAAGAATTTGTGAGACCCTGGAGGGGTTTTTATGACTGGTTAAAACTCAAATTTTGAGAAAACAAGATTAAGTTAAGAATAATAACAATGATAGATGAAATAGCTGTGAAATTGTAATATGTAATAAGATAAATTGGAATTTTGTATTCCTTTATATTTTTCTTTCTCTCTCTCTCTCCCTCTTCTTCTTTATAAACTAATAAAAGCCTTAAAAAAAACAAAGGTAGATCCTACTTTCCATTTTACAAAGGTGGATCCTGCTTTCCATTCTTTCCAGTAGCTTTCTGTGACTCCCAAAATTCCAGTGCTGGGGGGAGGCACGTGTAGGGGTCTGCAAATAAGGAAGGGAAATGTTGTGAAATTATCTCCTGTAACTAATGGAGCTGAACCAGTAGAACAAAATTTCTTTGGTGCAAGTCGTAGGAAAGCCCCCCCCCCGGTCCCCCTCCTCATTGCAGTCCCTGTGCCATATTGTATTTGGTCCCTGAGGTTTTCCCTACCAGAAGCACTGGCTTTTTCTGAGGCCTTTAAGGGGCTACTGGGTAAGGGCAGGGAAAGATCCAGCACCATAAGCCTCTTCCACCTGTGTGCATAGGATCTGACCCACTTTGACCAGCCCAGGGTGATAGAAATATACTGTATTTGGGGAATTGTAATTCTGATGGTTTAAACTGTATTTTTGTGTTTCTTTGTAAGACAGTGGGAGTCCCTAGTGAGGAGAAATGTAGGGTAGAGATGCTTAAATAAATAATTATTGATCATTACTATCTGGGTGAGAATGCAGTTTCAATTTCCCCCCTTGTTTTAGAAACATACATTCCCTTCCCGCTCTGCTTTATTTTATCCCTACACTTTGAATAATGATATGCTTTGTCTCTTACTAACACCTGGTGATTTGACTTGTAAAGAATTTAACTTGGAGCTTTTCCCACCTTGTCAGTGCCTATAACCCTCCACCCCTCCTTTTTAAAAAGAATTATGCCTTGCTGGACTACTGATCAATTTCTCCTACTTACTTTTATGGTACATTTATGCCGTGGTTCCCTTCGCTATACTGTATGAACTGTCAACATTGCTACTAGGGTTGCCAGCCTCCAGGTAGAGGCTGGAGATCCCCCGCTATTACAACTGATCTCCAGGTGACAGAGATTAGTTCACCTGGAAAAAATGGCTGCTTTGGAAGGTGGACTCTATGGCATTCTACCACATTGAAGTCCCTCTCCTTCCAAGTCCTTCTGCCTTTACTTTGGCTTTCTGTCTCTGAAATCATATACCACTCTGGCAGGTCCTGCACCCTTTTCTGCTGCAGAGTCCTCTTCCGTTCCCGAGGTAACAGAGTCACTAGACTTCGTTTCTTCCTCTTTGGACTCTTCCTCTTCCCCCAGCTGTCGTCTCAAAAATTATTTAGCTTTAAAAGTGGAGTCTATCTTCTCTCTTCTATCGTTGATTTTAAAGATGACACCTTCTGGAACTGCCCATCTGTACGATATCCCATTTGTTTGAAGAAAAGAAATTAGATCCTTGTAGTTTTTCCTCTTTTGTCTGATTTCAAATGGAATGTCCTTTGACATTTTGATGATTACATTTCCCATTTTCAGTGGAGTTGCTGATGTTGCTTTTAAAATGGTGTCCCTAGTTTGTCTTCTTACAAACTTGACCACTATTTCTCCAGGTAGACTATCTTTTTTTAATGTAATTGGAGTATGATCTATAGGCTACTTCCATTTCATTTACAGGTTCATCCACTGTTAAGCCTACTACTGGAGTGATAAGTTCACTGAGCACCTTCTTCAAATCTTCTCGATCTGTTTCAGGAACCCCCCGAAACCTGAGAACCATGTTAGCTTTTTCCGTCAGTAGCTGTAAAACTCGGTTCTCTTGGCGATTCTGCCTCGTTTCCACCTCTCCCATCCTTTTCTTCAACTTCTTGCTTGTGGTGTCTATCTCTTTAATTTTCTCGTTTGCCTGCTCCACTTTTTTCTGTTTCATTCAGCTGGAGCTGCTGCGCAGCAAAATTTTTGTTCATCACAGTCAATTGCTGGTTCATACCATCGAGTTGTTCCATCACCGGCTTAAGCATATCCACCAGAAGTTTGAGGAAATCTGTTCCCTCTTCTGGCCTCGGGCTCTGCCCACCCGGCTTCATCTTAAACTTTCTCTGCTGGGCCGCCATCTTTCCCATTTTGTTTACAGTTTCTACCGCTCCCTCAAACCTTGGAAAACTCGCCAAACGACTTCGTGATTCAGATAAGTCTCTCAAAACACTTCCGGTTTACTTCCCTCCCCTCACCCCCTTCGTGTCCGTTTACCGCTCTCGCAAAAGAGGCGTCCCTCTTTGCAATCTCTGTTTTCAATCGCGGGGGGGGGGTAATTTTTCAAACTACTATATTTTATTCTGAACTCACGTTCATTGTCAGCCAATTTATCTGACCGCGCTCAATTTTACACCGTTCCGCTCGATCTCCGGCGCTTGTCCCGGTCAGTCCAGCTAGTGCCCAAAGGCCACTCAGCGACTGGTCCTTCAGGGCGAAGGGGAGCCTCAATTCTCTTGCATTACACCATCTCAGACAAAGGCTCCGTGGGGGTGTCACTTGAGGTGGCACCCCACCAGGCTGCTGGTGTGCGATTCGCCCTCCTCCGTTGTGAGGAGAGCATCTGCCATCGCTGTTCCATTGACCGGAAGTCTATCTGTTATTTTGTCCCGCTCAAATTTGCTTGCCTGCCTCGGGTTATAAATTCTGCATTGCAAACAGTAAACCTGGGTTTAATGTCCTAGGTATGGCAGGAAAGGGGTGGGAAAAATCGAAACCAAGTTAAACATTGTACACTTAAATCTGCAATGGGGCCACTCCAGATCAAGGGAAAGCCCACAGCAAAACAGGATCCATATACCCCAGGGCAACAGGAGTCCAAACCAAGGTGACCACAATGTAATGCAGAATTGACAAAAAAAAAAAAAAAAAAACAGGATAAAAAGAGGGGTGAACTCAAGTGTAGGGCACAATAGCTGGTAGGAGACAGTGTTGAACCAGGATTGAAGGTCTAATATTTTATTATGGATCAGTTGTAGTTCCCAAGTGGTCATCAAGGGCTGCCCATACAGCAGGCACTGCTGTAAGCTAACCTTGGCCCTATAGAAAAATAATTTCTTGCCAGGAAAGGCACAGCTGGCAGACCAAATGTTAACTTTCTAAATTCCTTTTATTTATCCTTCAATTTATATACTGCTCGAACCCCGAAGGGTCTCTGAGCACTTTACAAACAGTTTTTGGTTCCTAACTAGGGCCACAATTATAGAGGGGGGTGACTTCCTACCAGCACCCGGCAGCAGGGCTTGTTGTCTGGCTCCCTCCGGTGGTCCTTCCGGCAGCCTTGGATGTCAGCATTCCACCTCCAATGTCCTGGGGCAGATTTCTTCAGGTCCAGTGGCTTCCTCCGGCGGGCTCATCCGGTGCATGGTCCCACGACCGCAGCAGCTTCGACCATCGTCCCTTCGGCTCTGTCGTGCTGCGCCACACGCCACCGCACCTCCGTGATTCCACCTCTGCCGGATTCTGCCGCTCGACACTGCGCTTCCAGGGCACTCCTCAGCCACTCCATCGCTCCACTGCTACCTTGCCGTTGCTGCTCCATTGCCGCCGCCGCCGATGCCTCCGCTGCACACCCCACCGGAGGAGGGTGCCCCCTGCCACCTAGGGCAGGTACCCATTTATCTACTTGCTGGATATTAATGCTTTCGAACCACTGGGTGGGCGGGAGCTGGGACTAGGGCCGGGAGCTCACCTCGGCCGCGGTGGGTCTCGAACAGCCATAGTGGCTGTTCGTTGATGTTATAGCAAACGTTCTTACTCCCTGCGCCACCGCTCCCGCAATTTTCTTCATTGTAGGCACTTTTGTCAACATTTTTGCTTTCATAAAATTGTGGTTTTCTTAATTTCTTTATTTTTACTTTGTTGCATCTTTCTCATAGCAGGCAATCCTCAGCAGGTTTACTCCGAAGTAGGTCCCATTAGGATTGCAGCCATACTTAAGTACACTGAGGCCAAGAATGCTGCTTATCTTGGGTTACACCATTTCTTTATAATTAACTATAATTTCTTCATAATTCTTCATAATCACCTATTGAAGTTCTCTCTTACATGCTTAAAAGCCTACACTTGTCATAGGGCAATCATACAATATAGAAGTGCAAAAATAAACAAAATATTTACTGTTACTGCCCTCCATATGTTCTTCATAGCAGTTCTGCATACATCTGTTTCAGAGTATTATGGGTACTACTGCATTTTACCTCTAAAACTATAGTACTTACTCCTCACTGCTACATGGGCAACTTTTTAAAACTCTGCTAAAATCGCACAAACTTTAAGGCAGGGACTCCAATAGGGTTGCCAGGTCTGGGTTGGGAAATGCCTGGAGATTTTAGGGGTGGAGCCTGGGGAAGGCGGGGTTTGGGGAGGGAAGGGGAGGTAAGCAGGGTATAATGCCATACACTTTACCTTCCAAAGCAGTCATTTTCTCCAGGGAAACTGATCTTTGTCATCTGCAGATCAATTGTAATACTAGAAGATCTTCAGGTGTCACCTGGAGACTGGCATCCCTAGACTCCAGTGTGATGCTCATGGGTGCCATGGTGCCTACTGACACCTATAAGGTGGGTGGGACCACTTGGGGCACTTGCCCAGCAGCACTTCTCTGATTGGCCACTGAAGATCTGATTGACTATGCAGATTAAAATACTGTTGTTTTGTTGACAGGTGACACCACAGTGTTTGTTTTAGAAGAAGACTAGGAGTAAGGCCTGTTGTGGGGAGAAATACAACGAGCTCTAGAAGGCAGCTCCAGCTGAGTGTCCTGGCTATGGCTGGTGGGGTGGCAGAGGGAAGGGGAAAACAGAGGAAGACAAGCCATGTTTATTTCCTTCTGCTTAGCTATAAGGGAGGGCTGTCTCAAGTCATTTTGCTGCCCCAAGTGGGTAGAATGGGAGGACAGCCTCATGGTCACAGGTATGGTTCCCTCCACCCCTGACTTACGTTGATTTGGGGCTATGCAGTGACAACTAAGG
>NW_015165835.1:1066819-1088353 GCF_001447785.1 Gekko japonicus | reverse complement strand
AGTGGTTCCAAAGCCAATTACACAGTTGCCAACTCTGGGTTGGAAAATAGCTGTAGATTTGAGGGGTAGAGCCTGGAGAGGGCAGGGTTTGGGGTGCAGAGGGACTTCAGCAGGGTATAATGCCATAGAGTCCACTGCCCAAAGCAGCTATTGTCTCCAGAAGAATCTTGGTCATCTGAACATCAGTTGTAATAGCTGGGAAATTTTCTGTAGGGGAAATGATGTGATGTAGCTGGGTAACACAGTGATTTGTGGGAGATCTCCAGGCCCCACAGGTAGATTGGGGTATTTATTTTACCTCAGGACTCCCAACAGCAACAGCAAACTGTTTAGAATGTTAGAGGCAAAGTCCAATCAGGCCGCATATACAAATGACCTCTGTGTTCTGACTAGCTATTGAGGGGAGAGGAAAAGCAAACTGTTTAGAATATTGGAGGTGAGACTCAGGCAACGCAGCCAGTGGATGGGGACAGCTTCTGAATGACAGATCACAGAGCCAAAGGCTGTGAGCTCCATGTGGAATGTTCAGCAATGTGCCACCACCAAATCAGCTTTATAATATAGGAGAGAAGAGTTTGTTTTTATACCCCACTCTTTACTACCTGAAGGAATCTCAGAGTGGCTTACCATCGCCTTCCCTTCCTCTCCCCACAGCAGTCACCCTGTGAGGTAGGTGGGGCTGAGAGAGCTCTGAGAGAGCTGCGACTAACCCAAGGTCACCCAGTTGGCTTCATGTGGAAGTGTGAGGAATCAAACCTGGTTCTCCAGGTTAGAGTCTGCTGCTCTTAACCACTACACCAAACTCTCTCACTACTTATTTCCAGCATATTTTTAAAAGTACTCCCCTTTTGACCTGCATTTGTGCTTTCTGTGGGTGTTTGGCTCTTCCTCCTGCAGCAGCCATTTTGAGTTGCGCCCACCCGCCACCCTGCATCAGAACTCCGGAGGTGCCCACAACTCAGAAAGGTTGGGGACTCCTGCTTTAAGAACCTAACGGCCGAGAGGCAGGGTATAAATGTAATAAATAAATAAACTAACTAGCTTACAGACATGATGGGAGACTGGGTCCTCCCAGAATTTTTAAAAGGCAAATATCAATGGCACAGGACTCCAATTAAAATTGGGTGTGAGATGGGAAGTGGCAATCTTTTTCTACTTGACTAAGCCAAAGATAGGGTGCCTGGTGTTTTTCTCTCCATAGTTAATAATAGGATATCCAGAGGGGAGGGCTACTTTCACTGATAAAACCATGTTACCCAGCACTACACCCCCAAGTGTATCAGGGCCCCAATGTAGCCATTCACCTTTAAAAAGCACTGGAAAGATCTGATTACGGAGCTCCCAGTGTTTCATCAAGTGAGGCCCTGTTGACTTTTTTCTAGTGTCTGTGAAAACCAGCTCATGTGTTGTTCCATTTCCAGTTGCTGGAATCATTAAAACTGTGAATTGCATGTGACATACATCCCCTGAAGTGTTTTCAAGGACACTTGGTTGTCTTCCATGAATTAAACTCTCACAGTTATAAAAACATTCCATTACCCTTCTAATATTTCAGTGCCTTCATTGTACAGAGGAAAAACAGACATGTAAGCAATTTTTTTCAAAGGGGTGGGGTAAGTCCTTGCGCTGGTTTAGAGCTCTACTTGGCTGTATTACTACAATTCACCAAGATCCAGGCTTTCTCTTAGGGTATTGTTGGGGAAATAAAGATACAATTGTAATGGAAACATTTTTGCAATATTAACTGGAAAGGTATCTTATTTGTAGTACAGCTAAGAATATAAAGATTGCCAACTAAATTCTTCTGAGTTTTTTCTCTTAAATGCTCATTAAGGAAATATTAATTTCCTCATACCCATTCATTTTTGGCACTGACTGGTTGATCTACAAAGGCAGAAGGCCTAAAGCAATATAGCATTATATGAAAGCTGATACTGGAAAGTATACACATTGAGGGAAGACTTAAAACAAGATTAGCGGACCACATTTGTTGCTACTTGTTTAAGGAAGGCTATGGCTGAATACAACTGTATAAAAAAAACAGCTGAAATTAAAATATTATACCAAAAGTAAACTAAATGCTACAATTAAAGATTTTGGACCTACCTCACATATTCATCTCCTAAGCTTGCCTCTAGGTTTGCCAGCCTCCAGATTGGGCCTGGATCTCCTGGTGTTACAACTGATGTCCAGGTAATAGAGATCAGTTCCCCTGGAGAAATTGGGTGCTTTAGAGCAGTGGTTCTCAACCTGCGGGTCGCAACCCCTTTGGGGGTCGATTGACCCTTTCAGAGGGGTCGCCTAAGACCATCAGAAAACACAAATTTTCGATGGTCTTATGATAGCAACGAAAATAATTTTATGGTTGGGGGTCACCACAACATGAGGAACTGTATTAAAGGGTCGCGGCATTAGGAAGGTTGAGAACCACTGCTTTAGAGGGTGGACCCTATGGCATTATACGTGTTGAGGTCCATCTCCTCCCCAAATCCTGCCTTCCCCAGGCTCCCCCCTCAAATATCTAGGAGTTTCCCAACCCAAAGTTAGCATCCTTGCTTCTCTCTCTCCTTCTCTGTTCCCAGACCCCTCCTCCTGCCCCTTTTCACGTTATGTTACTCTTCAGCACTCCATCTTGTACTTTCTTTTCTTCCTGGCTTTCCCCTTTCCGATGTTAGACTAGTCTAGCCAATCACACCTAGAGAAAGAATCAGAATAATGCCATTAATGTAGTCAGGTCCGGATGTAGTCTAGCCAATCACACCTAGAGAAAGAAGAGATAATGCCGTTAATGTAGTCAGGTCCGGATGGGAGAATCCCCTGGTTTCAGGGGCTTCTCTGTGCTGTGGACCAGCTGGCTGGTGGGGGAAACCCCACCCCTAAACAGGGATGTCGCTGTGCGATGCCCCCAATGTGATGGTGTCACCTGGAAGTGATGTCATTGAGGTGGAGACACTCTGTGGTTTGAGGGCGAAAAAACCATAGAGTTTCGCCCAAATAGCAGAGCATCCCCAACATGATGATGTCACTTCTGGGTGACATTATCGTGTCAGGGATGTCATGCGACATTCCTGCCATCCCTAGAACACCCCCCAAATCTCCCCACCAGAGTGACAAGGCAACCCTGCAACCCTATCATCTTTTAAGGGGCAGAGAGCTGGGTGTTTGTTTGTTTTTAATTTTGTTTTAAGTAAAAATGTTAGTGAAAAATTGTTTTCGCTACTATTGTAAGCCACCTTGAACCATGAGGAAAGTCAGGGTATAAATGTTTTCATAATAAATAAAATAAAATTGTGAGTGGAGCCAGGTTGAAGACTGTGTGGTCAGGACCTTGAGAAAAGTATTTTAATGTTTCTCCATTGACTATGAATAGTTCCCTAAATGGGCATTTCAGTGGCCAGTGTCTGTGACAAACAATAATTTGCATCTTCAACTGGACAGGCCCAGGAAGAGACAACAAGACAGCTGAGTTTCTTACTGGATTTGACAGGAATTAGAAGTAAAGTCTTGGAAGGGATGCATAAAATGCTTGTTCTTAAGATTACCAACACCAAGTTGGGGCCTGAAGTTCTCCTAGAATTACAACTGATCTCCAGTCTACACAGACCAGTTCCCCTGGAGAAAATGGCAGATTCAGACTCTATAACATCACATAACTACTGAGGCTCATCCCCTCCCCAAACTCTATTCTCCCCAGATACTGTCCTGCAAACCTTCATGAATTTCCCAAGTCAGAGTTGGCATCCCTACTTGCTGTGGATTTCCTGCCGCATTAGAAACAATTTTCCTTCTATTGTATATTTCTTATTAAGGTAAATTTGCAAGGCAAATCTGCAACCAGAAGACAGAGTCAAATGACTGCAAGGAAACCTAGACTCACAGAATGGATCTTTATCCTGCCTGGACTCACTAAAAAGAAATTCCTGGGGGGCCCTTGGCTGGATAGCCAGCCAATCCCGATCTTGTTAGATCTCAGAAGCTAAGCAGGATGGACTCTGGTAAGTACTTACATAGAGTTTCGCCCAAATAGCAGAGCATCCCCAACATGATGATGTCACTTCTGGGTGACATTATCGTGTCAGGGATGTCATGCGACATTCCTGCCATCCCTAGAACACCCCCCAAATCTCCCCACCAGAGTGACAAGGCAACCCTGTCATCTTTTAAGGGGCAGAGAGCTGGGTGTTTGTTTGTTTTTAATTTTGTTTTAAGTAAAAATGTTAGTGAAAAATTGTTTTCGCTACTATTGTAAGCCACCTTGAACCATGAGGAAAGGCAGGGTATAAATGTTTTCATAATAAATAAAATAAAATTGTGAGTGGAGCCAGGTTGAAGACTGTGTGGTCAGGACCTTGAGAAAAGTATTTTAATGTTTCTCCATTGACTATGAATAGTTCCCTAAATGGGCATTTCAGTGGCCAGTGTCTGTGACAAACAATAATTTGCATCTTCAACTGGACAGGCCCAGGAAGAGACAACAAGACAGCTGAGTTTCTTACTGGATTTGACAGGAATTAGAAGTAAAGTCTTGGAAGGGATGCATAAAATGCTTGTTCTTAAGATTACCAACACCAAGTTGGGGCCTGAAGTTCTCCTAGAATTACAACTGATCTCCAGTCTACACAGACCAGTTCCCCTGGAGAAAATGGCAGATTCAGACTCTATAACATCACATAACTACTGAGGCTCATCCCCTCCCCAAACTCTATTCTCCCCAGATACTGTCCTGCAAACCTTCATGAATTTCCCAAGTCAGAGTTGGCATCCCTACTTGCTGTGGATTTCCTGCCTCATTAGAAACAATTTTCCTTCTATTGTATATTTCTAATTTAAGTAAATTTGCAAGGCAAATCTGCAACCAGAAGACAGAGTCAAATGACTGCAAGGAAAGCTAGACTCACAGAATGGATCTTCATCCTGCCTGGACTCACTAAAAAGAAAATCCTGGGGGGCCCTGACCTGGATAGCCAGGCAATCCTGATCTTGTTAAATCTCAGAAGCTAAGCAGGATGGACCCTGGTAAGTACTTAGATGGGAGACCTCCTTGAAATACCAGAGGTGGGAGGCAGGGGCAGGCTTCATTCAGCCACCTCTAGGAATATCCTCCATGCGCCAGTAGGGATCAGTCACCAGAGGTCACCATGACTTCCAAGTGCTCTCTCTCTCTCTCACTCACATACATTAAAAATACAAAAAAACAATTCCTGGGGGAAGAGAGACCTTTGTGAGGAGTGAGGAGTACAAAGTGGGACTATGCAGTATGAAGGGAAGTCAACTACATCCTCCTACTACCACGAAGAAACAGAAGTGCCCTTCCTTTCACCAGAGAAAATCTAACCCATCAGCCTACAATGGTTCCGATCATGGAACACTTATGATAGTGGTGCCCCTGAAAGTGGGGAGCACATAGCAGTATAACCTATGATAAAATATTATGGAATATGAACAATAACTGTGCTGTCCTTTGCATAACCCGAATATACAACTGGTATACATTATGATGTAATAATTGTATACAGTATGGAGAAATCCAGGAACACAGACAAACCTGGATATGTCCTTTTCAAATATATAGAACTAGCAGTAAAGCCCGTTGTGAAAGCAATACAACGGGATCTAGAAAGAGGCTCTGGGGCAGTGCTCTGGCTTTGGGCAAACAGTGTCAATTTGCTGTGGTGACCTCAGCAGGGTATAATGACAGAGTCCACTGTTTTCTCCAGAGTTCTGTTTACCTTGTTTGTTGTCAAAACCCAGGGCCTTTTTTTTGTAGCAGGGACTCCTTTGCATGTTAGGCCACACACGCCTACTGTAGCCAATCCTAATGAGTTTCTGCTGTTGGGTGTGGCCTATTATGCTAATGAGTTCCTGCTGGGCGTGGCCAACTCAGGAGCCAGCCGGAACTCCGTTCCTGTGCGTTCCTGCCCAAAAATAGCCCTGGAATTATTTTCAGTCTTCAAGGGTCTCATGAGGCAGTGACTGGAATTAACACCTTTTAATACCGAATTTGGGCAAATCATAAAATGCCCTACTGGGCAGCTTAAATAATATTTACTCAAATTCAAATATTGGTCACAAAGGCCATTTTCTCTTCTGCATTAAGGACATCTGGTCACTCCTGCATTTGCCCAGGTATTGACTTAGATGTTCAGGATTCCATACAGTTTTTGTATCATCCAAAAACCACGTGGCCAAGAAACAGCTTTTTATCATTGTATTTTATCATGTGTGACCTGAAGGTTAAACAATTGTTATCTCAGGGTTTTCTCTTTTTTGTTGTTTTGTTATAGAGTCATGCGCATAAAGGGAACTGGCAGCTGGGTATCACGTTGCATAAACGCACACTACTGTGTGGAGGACAATGACATGAATCAATATTGCCATCTGGGAAATGGCTTGGAATAAAATATTACAGGAGAGTACAAACATCACCCAGAAGGAGGTTTTGGTGCTGATTAAATATGGCTGCCTCAGCTCTCTTCAGCTCAATGACAGATGAGGAGCACAGCTAACTTCAGCTTTGGGTGCATATTCTGAACTAGGGGTTACTCGGGTTGCAGCAAAACACATGTTGGCCTACCTAGGTATGCAAGGATTGTCTAACTGCCTTGGGCTGCCCTCTGAAGGCTGAAGCTGTACACACGGTAAAGAAGAAATCCATTTGCTGACTCCTAAACAATTAATTTCAAGAGGGCTCTGCAAACCCCTAAGAATCTTTTTTTTTTGACAGCCCACAAAAACAGATGAAAGGGGAGAATTCAGAACAACATTTGCAAAGGTTACCAAAGCAGTTAGCAAAGCATTCACAAATGATAGAATGGATAACTAGAAGATGCTGCTGCTGTTCAAGAAGCCAGAAACATAGCTTTAAAAAAACAAAACAAAAAAAACCACCTTCTATACTGTAAAATATATGCTTGTGCTGACGAGAGCAATAAGCTAGGCTATATGTCCTTATTTCTTCCATGTGTGACTTTGCCTGGCATTCGAAACAGATGGTGCCACTTGGAAAAAGAAATAGAACCTGTTTTGCCCTACTGCCAGGGCTATATGGCTGAGCCAAAGAACCAATATTGCATATAAGCATGATGTTTGCCATTATTGATACCATTTGTGTTGTCAATTCTAAATGAGCTCTGCATCTGAATTCCTGGCTTCTTAGTCAGCAAATTCACTACTGTTGGAAGAAACAGATCCAGTCATGTCCAGCAGCACCATTTTTCACAGGGCTTGAAATCACAGGGTTCTGATCTGGAGAACTGGATTTGATTCCCCACTCCTCAATATGCAGCCGGCCAGGCGACCTTAGAGCTGTTCTCTCAAGAGCAGATCTCTCAGAGCTCTCTCAGCCCCACCATCCTCACTGGGTGTTAAGGGGAGAGGAAGGAAATGAGACTGTAAGCTGCTCTGAGACTCTGAGTGAAGTACGGGGTATAAATCCAACTCTTCTTCTTCCTCCTCCTCCTCCTCCTCACCTTTAGGCACCAGGCCAAAGCATTTCTTTTTACCCAGAGGTAAACTAAGAGGTTCCACTTTTTTTAGACGGCCTGGTTCTAGCTTGAGGACTGTTTTATTAATATCATTTTAGACTGCTCTGTTCTATGTGCTGTTATGCTCTGGATTGCTTCTGTTGGCTGTTTTTATTGATTTGTGTTATTTATGTTTCATTGGAATGACCAGCTTTATTGTCAATTTGTTTCATTGCTCTGAGCCATGTTGAGCAAGTCTGGAGAGAAGCATACACATTTTCTAAATAAATAAATTCATACGCATTTTCTAGTTTGCATCAGAAATAATTCACAAGAACCATATTATGAATGTCCAGCAACACAATCTATTTCTTAATTAGGGTCACTGTGGGCTAGACTCCTACCACAGTATCCCATGTAAGCTCTCTCTACTGTTCCCTTCTTCCAGGCATATCATGATAGAAAGTTCTAGTAGCTGGAAATATGGGCCCCGGTCACACGAGAGGATTTGGGCCGGGAGAGGGACGGATCGGGGGTGGAGCAAACGGTCGCGATCCCACCGCAACATCTGGGAAGCGTTGCGCGCCCGTCCCCGATCCGGCCCTTCCGACGATAACCAAAAAGAATCACCTACCAAGGTGGTTCTTTCCGAAAGGCTGCATCAAAGCTGGCCGTGGGATCGCCGGCGCATTCTTCCGCTGGCACATCCGAGGCTCCTGGCCGAACTGCGCATGCTCAGACATGCGCAGTTCGGCAGCTTCCCGTGGCTTTCTCCTCTGTCTCCCCAGCATCTGATTGTGCCGGGGAGCAATTGCACGGCGGCTCATGGGATCTGTATGATCCTGCCGCCGCGTGCCTATTTTGGTGCGGCTTTTAAAAGCCGCACTTCGCCCATCCTTTTTTCCCCTCGTGTGGCAGGGACCATGGTATGGTTTCTGGTAGGCCCTACATGCTGCCATGAATAGCATTCAGGACCTCTCCTTATGACAGTGATTAGGAGCACTGGTCCCTGGGGACTATTGGAATGACATCTCCCATGATTCCTGGATGCTGCTTTGCCTAATGCCTATCAGTAACCAACACTCGTTCTGAGCGTCCTGAAAGAGATACCTTTTAACTCAGTTTGGGGACGGAATGTACCTCAGCAGAGCATAATGCTGTAGTAGGGTTGCCAAATGCCCCTTGAAAATCCCTGGAGATTTGGGGATGGAGCCTGGGGAAGGCCAGGTTTGTGGAGGGGAGGGACCCTACTCGCCAGGGTATAATGCCACAGAGTCTATCCCCAAAGTAGCCATTAACTCCAGGGGAACTTATCTCTGTATTCTGTAGATTTGTCATAATTCCAGGTAGAGATTGGCAACCCTGGTGTATGGACCATCCCCTCATTTAGGGTCTTTCTTTATGAACAGAAATGGTTACACAGGGTGAGAAGTTTTAGGACAAGTAAAGGTGATCCTTCAACAACAAAGAGTTAAACTTAAGCCTGCTGATTTGGCTTGTGCTCAGTCTGTATTGGCTACCCCACAAATATGAGTGTCTGTGTTTTCATAATTACAACATTGCAGAAATAACCTTATATTTTTGGGGATGGGGGCAGTTAGTAAACTGGGCCTCATATACGGGGAGGCCAAATAAACAGTTACAAAGTGTATTATCTAAGTGTTTGAAATGAAGAGATCCTTTTCCATCCAAGGCTGGTCAGTGAAAATGTAACTCTAGGACTAGATATAATTGCAGTAATTTGTGTTTATACTGCACTCCATTCTGGATCATCACTTCAATAGAGGAATCTACTTGTGAGGGGAAAGGCCCACATGAGAAGTCGGGAGCCATCCTTTGCTTCACCTCCATCCTACCCTGAGCTGCCTTGGGATACTGATAATTCATAGCTGAGGAGGCTATTTGACATCACCCACCTAAACAAGTCACACACTCAGCCACCCCCAGGTAAATCCAGAAATTTCTCCATTTCCAGACAAACCCTAATAATCCACATTGGACAGGTAAGTAGTAGGATTCCATTCAAAAAATCTCCACAAACAGGGGCTAAGAAAAAATGGAAGGACAAAACAGAAATGCTGTAGCAGTTTTGTACCCAACATCATTTAAACTCCACATTAACGGCAGGAACAAATGATAGCAATAGCAGACAAAATGACTGGTGGGGAAGCAATCTATATTTATTTGAAGTGGGTTTTTTTTTTAGTAATTTTTGGTATGGTTTTACAGTAACCTTATACTATGTGATGAAAGGCAGCTCAGTAGCTCCATGCACACAGCCCCAACCCAGTAAAACCTCTAGTTCCTACTTAAATTTCTAGGAATCAAAAAAGAACATCAAACCCTACTGCTCAGCCGAAAACAAAAGCATGGGAAGAAACTTTCTCACAGCCACTCGTTACATTTTTCCCTAAGTGACAATATTTAATAACAACAACAAAAATATGAATGAACAGCATGGAAAGTAGTCTTTAGATTATCATTTTCAATTGCCTTTTCCTCTTCAAGTCACTTCCTACTTTCCCCCTCCTCCTGGTGTTTCTTTCTTTCTTTTTTCACCGTCCTTTTTTAAAAATACAATTTTCTTTCAAGTCCTCTACAGTTACAGTGTTTCGGCCATCAAAGTCCCCTCCCAGCCATTTTCATTTACCTTGTGACTCTGACCCTTTGTGAGGCTGAGCATTTTCAGAGTAAACTGATCCCGAAGGTCCCCAAGGATGTTATTCTCATTTATTCACTCAGCCCTTTGAATGGAACAGCCTGCATTTGGCAGTGGTTCAACAGAGTCAGATTCAAAGAACACACTATCCTCCAATCTCCCCCTCCCTTCTCCACTCTCCCCTTATTTTCTTCCTTTGTAAAAAAATTCACAGGCCTTTCAAAAATAAGGCCCATGGTTTGTGAGGGAGCGTTAATAGATGTCAGTCATTTAGCATGTTACATTTCATTCATGACTGCCAGTGGACATGAGTCGTCGAGAGGAGGAACAAAAAGAAAAGTCAGACATGGGGGGGGAGATTTCCTCTGGTGTTTGTGAGGCTGTGTCTCAGCAATCACTTTCTCAGCTACCCTTACCAGAGACGGTACTTTCCTTCATTAAACCTATGCTACAATCTAACCCCGGCTAAGGATTTCAATAGTTTGAGTTTGTAGGTCCTTTACTACGTAATATGCATGTCCACAAAAGTGTGTTAATTAAGCTTTGGGGTGGTCCTACATTCAGAACTGTGAGCAGTGAAGTTAGCATGACTGGTCATAACACCCTGCATTCAGAAAGGGCCACTTTCTTGTGCCATTTCTAATTGGGAAGGTGATAAGGCAACAAAAACTTGAGTTACTGTAGATAGCAGTGTTGCTACACAAGCTTGGGGGAGAGGGGAGGCTGCCCAAGGTTACTTTAAGCTAAGCCATGTGATGCACTCTGCTTAATGCAGCACACCCTGAAGACAAGATAATTGCTTAAGGGGAACTCCTTTTTTGCAAGTGCCCCATCAGTAGCCCAAGTATTTGCAGTTGGGCCATCCGCGTCTCTACAGGAAGTCATTACCTCTGATAGCCTGCCCTTTTCCCCAAACTTCAAAATGTCTGGGAAACATCCCTGGAGACTGATGAGACAGAGGAGCTCTATAAGTGTCCAAAGGGGAAGGGGAACAGAGAGAAAGTCTCATGCTTAGGCACTACTGTACCTGCCAACTGGTGTGTCACAAAAGAGCTAAGATTACCAGCTGGTCAATTATCTGATTAAAGAGATTCTTTCATTTGTGGGGTTTCTTAAAAAAGAAGAAGAAAGGACTGACTGAAAGCAAAATCTGTGGTAAGTTACTACACTTCTCCTTTGGCAGCAATCAGCAGCAGGTTTTAAGGGTGAATAAAAGAGGAGGCGTGGAGGGAATCGGCTTTTGAGCTGGCCACAAGCCATGTACTTTTCTCTCTTTTTTCTTTTCTTCTTAGAATCATATTCAATCTCATTTATCTTCTTTTCTATGAAAAAGGGAGGAAATATGCCTGCCCCTATTTTCTTTATTTGTTTTTAAATGTTAAACTCCATCAATTAAATGAAAACCTTCTCCCCCCACTTAAAAAGCCATTCAGAGTTCATTAATTTACAACTGCCTTGAAATCCCTTTGAATTACAGAGTGCATAAATTATCATTCCGCCAGCAGCCCACATCAGAAATACGTCTTTGTGGCTCCTGGACTCCACTGCAGCTGCCAGAACTGGAGGATAAATGTGTGATATGCTGGTGTTTCACTGGCCACTTAATGAGCTGTCATGGTACTTATAGGGCCCAAGATGGGCATCCACAGATTTAAAGCTGTTCCTCTAAGCGAGTGAGCCAATATGGGAAACCCAAATGTCAGGAAGATTTTTACTTACATCACAGTGTTGATGATTAAGCATAGCATGAAGCCAGCCATGAGGAAAACATCTTAGTCTGGTTACACTCTGTCATTCTTTAGTAGGTCTTGAGCCAGGATGTATAGAGAGACTCAGATTCAATTTGTGTGCAGAAATGAAGCTCATGGGGTAACTTTTGTCTATTCTTGTAGCCTTTCCTACCTCACAGGATTGTTATGAAGATTCAGTGGGGGAGGGACCATATATGCTGCCCTAAACTACTTGGGAAAAGAGTAGGATAAAAATGAAAATCACAAATAAAGCCATTTCTAGCCTCTGTTTTAAGGCTTCTTGTCATCTCATTCAGCTGGGGCCCAATTATCAATCAAGAAGGCTGTTGTCTGATTCCTCTCTGATGGCAAGGCTGCATGTGACCCACCAAGCAGAATGCAGCCTGTTGGCTGCATATAGGAGCCCACTAGGAACTCAATAAGCTTTCTTGTTCTGCTGCCTACCTGGCTCTACAAAAGCAGGATTTTATGCATCTGGAAAGCTGTAATACATGGCTGGCAGACTACCAGTGTGTTCAGCCTGGTGGGTCACAAATGCTGCAAGCATAAACTAACATTAAACCGTGGGCATAAGGCAACCTGTTTGGCCTACATGCTGACAGGGGAGGTGGAGCAACATCTGATATCCAAAAATGCTGATATCCCAGCAAAGTGTGGTATGGAGGGAAGATGGTTGTACTTGGCCATACACACTGCATCTGTTGCATATGGATCTTTGTTTGTGAGTAAGGGACTAAACTAAGGCCACCTTAGAAATACCAGTATGAAATGTTAGTGGTTGTGCTTTCAATGAACCCAGTAGCCCTGTACTCACCTTACAGTGAACACACTGACATCCCATATGTACACATGTATGTACATTTGTTAGAAGATGCAAACATGCATTCACTTAAAAATAAAAGTGTCTGATTAGATGGGTGGTTTGGACCATACATTTAGCCATACATGTGTTGAACATAAGAATAACCCAACACCTGTGCAATCATGTGTATACTGTACATTAGACCCTGCCCATTTACAGATTTGTTATTTCCAATTTCACTTATTCACAGCCCACAGCACAACCACCAGATCCACTTGGCATTTTTTTCAAACACCCATAATTATGGCACCCAAAAGAAAAGCAAGTAATGCAAAGTGTGGTAAACTGGGAGGAAAGGGGAAGAGCTGAAATAAAATGTTATTTAGTGCTTTATGAGTGCTGTGTCCAGCATGTTTTATTCCCACCACTCCACCATTGTAATCAGATCATTACAGCATTACGCTTTGTAGGAAATCTGGTTGTTTTGCTACTGGGAGGTTGCCTCCCAGGATTTGCATTCTCCGTCATTCATGTTGATCTTGTGAATGGATTCCGTACCAGCTGTACACAGAAGCCCTGTACGCAAGTTATAGTGAACACATGCACTACATGTTTGTGGGGAGGGGGGTTGGTGACATCTGATGAGGGCTACTTAAAGTCACAAGTACTGGGAGCCTACCAACCATGCATAATGGAAGGGTTTGATATCTGTGATTGTTCCAATACACATCATCGCCATGTTGTGTAAACAGGAGCAGTGCATGCTTTTACCAGGAGTGCACAACCTCAGTGCATATGAATGTGGGCCCTGAAAAATCCAGTGGTGAGTTCACACATATTGAAGTTATACATGCACAGTAAATATATCCATTGACCCCATCCACACAAAATGGTGATATAACTGCAGGAACTATAGGTTGCCTGAGCTCTTGTTACATGTGGTTGGTAGCCTCCCAGCACAAAGGACTGCAATGTCTGAAAAGTATGTTGAATAATTTTTTACCTTACTTTCAATATGAGTGCAGCTGAATATATATCTTATGCCCCACCTGTATCCACATACTGGTTTCTGGTTTTATTTGTTAAGTGAATATAGGACTTTTCACATATTACAACTACACATGCCAAGAGCCCACCTATCGTGCATAATGGAAGAATGTGCTACCCGTGATCCTCCCAGTACACATGATAAGTGAGCAAGGGCAATGCACCTATTTACTGCATACAATTTTAATACAAGTGAAACGACTATTGAATTTTGGGGATTACATGTACCAAGGCTGCATCTATATGGTAAAGACATGCATTTCTCCCTTTCATGTCAATGGTAACTGTGTCTTTTGGGAAGGTCAGGGGCAGCACGCATTCCCATTATGTGCAGTTGGGGGGGCTCCTGGTACACATGGTTGAAGCATTTGAAAAGCCCTTGTGTGTTAGCTCTTTCTTACAAAAAGATGTGTGTGCATCTGCCTGCTGGGAAAGTCCAGCACTGCTCCAAGTAGCATGGGGGTGGGAAGAGGTGGCACAATATCGTGGGACAGGCCAGCAGTGACTGGTTGTACATGCCTTATACCTGACAGTATAAAGACCAAGCCAAGATCTACTGACATTAAGCTTACAGGGAAAACAAAAGTAGAGAGCAGTCTGATTAGTGCTGTCTTAGGCTTCAACAAAACATGAAGAAACAAAGCAGGGAGGAGTGGAATCTATGTGCCCCACACTATGCTTTAAGGTTCCTAAAGGAAACAAACAAACAAAAAGGAAACATTGGTCCCGGTCACACGGGAGGATTTGTCCCACAAGAGGAAAAGATCGGGGGTGCATCAAACAGGTGCGATCACACAGCAACATCTGGGAAGCGAAGTGCACCCATCCCCGATTCGTTCCTTCCAGCCGAAACCGCGCATCAAAAAAACCCCTAGAAAACACTACTACCTACCTGAAAATCCACATCAAGGGTGGCCGTGGGATCGCTGGCGTGCCCATCTCCAGCAGCATGAGAGCCCCCCGGGCAAACTGCGCAGGCATGCACATGCGCAGTGGGCCGCCTTGCTCTCTGTTCCGTGGCCCCCCCCCCCGGCATCTGATCTTGCTGGGGAGCAACTGATTCCGCCGCCACGCGTCTATTTTGATGCAGCTCAAAAAAGCCGCACTTTGGCCGTGTCTTTTCCCCCAGTGTGACTGGGGCCACTATGTCTCTTGGAATGTTTTCAAAAAGCAGGCAAAGAAGGGATGCTGATGATCTCCTCTCTGAGATCCCTGCCATTAACGGTTACAATACTCCACTTCGGACTCAGTTGCCAGGTATTTACTTTTCCTCACCAGAATAGGTGGCAGTGATTCAGTTATATTGCATGCACTCATGGACAGCATTCTGCTGACAGCCCTTAATACACAAACAAACATGCCTTCAGTTAATAGCAGATTTTACCACTACTTGTAGAATTCAGTGAGGTAAGACCCACTGATAACTGACCCACTGATAACTCTTCTGTGTAGCCACCACACCCTCTTTATCTTTGTAGCCCTGCCCTGGGCTCCTCTACAGTGATATGGACTGGCTTTTCTATATAAGGTTAGCAAAATACCTGTCATTGTGAGGGGAAGGCTTGCATATTACGAGGATCCCTGAAGAATGCAGTGAATCTCGGTAAGCCCTGATCTGTATACTCAGCATCACCCACTGGGGAGAAATCTATATTGGATATTGTAGCTCTGCATGCAAGAGGATCTGGGAGAGAGAGAATTCCCTCAAGGTCCACTTGGCAGTTGGCCCCACCCTCTCATTGGTTAGATGCTGAGCCTCTTTGGCCCTTGTTTGCCTTCTGTGTTTTCATCTTATATAGGACCTCTCTTCTTCTCTCTCTTACCTGGGCTTGGAGCTGTAGCAAGTAGTTAACCCTTTTGAAGTTAAACCTGTTCACAATAAGTTAAACGTATCATGTCAGATGTGCTTCTATTTTTGTAAGTAAAATTTATTTTTCTTGTTACCACAGGAGTCAGATCATCTTTGTCATTTGTTCAAGCATTTTCCCCTTAACCGGGAAACGTGGAGGAACAGGAATAAGAAGAAGAAGAAGAAGAGATTGGATTTATACCCCGCCCTTCACTACCCGAAGGAGTCTCAGAGCAGCTTACAAACTCCTTTCCCTCCCCCTCCCCACAACAGACACCCTGTGAGGTAGGCGGGGCTGAGAGAGCTCTTGACAGAATCTGCTCTTTTTCAAGAACAGCTCTTATCAGAACTATAGCTTGCCCAAGGTCATCCAGCCAGGTGCAAGTGGAGGAGTGGGGAATCAGACCCGGTTCTCCCAGATTAGAGTCCGCTCACTTAACCACTACACCAAACTGGCTCTCTGTGTAAAGCTTCTGTGCCTCCAGGGTAATTTTTTTAAAATATTTAACCCAATAATCTAAACCTGTTCCCTTCCCCTGCCAATCACAGCTATTAAGAACCAAACCTACTTGCATCAGCATAGCCCCAAGTTACACTAAAGTGTGATAGATTGTGGGGAGAGCACATGAAATTCCAAGAACTGGATTCCATATGTATAGGAATTGTGACCCCCCCCCCTCTCT
The DNA here is from genome assembly GCF_001447785.1 of Gekko japonicus. Taxonomy (NCBI): domain Eukaryota; kingdom Metazoa; phylum Chordata; class Lepidosauria; order Squamata; family Gekkonidae; genus Gekko; species Gekko japonicus. The sequence continues at coordinate 1,072,099 of NW_015165835.1, read as the reverse complement.
GAATCTTGCTAACCCCTGCCACAGTGGCAGAAAGTTCCAAATGCTACATTAATCAACTGATTACTTAGGCCAACTTTTATAAGTAAGGTCATGGAACTGTGAACACCAGTCCCTCTGTCTAGCATTGGGAAATGATGTTCTTTGAGCAGTAATTCCAGCATCTACAAAGAATGTCTAGGAATAATGAATGAGTGTTTCCTGTACTTTCAAACTGCAAACCTTTGGATGCAAAAAGGTCACATGGTCTGGCCCTCTGTGCCCAGAAGAAAGCACAGCTATATCAAAATCATCCCTGACAGATGTTTATGTAACTGGTTTTGAAGCTTCTAACAAGAGTTATCCATAGGCCCCAATGGTAGTTTTTCTATAGGCTAATTGTTCTTATAAGGGTATGAAAGATTTCCTTTTCTTTCTCAGGGCAGAATGTTCTGACAAGGCCATTAAGTAAAATGAGTGAGTTCTGATTAACCAATGCTATTTTTCTTACTTTCCATTTTTACATCTCTCGATAGGGTCACAGCAAGTGGGCCACACAAACTCATTTTAGCCATGCACGCTCCACTTACAAGTGACATTTCTATGACCATAGCACAGTATTCTGCCTGCAAACAATAACAAGGGGATTGCCTTCTGGTGAAGCAGATATCATTGCTCTGAAGGAATTATATAGACCATTATTTTACATATCACTCTGATTAAAACTAACAAGTAGAACCCCATTGCGTGACATGAGAACTGTGAAGGGGGAGCGACAATTTGTGCATGGTTTTACAAACTCCCATTGTGTGTGTACACACGCACACATATCAGGGTTCTAGAGGCCTGCTGCGGCTGAGAAAGCACCAATGAGTTTAAGGTTAGGAATGATTTCAGGGCGGTTTTTTTTTACCACTGCTGGTTCACCTCCTTAAATCCTGCCTGCCTAAATATTTAGGAATCTGTCTAAACTACTATTTAGCCAATGTGGTGCTTCCATGTGGATATTTTGATTCAACTTAGATTCCAAATTGGATCTTTTCTTTTTTTTTGAGCATGCACACAATGTCATCCACTAATTGTCCACTTTCCAGGTTTTCTCTTGCTTTGCTCCAGTCTCTCCCAAACCTGGTCTGCTCATCTTCTTTGAAAAATGCAGTCCAAGCACGCCTTCTAATGGGAAGGTGCACGTATTCCCTGAAAAAGTCTCTAGACTTCTTTGTTGCAAAGATAGAAAGGGAAAAGTGCCTAAGTGGTTGTCCCAATTACCTAGAAAGGAATGGGGAGGAGAAGGTGAAAGAAAGCTGGAACAAGGTGGAAACTCATTCTGCAACCCATAGTGTGACTACTCTTTGCTGCTACACAGCAGCAACAAAAGCAACATGGATAATTGTTGTACAGATACAGCCTGTGAACACTGTGTCTCCTTTTGCTGTCTTTTCCAAGACTCAGAGTTTTGCTTTTTTGGGAGGAGGGGGAAGAGGAGGAGAAGAAAGAAGGAGGAGGAGGAGGAGGAGGAGGAGAGGAGGAGGAGGATTTATACCCCACCCTTCAGTCAGAGTGGCTTACAATCTCCTTCTTCTCCTCACAACAGACACCCTGTGAGGTAGGTGGGCCTGAGAGAGCTCTGAGAGAACTGCTCTTGAGAGAACAGCTCTGAGAGAACTGAGACTGCCCCAAAGTCACCCAGCTGGCTGCATGTGGAGGAGCAGGGAATCAAACATTGTTCTCCAGATTAGAGTCCGCTGCTCTTAGCCACTACACCAAACTGGCTGTTTGGGTTTATTTCCCAAGAGTTGGAGGAGCGCACCTGCCAATTCGAGTGGGCTGCTCCTTGATAAAACGGGTATGTTGTATCCTTCATGTTCCAAAACCAAGCAAAGGTTAGTGGAAAGGAGGGCCAAAATTAAAACCTTTTCATAAAAAGAGGTACATGTATTTATTGATAATATCAAATTAAAACATATAGGGGCCCAATTACAACCAATATATATAAACCATAACCAGGGCTAAAAGAGTTGACCTGACGCGTTTCGGCCGAATCGGCCTTCCTCAGAGGTCATACAAATGTGGCTAGATGGTAAATAGTTACATTCATAAAGACACAATCAGGAATATATACAAAATACAAATTCAATAAGGACCATAAAGTAAATTGTTCACAAGTAAAGTAACCAGGCACAGGATAAATATGCACATGAAACCTTTTTAGTGCAATCACTAGCCCAGTGATTATAAAATCCACCTAAGGAATAAAATGAAAATCAGTATATCAAGCAATTTAAAAGCCAAAAGTGCACAATGCTAGTAATAATTATAAAATAGTTACCTATGGTCCACAAATAACCTTCTTTGATTGTGTTGCCACAATATTCACAAGTAAAAAGCAGTGTGGATAAATTTTAAAATGCTGGAGCTTTATAGTAAGGTAATCTGGTCATGTGATTGCACCTTACACATCGAGTATACCATTAAGGGATAAAGAAACAATACAAATTTAAACAGTCCATATATAAAGATACATGCTATAACAACAAGATTATATTGCACACCAGTCAACATGCTCATTCAGGCCGTATGGGGTTGCAGTTTTAAGAGTATGTATCCAGTATAATTCTCTTTTTTTCAGCTGTTGGATCATCTGTTGGTGGCCACTCGGCCGAACATACTCGAGAGCAAAGAAGGCAAAATCCTTATCACTGTGTCCTGCCATCTTAAAGTGCTCTGTCAAGGGTGCATTCTTCCTGTCCCGTCTGATGCAACTTCTGTGTTCAGTTATTCTAGTCCGCAATGGCCTTGATGTGCATCCAATGTATTTCTTTTGACATTGACAGATTATGCAATAGATTAAACCCTTTGAATTACAGTTAAAAAATGACCTAATAGAGTACTTTCTTTTTTTATCTAAGTCATAACAGTAATTAGTGCATAGCATCAACTCACAGACCTGACACCCACCACAAGCAAAATTGCCAGCTGGCAAGCCTCGACCATCTACTCCCCTTTGTAGTGTTAGAGATGATTGCAAACTACTTCTAACCAACCTATCTTTCAAGTTCCTAGCTCTACGGTAAGCAAAGAGAGGAGCAGATTTACACACAGGAATGTTAGACAGTAAGTGCCAGTGCTGTCTAATAATGTTAGCAACCTGAGTAGACCTACCATCATATGTTAAAGGAATAATGAGTCTTTTATCAGACTGGCCTTGCTTTGTCTTGGGTGTTAAAAGTGAGGATCTGTTGATGTTTTTTGCTTTGTAGAAAGCCTGCTTAATGACTCTAGAGGAGTAACCTTTGTTTTTAAATTGGCCCATTAATACATTAGCCTGCTCAATAAAATCAGAATACTGGCTGCAATTTCTCCTGAGTCTTAACAATTGAGAATAGGGTAAATTCTTTTTAAGGTGTGGGGGATGGAAGCTATCACTAGATAAGAAGGAATTGGCATCTGTGGGCTTTCTGTAAGTACTAGTTTGAATCATATTACCCATCCTTCTAATGGTGACATCTAGGAAATGAATCTCCTTACAATGATATTTCATTTCAAATTTGATAGTTTCATGAAGGCCATTAATAAACTCTTTGAATTCTAATAGATGTTGAACTGACCCCTTCCAGAGAAGAAAAATGTCGTCCAAAAACCTCTTAAACAAAATGATGTTATCAGCAAAAATATTATCAGCATTCAAAATGTATTGATTTTCAAATCTGTCCATAAAAAGATTTGCCAGCTCAGGTGCAAATTTACAACCCATAGCAGTTCCAGAAACTTGCCAAAAAAAATTCTTTTGAAATTGAAAATAATTTCTTTTAAGGCAAATCTCAGCCATATGGCACAAAAAGAAAGTGGGAGGACTGAAATCTCCCTCCCTCATGTCCAATGTACTTTCAAGGACTTCCAATGCTTCACTCTGCGGTATGTTCATATACAATGATACCACATCAAGGGTTACAAACAACATATCTTCATATTCCATCCTGATCTTATTAATATGCCCCAGGAAGTCCATAGTGTCCCTAAGATATGTTCTAGTCTTAGGGACAAAGGGTTTTAAAAATTCATCTAGATAGCTAGCTAGTGGTTCCAAAATGGACCCACATCCTTCATGTTACCATCACCTTCAGTTTGTCAGTGGGGGCCTGGATTGGTAGACCTGCAACTAAAGCAATACCAACAACAAAAATGATAGACTGGAACTGAACCTTAATTTAAGTAGCTACCATGTTTCCCCAAAAATAAGACACTGTCTTATATTTATTTTTTCTCAAGAAGACACACTAGGGCTTATACCACAAATGCATAGAAATCCTGCTAGGGCTTATTTTGGGGGTAGGTCTTATTTTCGGGGAAACAGGGTAGTGAGCAAATGGTCTACAAGTAGCAGGTGGCAGGGGAATGAATGGACATCACATCATCACTCCCATAACACAAATAACAATAGGAGGGAGAATAGTACTATAGGCAGCAATAAAGACACAACAGTAAGAACTAGAAAATTCAATATAAAGAAGTATTCTTCACATCAGGCATGGGGGAAATCATGGCTTAAGGGTGATGACCACAATTTGTAGTGTGGAATGTGCCACACATTCAGGGGGTTTGTTAGTCTGATTGCTCTGAGTTATTATCAATATTGGGGAATATAAGATATTATAAAATAGCAATAGGCAATAAGGGAACAAACACCTTTATATACAGGGGTCCCGCTTCTTCCAGAAGCACCAGAAATAGACACGGAGGCTAGTTTCAGTATAAAATGATTCCTTTACTGTAGATTCATCACAAGCACACAAACACAATTACACAGCTTCTAAGAAAATTAGATAGAAAAATCAAGAGACATTCGCATGAGCAGGATATTGTTGAGGGGCAATAGTTACATGTCCAGCGTGATGATATGTCCAAATGGAAAAAAATTTGTTGTTGTTGTTCAGTCGCACAGTCGAGTCTGACTCTTTGCGACCCCATGGACCAGATCATGCCAGGCCTTCCTGTCTTCCGCCGTCCTCTGAAGTTGGCTCAATTTCATGTTCGTTGCATCGATGACACTGTCTAACCATCTCATCCTTTGCCGTCCCCGTCTTCTTTGACCTTCAATCTTTCCCAACATCAGGGTCTTCTCCAGTGAGTGTTCCCTTCTCATTTGGTGGCCAAAGTATTTCAACTTCAGTTTCATTATCTGTCCTTCCAGGGAACAGTCAGGGTTGATTACTTTTAGGATTGACTGATTTGATCTTCTTGCAGTCCAAGGGACTCTCAAGAGTCTTCTCCAGCACCATAGTTCAAAAGAATCTATTCTTCGGC
>NW_015165835.1:1061303-1065953 GCF_001447785.1 Gekko japonicus | reverse complement strand
AATGTCACGAACCTCCATCCATAGTTCTTCAGGCACTCTATCTATCAAATCTAGACCCTTGAATCTATTCTTCACCTCTACTGTATATTCATCAGGGATGCGATCTAAGTCAAACCTGAATGGCCTAGTGGTTTTCCCAATTTTCTTCAGTTTAAGTCTGGAAAAATAGGGGAGACTAATAGAAAATAGGGATCGTGTTCTGAACCGGCCAGAAAGACATGGAGATTTTGGCTGCAGTCCAAAAGTCTTAGAGGCAAGGTAAGTTTAGAGAGCAAGACAGGGTTCTAGAGAGGGCAAAAGAGAGAGCAAGCACGTTGCTGGGTGCCCACTTTTTTTTTTAGCCTCCCCGTAGGGTTTTTTTAATTTGCATTTCTAAAAACTACATAGTAATAAACTGGAATGAAAATAAGGAAGGGTAACTACTTGCTATGGGATAAAGTAAAGAAAACCCACTAAAAACCCAAGAGATGGTGGTCATACATACTGCTTATCAAAATTAGCTTTTACCTTGTTCAATAACATTTCATTGACTGTGGTCATATAACAATTATTTTTAGCTTATATAGTAACTTAAACCACCTCTAGTTTTGACCTATTTTAAAAAGCATTATAAGAATTAATTACTAAAATATATAGAGTTTTCAGAGTGTAATAACATCTCATTTTTTCTTATAATTTGGTTTTCTCAAATGATAACTTGTTTTTGGGGCAACTGCCCCTAACTTAGAGTCTGGATCCTCATCTGAATCTGTTGCTGTTCCTTCTTATTCGCTTTCATTGGTGCTGTCTTCTTTCTCGGGTTCTTTCTCCCCTGATGGGCAACTATGTAGATGCAAAAATTCGTGTGCCTTTTCAACAGAGTCAATTTTTTCTTTCTTGTCCATAAATTTGAAGATTGTGCCTTTGGGTACCATCCATCTGTAGGGAATGCTTTTCTTTTGTAGGAATAGTACTAGGTCTCTGTATTTCCTCCTCCTCCTCCTTATTTCAAATTGTATGTCCTTTAGCACTTTTATTTCTTTTTCATTGATTTTCAAGGTAGATCCACTTGTCACTTTGAGGATTTGATCTTTCACTTGTCTTCTCGAGAATCTTACAATCACTTCCCCCAGCAGATTATTTTTTCTTAGGAATTCTGGATAAGATCTATAGGTCATATCTATTTCGCTTTGTAGTATGTCCACTTTTATATCTGCTAAAGGGCCTAAGGCATCACACAAAGTCTGTTTCAGATTCTCAGTCTTATCTTCAGGAACACCTTGAAACCATAAGACATAGCTTGCTCTCTCCATTTGTAGCTGTAACAGTTGAGACTCTTCCATTAAGCTCTTTTTCCCCATCACCTGCAGTTCCCCCCCCCCCAATTTTTTGGTGCTGGCATCCACTTCTTTTACTTCTTTTTCAGTTTTGTCTATTTTTTTGGCTATTTCAGCCAGTTGCAATTGCTATGCATTGAATTTGCCATGCAATGCTGTTATTTGATCCAGCATCTTTTGTAGCTCTGCAGTTGTGTCCTGTCTAGGGGCAGGACTCACTGGTCCAGCAGGTCCGACAGGAAGTTTTGGTTTAACTTGTTTTTCCTTCTCATCCTTCCTCGTGGATGCCATTTTTAGAGGTTGTTTACTTTTTATAAAAGTTATCACAGTCTCTGATACTTCTTAATACGCTTGGTAAGTTCTTAAATGCTTATTAATTCAGTCTATCTCGCTTCAATCGTTCACTCCCCTTGTTGTTGTGGCATAAAATCGCTTAACTTTTCTTATTGGGGGAGAGTCCCCCCCCTCGCTTTTAAAGGGAAGTTTCCGGCTTAAATTTTCAGTGGTTCTTGCTTTTACTCCAACTCACAGTTCAATATTGAATCCACTTTCCATTTAATTTCACTCAGCCACCAAGCTCTTGTTCCGGTGTGCAATTCCTTTTCCCATACGGGACGCTCCGCAGCGGGACCTTCGGGGCATGGAGGAGCCCCCCTTCTCTAGCCAGATCGCCGGTGGAAGAGCTCACTCTGGCACCCCATGGCTAGGAGCCCATTGCAAGGGCTCCAAGGGTGGCATGAATGATTGCGCCCCCTCCCAGCTGCGGGCTCTGGCTACTGTCTCCCGTAGGTCTGGAGAGAAGCAGCAGCCATGGTGAACACCAAAACCGGAAGCCCAGGTGCCCACTTTTGTATGGGGGCTCTGGGGGGAGGACCTTGCTGGCCACCTCCCTTGAGACAACCCCTGGTGGTCCATTCCAAGTCATGTCCGCAATGGGGACGGGGGTGTGTTAAAGGATTGGTCAATATTAAACTTCTCAGTCTATGGCAGAGACACCTCAAGGGTAGGGATGACTCATCAGCTAGCGCCTATTGTTATTGAGTTCCATCTCCTCAGCCGGGTACCATTTCCTCGAGAGGATTAAGACCAAGTCCTTTGTCAAGCGAAAGGCAGGAAACAGTCTTTTGTGCCTTCCATGAGGAGAAGGTGTGTGTGGGTGGGGGAAGTTGCCTGTCTGTGTGATGAAGAAGGGAGGCTGCGATTTAAACCACAATGGCAGATGGCTGTTTTTGGAGTGTGTGTAGGGATACATCTAGGAACGGGGCGACCTCGAGAACCATGGGTACATCATCTCAGGCTACTGCTGGCACATCACAATCTGGTCACCTTACATCAGAGTCCCTTTTGCACATTTTATACACAGTCCGTTTATGTCCATAGGAGCGCACAAAGCTCCTTGCAGGGCAACAATTAAGGGTGACAAGTGACAACTGAATGATGCTTCTCCAGAAAAATGACCCATCTAGAACAGCTGTGTGCATAAAAATGGAAAGAAAACAGCAAGAAAAGGGGCAAATTGTTACCAGCCCCAGCTCTTTAACATGTTATTCTTAAGCATAAAATCAGCAAAGCCAGAAGGCTTTAATGCTCTGAGTTACTTTTGTGTTATTTTATTAACCTCCCCACAGCTGGCACACTTGAAAACCTTCTTTCATCACATGCTTAACAGAAGTTCAAGTGTAGCAAAGAGCGCAGCCAAACTTCTGTCTGCTGGATTCACTGTCAGTGTGCCACGTTTCACTTCGAACCTTTCCCCTGTCTGATGCAGCCAATGGATCAAAACAAGGAAAACTCCATGCTCGGCATTATCCAACCAATTATCCCCCAGAAGCTTTGTCTAAATGATAGTCAGTTAACAGGAAATAATTTTCACTTTGTCAACTAGGATCAGCTACATATTTCTGTCTCACAAGATTATTATTATTATTATTATTTTTAAATGTAGCCCTCAGTGATTATCCAAACATCAGTCCTGACTTTGTCCTTTCCCAAAACCATTTAAAAAGCCTTTCATGTGCAAATAGATCGCTGGATTGGAAGATATAAACAAAATATTTGTGTAAAGGGTGCACTCCATGTTACTTCAGCAAATATGTGCCACATTATTTATTTATTTGTTTATTAGATTTTTACCCCACCCTCCTGGCCTAGGCTGGCTCAGGGTGGCTTACAACAGAGTAAAATCAAACATTCAGTACATAAAATCACATAAGTTAATATACATAGCATGTTAAAGACTCAAACATAATAAAACAAAGTAAAGTGCTAGCAATATCTTGCTTACATATTATTCTTCACAGCTCATCCCCAGGTATTTTCCCTTAAACAATCTCACTTTTGGTTAGCCAAACAAACAAACAACCCAGTTCCAGAGGAGCAGAAGAGTTGCACGGTAGAACTACAGGCAGGCAATTGTCTTATAGTCTGGTCTTTCATTGCCAATCCCCCCCCCCATTACATTATGAGGTTAAGAATTTTGTGCATGCCTAGTTTCATGTAGTTCAGGCCTAAGGAACCCAAGTGTTTGTGTATCAGAGGCACGATGGAAAGGCCAGATACCTTTGGAGTAAAGAATGGTTAGATGTATCAACAGCAGGATCACTGCCAATCATGGAAAAGGAAAATATGAACTTCTAATGCTCTATCTACTGTAGGTCAGTACTGTTTACTCTGAATGTCAGCGACTCTCCAGGGTCTCAGGCTTGGATGTCAGTCCAGTCTTTCACATCACCTGCCACCTGATTCTTTTAACTGGAGATGCTGGGGAATGAACCGGGGACCTCATGCATGCAAGGCAGATGCTCTTACCACTGAGCCAGGACCCAGAAGTGGTGGCTGAGTGGCACAGCACATAGCAAAATAAATAAAAGATAGATGATAGACAAAAGGTTTATGCATGATATTCAGTAGGACTGTCACAGACCAATATGCAAAATACAAAAATATTTATTTACTTCTTCACAGTTACTTCATTTAAACTACGCCTTTCCTCCCAATAGGGACCCATAAAGTTCTTTTATCCTCCACTCACAACCGACCATGTGAGCTAGGCTAGGGTGTGCGACTGGCCCGGGGTCATCCAGAAAGCTTCCATGGTAGTGAGGGTTTGAACCTAGGTCACTCAAATCCTAGTCCAGCATTCTAACTACTATACTACCTTGGCTCATAATAAAACAGTACCAGAGAAAATAATTCAAAAGTAGCCACAGACATCTTACCCACTAACTCGCTTATCTCTTCAAATGTATGCCAGTCTTATACTACTAATTACACCCAATGAAGAAAATTCTGGCATCCTTTCTGAGAATTCATAAAGGACTTTGCCTTTCTTTCT
>NW_015165835.1:1028381-1061258 GCF_001447785.1 Gekko japonicus | reverse complement strand
TCTACCCCCTCCATTGGAAAGGGGGCCTACAGTAATGTCTGTGGGTTTGGTCTTAATTGGTTCCACAGCTCATATGGAGAGAGGCTTTCACTATGTGGGTCCCAGGCCATGAAGGGCTTTATAAGGTTTAACACCACCAGAATATTGAATTGGATCTGTAAGCAAACTGCCAGCCAGTGCAGCTATAGCTGAACCAGTTGAATATGGTCATAATATCTAGCACCAGTTACCAAATGCAGAACACCAAAAAAAAAATATTTACTTCATTTATACTTCATGACATTTGCTTTTTCTCCCCAAAACAACTATATTTTGTACCAACTGAAACTTCCAAACTGTCATCAAAGGTAACTGGAGGTGTCTGTTGTGTGGATCATTGTAGCAAGTCCAGAAAAGCAATTGTGTCCCCATGCTCAGGAAGTCTGACTGAAGTAGCCCCAGAAACCCCATTGTGGTTGCAGCTTGCTTAGTCTGTTCCATCACCATCTGTCCTCACACTGTGCCTTCATATTTCCCTTCTGGGTTGTCAGGACATACCTTCCCTGCATGTCCAGTGCCTGTACCTTCCTGGTGCTTTGCCTCCAGGGCCCCTGGACTGCCACAACTTGCTCATGGGTTGTCATTTCCACCTCCTTTCCCTCCATGAGCCATCTCCTTACCACACCCTTCCTCTACACGGGCACTCCCATTGCTGTGTCTGTTCTTGGCTGTGCCTGGCCTTCCAGCCCCCAACTATTCCCACACTGGCCATCCTGCTCCCACCCTTCCATCGGTGTTAGGATGCCACTTCTGTCCTGACTGTATTTACTTCTGGTTGGGCCACCAGAGGCCCCTGCCTGCCACCCGGGTTTTGTAGGGCTGGGCCACCAGCTGCATACCCCTTACCTTTTGCCAGGCCATGCTCCCCCTGCCATGGGGGCCATCAAGAAAAAAAGACCTGTATTAGCATGGTGCTGCTCTGGCTGATGTTACAGTTCAAAGGAGTACGGCTGCAGAGCCAGAATCCAATGCTGCACTCATTTATTGTGATCTCCCTGCTCCTTCATACAAAAGAGGGCCGATGTTCTGTTATTAAAGTAAATAGATTGCACAATAAATAATACTGAAGGGACATTACTGTCCACTTTATTGCCAGAGCCTCCTTCTCTAGAATTGAATGAGCCAGTTCCCAAGCGAACAGCTTTCAGCTCAGGAATGTAATCGAGTATCCTATGCCCCCTTAACCTTGGACCAGAACAGCCCCCAGACCCACCCCTGAGGCATCCATGTACAGCTGGAAGGGCTTAGAAAAATCAGGACCACAAAACACTGGAGGCCTTGATCAAATTTCCAAGAAAGTGTCAATGGCTTCCTGATAGGGTTGCCAGCTCTGAGTTGGGAAATAGGTTAATATTTTGGAGGTGGAGCCTGAGGAGGGTGGGGTTTGAAGAGGGAAGGACTTCAGTGGGTATAATGCCACAGAGCCCACCTTTCAAAGTGGCCATTTTCTCCAGGTGGACTGATCTCTGTTGCCTAGAGGTCACTTGTAATCCCAGCAAATCTCCAGCCACCACCTGGAGATTGGCAACCCTACTGCCTGACTTGCTTCATAGTTCAAGGGATCGGTAATTGCTGCAAGGCCTCCACTTTCTTTTGTACAGGCCCAGGTACTGGTCTTTTGCCTCCAGGATCCTTGGAATGCTGCGACTTGCTCCCTGGCTGCCGTTCCCACTAACACATACTTGCAAGCATTCAGAAGACCCTTCAAAAACATTGTAGATGCTCAGCCCACAATCAGCCAAAGACAATCACACATCATCAGTGTATGCTGCCACGTACCCCTGACATAGCCCTTGCAGGCAATCCACCAGTTGCTGGAAAGTAGCAGCAGCAGCCTCATAGAGGCCAAAAGGCATGGTAATAAACTGCTAGAGCCCGCTCAGAGTTGTGAAAGTGGTCTTATCCTGGTCCTGTTTCCTAAGAGGTATCTGTCAGTATCTCTTAATTATATCTAGAGCAGTTAAATATTGAACCTCCCTCAACTGCTCTAATAACTATGGAACTTGGGGCATAGGGTAAGCATCAAACTGGGATACTCGGTTAATTCCCTGAAAGTCCAGGCACATCCAAATTGTACTGTCTGATTTGAGCACTAAGGCCATGGGACTGCACCAAGGATGGAAGGTTCTATTATCCTGGCCTTCAGCATGACTTCTGTTTCCTTATGTATGTGTTCCCATGTCTTTTGGGGCAGAGGATGCAAAGGTTACTGCACAATTTCCCCTGGCACTGTGTCAATGACATGTTCTAGCAGGTGAGTGCATCCTGGGAGGGGCAAAAACCATTTCTGGTCTGTGCTGTTCCAACACCTCATGCAACTCTTCTTGCTGCTGGGGAGTCATCAAACAGGCTGTTGGGATTTCTGGTAAGCTTTCTCCTTGGTCCCAAAGAGGAATGGCTGGTTCTTCTATGATTTCTTCAACTACCATGAATAAAGCTGCAGAATCCTACCATTCCTTTAAGAAATTTGTGTGGAGCTGCTTTGTCTGAACTCTGTGGCCTAGGTAGACCTCACTGACATGCCTTCCTGTGCATCTGGGCACTGGAAAAGGGCCAACCCAGGGATCTTCACCTTTCTTCCCCAGAGCATGGGGTCTCACCAGAACATGACCCCCTCTGCTAACTCCTGGATCTTTGCTTTTTTATTGCATTGGGCCTTCTGTGCTTGCTGGCTACATCTAGGAGGCAAGCATTCAGAAGACCCTTCAAAAACATTGTAGATGCTCAGCCCACAATCAGCCAAAGACAATCCCATTCATGTGCCTTCCAGCATATTCTAGCCAACTCCTGACCTCTGGAGACTCTAGTGCATCTTTATTTGCTTGTAGCTCAGTTTGTTTCAGTGAGTTTCCTATGTCTCCCTTTGGGTACACCATTTTGGCCACCCAGTAGTAATCTAGCAACTGGGTCGTCTCCTCCAAAGACTCAGGGTGTTGCCTAATCACCCAAATGTGGCAAGGGTCTAGCATTATCTGCAACAGTTGCTCCACCACTGCCTTGTCCATTAATGCCTCAGCTTGCCTCCCTTCCAGTTGGAGCCACTTCTTAGCTAACTCTTCGATTATAGCATACACCATTTCAAATGAGCTCTCACCTTTGGCCCTCTTATAGGCCCAGAACTGCTGATGGTGTGCTTCGGTTGTTATGTGTAACTTCTGAAAAATAGCCTTCTCATAATTTGCGGCATCAGTGGTGTTCAAGTACTGATATATAGCCGGGGTGAACCAGTCAAAAGGGGCCCAGGGATGTCCGCCCACTGTGATTTGGACCAGGCTGCTGTCATGGTGGTCCAAACACCCCTAGATAGGCCTCCACATCCTCTGACAGGGCCCTTTTAGGGATTCAAAATGGCCCTTCTAATGCCAAACTATGCCACCATAACTGTCCTGGGCAACTCCTGTACCCACCTATCCTGGGCCATCTGCTGCCCCTCGCACACTCATTGGATCAAGTACCCTTGAGCATTTGTCAGCCACTCCCCAAATTGCCTTAGATCAAGGGCAGACACTGATGGGCCTGTGGGAACTTGGACCCTGCCCCCTGGTGTGGTCATCATGCCCCCTCTCCTGGGGTGACTGACCATATCCTATAGGGATTCTGGACAAGTCCCCACTCTCCCACTGGGATTGGGATGCCACTTCTGGCCCAACTGTATTTATTTCTGGTTGGGCTGCAAGAGGCTACCACCCACCGCTTGGGCTCCATGGGGCTGGGCTACCAGCCACACTTTAATATTTAACATAGTAATGTTAGCCTTATTATTAAATTAAGATATGCATCACTAGTGGATGTAGTTTTAAAAGTTGTTTAGACAGCTTCTTGGAGGCTGGGGGCATCAATAACTAGTAGCCAAGGGAAACATCCATGTCCAGAGGCAGTAAACCTCAGAATACTAGTGCTAGGAGGCAGCATCAGGAAAAGGCCCTAGCCTCTGTCCCACTTCTTGACCTTTCAGGGCAACTGCTTGGTCAATGTGTGAAACTGGATGCTGGACTCGATGGGCTACTGGTGTGATCCAGCAAGGCTCTTCTCTTGTAGCCCTGAGGTTAATGGTCAGGCTACTGTAAAACAAAGCATTCTGTCCTCAGCAATTATCTATCAAAACTCACCATCATTGCCATTACAGCTGGTTTAATGCCTGCGTGTGCAAACACTAGTGTTTGCATATGATAGCACCTTTAACAGTAGGAATGGCAGCAAGCAGGGCCAGAAATTGGGGCAAAGTGCAAATCTCCAACCAAGATTCATCAGATGTTTACCTGCTGCACCCAAGAGTATCTGCATTAGTTGGGTCCTATCTGATAACATGTATCCATAAGCCAAAGTCACATTAAACTGAAGTTCATATATAAAAATGCATTATGCCAAGTAGCACCACCGGTTCACCTAGCTCACCACTGCATACTCTGATTGACAGTAGCTCTCTGGGATCTCAAGTGAGAAAGTCTTTACCACTGGCTCCTAACTGAGATCCTTTAACTGGAGATGCTCAGACCAAAACTTGAACCTTCTGCATGCAAAGCAGATGCTGTTCCATTGAGCTCTGATCTGTACTTTATGTGATCCTTTGTCCACGGGGGGGGGGCGTGTTTACAAATGCAAAAGTTTTCCTGACATACTATAATTGGCAGGTTCTGCAGCCGGTCTCATATACATAGAAGAGCTTCTGAAAGTGGAAGAGCATCTTCTGGGTTAGTTTTGATGCACAACACAGACCAGGCAATGAGCCCATTTAGGCAGCAGTTTCACTCTTCTCATGCAGTGCTCTAGTATGCGATCTATAACAATGCTTCCATGAGCAAAAGAGACGTTCCACATATAGAAGGCAAGGGCACCTCTGATTCCAATCCACTGAATCAGTTTGAAATGCAGGGAAATCCGCTTGTGTGCACTGGACCTAAGCCACTTCTCCCCAAGAAACATGCAGCTCCCAGTGCCTCCCCAGATCAGTTTTCTGCATGTTACTTTATCCTCACTTTAAAAAAAAAACATGCAAAGCAAAGAACAGGGGAACAAATAGTTGAGATTTTGAAAAATTTCCAAGCTGGCCCAAAGTATGCCTCATTGCATGCATGTTCAGCATTAGGGGGGAAATAAATGTGCTGTTTTCAAATTTTTGCTTCAGGGTCAGCCAATATCAGTCTACCATGTAACAGCTTTGAGAAGGGAAAAAGCTTTGCTTAATGATAGAGCTGCCAGAGTAAACAGAGCCTCAAACCAGGGAAATCTAAAGCACATGCATTATTGTCAGGTTTGGCATAGCTACTTTTGCTAATCAAAACAGCAGCTCTGCCTTTAAAAGCTATTTCTGTTAAGATTTCTAGAAGTTTATCAAGACAGTAATAGGCAGGAATGTATATTAGAGTTCCACTCCATGAATTGTGGACAAAATGAGAGGCCACATTCTGGTTTTGAATAGATGCCTGATGCCATTCTAATGCATAGTTCAAAATCTGTTCCCTGTTTTCCTAAGCTTTCCAGTAACATAGTTTACTGCAACAAATAGAATGCAAATAAAAATTCTTCATGAAAAGGGGATATAAAGAAGGGAAGATGCAGCTGGTCAGCATGAAAGCACACAGAGTAAAGAGGAGAAGGGTAAGAGGGAAAGAAAAAGAAAAGGGATGATGGATGTGGTGGGAGCAATGTGACGCAATCAAGGTGATTCAAGAAACTTTCATAGGGAACGCTCATCCGTGTTCACTTGCAAGGCAATCAAGAGGCAAAATAAGAAATTATAAGTAAAATTTTTGAAACAGCAGAGATGGACAAAATGACCTTATTTTTGAGAGGACAAGAAGAAAAATTTCACAATACATGGCCGCGATTATATACTTGGTTGGAAGACTACAACAAATCTCTCCTTATATATAATTGAATAGTGGGTGCCAAAGTTCTAAAATGCACTCCTTTAGTGTATGGATGCTTGAACTGTCAGTCAGAAGATGCTGGCTGGGTTGACTGGCTGCTTTGTGCAGTCCTGCCCAGCGTTTCAAGGTATTTTGCATATGGAAGCTGATTGGACTTCACTGCATTCCACACCTCAAACTCACCCCCCTCCCCGCAAGGCAGTTGGAATGTCAGTTGCATATGGAACCTTCAAGGTCTTTTGCATATGGAAGCTGATTGGACTTCACTCCATTCCACACCTCATACTCCCCCCCCCCCGCAAGGTTGGAATGTCTGGTGGTGTGTAGGTCCCAGGCGCTGGCGGGAGCCGCGGTCGCCCGGGCCGAGATTGGGGGGGCAAGGCGGGCGACAGAAGGCCGATGCCTCCGTCGCCCGGCCCTCTACAGAATCCACCCCCCAAACCTCCAGGTATTTCCCTCCTTAGAGCTGGCAACCCTACATTCCCCTCAGTGCCTGTTGGTAGGCAACTAAGCTTGGTCCTGTCACCTACTTTGGCCTTTGGGAGAAAACACATTGGGGCCAATCCTGATAGGGTTGCCAACTCCAGATGGGAAATTCCTGGAGATTTGAGGGATGGAGCCTGAAGAGGGTGAGGTTTGAGGAGGGGTGGGACCTCAGACAGGTACACTGCCATAGACTCCACCCTCCAAACCAGTCAGTCTCACATAGGGAACCATTGTTGCCAATCTCCAGGTGAGGGCTGGAGAGCACTCAGAATTACAACTGCTCTGCAGAAGGGAGGGCAGAAGTCAGCTGAAGTCAAAGGGGCAGATAATGGTAGGTTGATGGTTAGCTGGGAAGGAGATGGGGTTGCCAACTACATGCTGACAAATTCCTGAGGATTTGAGGGGTGGAGCCTGGAGAGGGTGGGGTTTGCAGAGGGGTGGGACCTCAGACAGGTAGAATGCCATAGACTACACCCTCCAAACCAGCCACTTTGTCCTGGGTAACAATTGCTGCCAATCTCCAGGTGAGGGCTACAGATGACTCACAATTACAACTGCTCTTCAGGTAGCAGAGATCAGTTCCTCTGGAGAAAACAGTGGACTCTGTCATTATACCCTGCTGAGGTCACCACAGCAAATTGACACTGTTTGCCCAAAGCCAGAGCACTCCCCCAGAGCCTCTTTCTAGATCTCGTTGTATTGCTTTCACAACGGGCTTTACTGCTAGTGAACTATATAACTCCATAACATATATTATAGGTATTATAGATATTATCTACAAATATATGCAGACTTTATGGATAAAAGATTTTTAGCTTTATGGTATATATATCTTATAACCAACTGGATACTGTAAGAAGTAATTGAACAGATTATTATTACATAGATTCAGAAGACCCCCAATTTGTATGTAATATATGTTTGTGTGTCTTTGTTCATTTTGTATGTTGATTTGTGATAAAATAAAAAACTATTGTTAAAAAAAGGACATGAGTCTAAGCATCAAGAGCAGTGAGAGAGGACCAGATGTTCAGGCAATTCCCCCCCCAGCCCTGTGGGCCAGTTCACACAAAGTCCTTGTGTCTGCCTCTGTCAATCAGACTTCTTGGGGAGTTCCTCAGAATTTAATTCCTAGGTATGTGTGCACCCATTTTGGATCAGGACCATGGAATGTTGGAAGAGGGGACTTCTTCACCCAGCTGTGCCATTCTCATGACCTGAAATGGTCCTGTGAGTCACTATTTGTCTCACTGTAGAAACTTAAATGTATCCATCAGTACATTCAGGTGGGTAGCCACGTTGGTCTGAAGCAGCAGAACAAAGTTTGAGTCCAGTGGCACCTTTAAGACCAACAAATTTTATTCAAGGTATCAGCTTTCGTGTGCATGCGCAGTTCTTCAGATACATTGAAATAAAAATTACCAGTCCATACATATAGGTAGAGGGTGAGCAGCAAATTAGCATACAGCATAATAAAGGTGTTTAACAGACGCAAGGACCAAACTGGAATAACAAGCCTAGCTTATATGGTCACCATTTGTTTGGGTTTGATTGAGTAATTTTTGGGGTTTAATCCAGGGTTTAATCCAGGGTTTAATCCAGGGCACCACTTTCCCAATCTAAATTGGGACCCCATGCACCTGGGAATTGAGCACAAAACTTCCAGACCACATCTGTCAACAGGACAAAGGGAGGATATAAGTAATTTGCGGTCCAAGGTACCAGCTTTTGTGCTATAAAATGTAACATAGCCAAAAGATGGAATCACCAAGAGTCAGACACAACTGAATGGCTAACAACAACTTTTTTTTGTATAAAAAAGCATTTCCCCATTCACTGGCCTTCACACACACCCCTGCTTCCTTCCCCCTGAGGTTTCAAGCACACATTTGCTATTGTGTTGACTTGCCAATGAAAAAGCACAAACTCACTGCAATACTATCCAGCCCACCAATTAATGCTTTCTCTGCCACCACCTTCAAATATTAGGTGGGTGGCAACTGGAGACAAGGTATTTACAGTGCTGGCACCCAACCTTTGGAATGTGGTCCCCCTTGAGGCTCTCTTGGTGTCTACCATAATATTTTTTAGGTGCCAGGCCAAACATTTATTTTTACTCAGGCTTTTAAATAAGAGGTTGTGATGCCCCTTCTCCACTTTACACAGAGTAAACCTCTCTCTCTAAGGTTATGGGTCACATGTACGTAGGTCAGGACTTCACACTTGCCACACTTCTTGTCTCTTTTAAAATATACAGAATACCATTACCATTTCACACTTCAGGTCCTCTCTCTCACTCACAGAGAAATCCACAGACATTATAGCCCAGCCAGCCACCTTTAATAACAAGCCCTCACTCACACAGTTATTGGGGTTGAGGCTCAAACACTGTTCCATTTACACACTGCCACCATTTATTCATATCCTATGATATGCAGAGAGAGACTGAGATATAAAACTGTATGTATGTTTCTTGCCCTGAGGCATGCAACACATAGGGTTAAACCAAACAAGAAGTTAACTTTTATTTATGGTATTAACATATCACTGAAGAAAGTCATGTAGAAGTTACAGTGCTTCACTTCCACTGAACTTTTGAACTGTGGTCCTATTCCTGCAACTAGGATACTTTGGTTACAAACTGACTATTTTCAGCCCACTATAAACAGCTCTTCTTCATGGTTTCACTCAGTCAGACATCCTCCTTTTCCCTCTCAACTCCCCAGCTACCAACTTCAAACTAGTGTTCTTAACTGCTGTCTTCCAACTGCCTCTCCAACATTCTGTCAGCTCTCATTGGTCGCTCTTAGGGAGAGGCAGAACGTACCTTTTCCATCACAGGGGCTTGCTTATTTATTTATTTATTTGATTTTTACCCCGCCCTACCCTGCTGAGGCAGGCTCAGGCCGGTTTACAAAGAAATAACAAATAAAACAACAATATAAAATCAATATAAAATACACTGTTTAATGGTCTGCTGCTAGTCTGAGGTCTGTTTTATGGATATTTTGGTGCTGGTTTTATATCTGAGGCTAGGCTTTTATTTATATTTATTTATATTTATATCCTGCCCTCCATGCCGTGGCGGGCTCAAGGCGGCTAACAACACACACACATATATATACACATTAAAATTCCAGTATATATACTAAAAACAACATTAGATTAAGATATAAAACACATAATCATAGTACAGATGGCGACACCCTATCATCATCTGAATGGCCACCTCCAGGCTCCTGCCAGGTTGTTAATCATCCGGCTGGTGGAGATGTTGATGTTAAGGCCAGGTTGGTGGTGGTGTTGATATTAGGGCCTACTTGAAAGCCTAGCAGAAGAGCTCCATTTTACAAGCCCTGTGGAACTGCAAAAGGTCTCGCAGGGCCCTGATGTCATCTGGGAGCTCATTCCACCAGTGAGGGGCCGCCACAGAGAAGGCCCTGGCCCTTGTTGTAGCCAGCCTGGCCTCTTTCAGGCCCAGAAGGGCCAGGCAATTTTGGGATCCAGATCTTAGTGCTCTCTGGGGAACATGTGGGGAAAGGCGGTCCCTTAGGTAAGTAGGTCCCTGACCATAGAGGGCTTTAAAGGTAAGAACCAGCATCTTGAACCGTATCTGGTATGCTATAGGCAGCCAGTGAAGTGCTTTTAGAATAGGCTGGATGTGTTCCCACACAGGAAGACACAGCAACAGCCTCGCCACTGCATTCTGCACCAGCTGCAGCTTCCGGATTTGGGACAAGGGCAGGCTCATGTAGAGAGCATTGCAGTAACCCAATCTTGAGGTGAGCATTGTGTGGATCACTGTTGCCAGGTCATTGCATTCAGGGGAGTGAACCAACTGCTTGATCAGCCGTAGATGGTAAAAGGCAGACTTCGCAGTGGCAGCTACCTGGGTCTCTATCATTAAGGAGGTATCCTGGAGCACTTCCAAACTCCTAACCTCTGGTGCTGGCACCAATGGCGCCCCATCAAAGGTCAAGAGAGGGATCCCTAACCCTGGACCACTCCGACTCAGGCACAGGACCTCCATCTTCATCGGATTCAATTTCAGTCAACTCAGTCTAAGCCAACCAGCCACAGCTTTCAACGCCAGACCCAGATCTCCTGGACTAGAGTCTGACTGGCCGTCCAACAACAGATAGAGCTGGGTGTCATCCGCATATTGGTGACAGCCCAGTCTATGTCTCTGGGCAATCTGGGCAAGGGGGCGTATATAGACGTTAAACAGCATTGGGGAAAGCACTGCTCCTTGGGACACTCTGCAAATTAGCGGGTGCCTTCCGTATAACTGTTCCCCAACTGCCACCCTTTGTTCCTAACCCTGGAGAAACAAGGAGAGCCACTGCAAGACAAACCCCTGAATCCTGGTATTGGCAAGGCGGTGGATCAATAGTTGATGGTTGACTGTGTTGAACGCCGCCATCAGGTCTAACAACATCAACACTGCCATACCGCCTTGATCCAGATGCCTCCGGAGATCATCTGTGAGGGCGACCAGGACTGTCTCTGTCCCGTGGCCTGGTCGGAAGCCGAACTGGAAGGGGTCTAATATGGAGGCGTCATCCAAAAAACCCTGCAGCTGATTTGCCACCACCTTCTCAATTAATTTGCCCAAGTAGGGCAAATTGGATACCTGCTGGTATGTAGCCAATTCAGCCGGATCTGATTATGGCTTTTTTAGGAGGGGGCGGATCATTGCCTCCTTTAGGGCACTAGGGAACAGTCCCTCCATGAGGGACTTGGGTTTTTTTATATGTATAATTATTTTTATTGGTTTTTCCAACATAAAATGGGTAGAGACACTAAAGAAAATATCCTTATATCTGGAACAAAATACTCAGACATAACAAATTTCTTATAATTACTTCCCATCTTAACGAACAATGCTGCTTACTTTTCAGCGTATGCTTCTATCTATAAAGGAGAGGAAAAAAGGAAAACTGAAAAAAGAAAAAAAGCACTTTGTCAAGAAAACCTTTTCTATTATTTGTAACCCATCTACACAGACATTATATAGTGAATAGTCTATTTATTTAAATTCTAACATACTAATTTACTGAAAGTTCAGTTTATTCCTATACCATAACAATGCTCATTTTTCTGCTTATTCTCTTCTAACCACCATATAACTGACCACTACATCAAATTATGCAAGTAGCTTATTATATTTCTGGTTCCTTATAACCTAAATAGCAGACCTGTAGATTCTTTATTTTAATGCTATTACTATTAAACACCTAGGAACACAATTATAATCATGTTTTCTCATATTATAGATACCATTTACATTACACTCAATCTCAATTACACTGAACCTCATTGATACTTCCCATATTCTGACTATAATTCTTTTTCATACCATCCTGTTATAAGTTAACATTACCCTACACCACATTGGTACTAAACCTTGATTTATTTATTTCTTCCTATTACATTTTTACCATCAAACATGAGAAAATAACTACTCCGAGCCACAGATCATGTTGTTTGATTTCCCCCCCTGATTTTTCTGCAGCCTCTTCTTTTTGAGAATCATGTTTAAATGCCTTATCTCTTTAAAAGCATCAAGCTGTATTTCCAATTTTTCCCATTTCAATTTCAATTAACAAGTTTTTCAGCTTTCTACATATCTGGTCCCTTTCATTGGAAAGCATCCTGCTTTTTCTTTAGGTAAACTGAACTGTTCATTCCATGAAATTTCTTAGAGGTCCCCTTCTGCCATTTCCATCAGTAAAAAGTTCTTTACTAATTCCTTTTATTTGGCCATTTGGTTGGTGGGTCCTTTAAGACTTTTCATACTAAAGGGTGATGGTTTAGCTGTTTGTTTAGTAGGTCCTTTAAGACTTTTCATAGGAGAAGGTGATGCACCTTGAAGCACATTTCCTTGATGATGGTTCTGTTGATCAAAAAGGCTTTGCTGTTGCTGCTGCCGCTCTTCTTTATTTTCCAAGACTTTCATGTAATAGTCCTGTTCGTCATCCACAGTATCCTGAGACTGCTGTAGTTCTTCCTTAATTTTCATATCAACATGTGGGCTTTGAGGCTTCTCAATAAGATTTTCAAAGGCTCCCCGACCGCTTGCTGGATTTCATCAAACAAAATGTTTTTAAATTGCTCCAGAGTAAGTTGCAACACCTCTGTGTTTGCCATTTCCTTTGCCTCCTCCGTATCCATTTCCAACTCTATTTTCTTACCCCACAAACCACAGAGAACAATTGGCATTCAAACATCCATGCAGGGCAAATCAAAAATATAGTACAGGTATCACATTGATGTTGCTTCTAGTAATTATACATTATATATTCCATCATTTTCACAAATAGAATTATTTCTTTCTTTCCCCCTATAGGTTACTCTGCAAATTTTTACTTCCGTTCTCT
This sequence comes from Gekko japonicus, assembly GCF_001447785.1. Taxonomy (NCBI): domain Eukaryota; kingdom Metazoa; phylum Chordata; class Lepidosauria; order Squamata; family Gekkonidae; genus Gekko; species Gekko japonicus. The sequence goes on along the minus strand of NW_015165835.1, from coordinate 1,048,483 downwards.
GCGTCACTGCTTTTCTTCAAAATTTAGGGAATGTACGTAAAAGGAGTGGGGGGGGGTTAACAAAGATCTTAACAGTTTGTTAGTAGAAGATACGTGTACTCACATAATAATTCTTGTTTTGTCAAATGTTATGCTGAGAATTCAATAGTCTCTAAAAACAGAGGTTGCGACTGTGACAAACATGGCAGCCATGTTTGCCTCCATTCCCCACTCCTGCTTCAAGACAGTCTCAAGTTCACCCCACTGCTGCTGCTCATGGGGCAACTGGATGAGTCTCCTGCTCCCTGACCTCCCTCCGAGAGGTCGGGTGGGCTCTGGTGCAGTCTCGTAGATCCAGAAACCCCAAAAGAAAGCAAGGAAGGTCGGAGACAATCAGGAGATCTCGAACGTCGACCACGGCACCGTGCCATTACTGGAAGTTCTCCCATGAGGGACTTGTTGACAATCTCCCTTAGTGCCCCTCGCAGCCCATCATGGCCTGCTTTAATTAGCCATGATGGGCATGGATCAAGGCTAAAGGTGGCTGGGTGAACTGATGAGAGTAATTTGTTGACCTCCTCTAGGCTGAATGGACCAAAATATTCCAGAACTTGACCAGAAGACGTGCATGGAGCCTCGAGTTCCGTCACTGTCTCAACTGTGGTGGGGAGGTCATAGCAGAGCGACAAGACTTTATCTGCAAGATAGCTCGCAAAAGCCTCACAGCCAATTTCCAATTCCTTATCGTTTGGTCTGTCCTATGGCAGAATAGTAAGAGACCGAATTGTTCTAAATAATTGGCCTGGGCGAGAGCTCGTAGACGCAATCGTGGCCACATAGTAATCTTTTTCCATGGCCTTGACTGCCATCTCATAGGATCTCATAAACATCCTATAGGATGCTCTTGATGCTTCTTCCAGAGTGCGTCGCCACTGTCTCTCTAGTCATCTAAGCTCCCACTTCATCAACCTCAGCTCCTGTGTATACCATGGGGCGAGTTTTGAGCGGGGGCTCAGAGGACGCCAGGGAGCGATCTCGTCGATGGCTGCCAAGAGTTGGTTTTGCCAGTCCTTGACAAGCTCATTCAACGAGCCACCAAGGGGCATCGGATCCTGCAGGGCCATTTGGAACTGCACAGGGTCCATTTGGCTCTGCGGGTGAGCTAAAATATGCTTGCCATCCAAACAGGGTCGGGTGGCACATTCACATGGGCCTTCGGAACATGGTGGTCTGAGGATGGAATGGCTGTAGCCGTAATCCGGTCCACCGTAACCCCCGCCATGAAGATCAAATCAAGTGTGAGTGAGTGGGCTCAGTGAGTGGGGGCCATAACATATTGTGAGAGTCCTAGCACTGCCATGGACGACACCAGATCCATTGCCTGCATGGAGGTTGCATCATCGGCATGGACATTGAAGGTGCCCAGGACTAACAGTCTAGGGTGCTCCAGTGCCCAGCCTGATACGGCCTCCAGCAGGGATGGCAGGCTACTTGCCGGTGTGTTGGGCGGATGGTACACCAGCCAAATAACCAAACTTTCCCTGGCTTCCCATATAAAGCTGGCACACTCTATGCCCATGAGCTTCGGTGGTGGAAGCACTCTGAAGGTGTAAGCCTCCCGAATGAACAGAGCCACTCCTCCCCCTGCCCCGTAGTCTAGGATTGATGAAGAACTACTGTCTCCCCATCTCGCACCCAGGTCTTGGTCACGCATGCCAGGTCCATGTCCTGTTCTGACAAAAAGTCATGAAGGATCGTGGTCTTATTATTTATGGATCTGGCATTGCACAACACCAATGTCAGAGAGGGGTCAACAATCCTAGCCCCACTACCTACTACCTTTGGGATGGCACACAGGCTGGAAGGGGACCGAACCCTTCTCTGTCTCCATTCCCTTTCCTTCCAATTCTGCCTGGTCCCACCGCAATACTTTCCCCTCTCCAGGAGCACTGGTATCCCTTGGCTGGTCATCACCCACTAGTGGCCTTTGCTCGTTAGCCTCGGTTACCACTGGGCTACTATCCAGTCATTAAGTCACCCATCTCCTAAGCCTCCCACACCCACCAGCCAGCTGGTAGCTAACCACTCAATTCAAATCAACCAAATTTACCATATTTTACCATTTACCAGTTACAATAGATAAATCTCTGAATACAATATAATAAACAACCCTGCCCACCCCAACCTCCCTTCTTGCTACTCCCTCCACCTCCAAGATTAAAACTACTCTATTCTAACTAGCTAACAATAAAAGGTGGGAAAACATAATTCACAACTGAGTAATTATTATAGCTAACTACTGTAACCTAATCCTAATATATAATCCTAGCAGGTGTACTAGAGAACCACTGCCCTGCCTTAGCAGCAGGATTGATACCTTTCTTACCCTATCCCAGCAAAATCACAGAATGACAAGTTAGGAAGAATAAGAATAAGAGAAGAGATTGGATTTATACCCCGCCCTTCACTACCCAAAGGAGTCTCAGAGCAGCTTACATGTCCCTTCCCCTCCCCACGACAGACACCCTGTGAGGTAGGTGGGAGTGAGAGAGCTCTTGACAGAAACTGCTCTTTTTCAAGAACAGCTCTTATCAAAACTATGACTTGCCCAAGGTCATCCAGCCAGGTGCAAGTGGAGGAGTGGGGAATCAAACCTGGTTCTCCCAGATTAGAGTCCGTGCACTTAACCACTACACGAAAGGTCTTTGCTCTCCTCCTCGAAGAGGTTCTCAGCTCTGCACCAGGTTGTAGCTCTTCATTTCCTAATTCAAGGCCGTCCACCAGCAGTCCTTGCTCAAGGTCTATTGGCTAGTCCAAGCTGGCCAGAGTTGTTAGCGTCCTATCAGAAATGAAACTTGGCACACGCCCCTTCATTCTCAGCTCCAAGGCCCAGCTGAATCCAGGAGGGCCATCTTCACACCGGGGTTCTATAGTTAGCAGCCCACGCCACCCAGGCCACTCAGCCACTCCAATGGTGTCCTGCGAAGGTGGCACCATGGTGCAAACCTCACCACCAACACTGAGGATGGAAAAAGGCGGCCTCACCAACAGCTCTACCCCAATGCCCACACTCCCCCACAGAACTGGCTGAAGGCCCGATGGAAGTCAACCGGGGGGGCGGGGAGAGAAAGGCCAGTAAATGCCAGCAGAAATCAGCAGAAAACATCGGCATCCAACGCCAGTCGTGAGCAGCAGCGGAGCAGTGGGCAGTGGGCGGGGGCAGACAACAGCCCAGTCCCTGAGCCTGCCCATGCAGAATGCCCGGCGGCAATGGGCAGTGGTGAGCAACAGCGACCCAAGTCCTCGGCCCAGCTGCATGGCAGAAAACGGCAGCCGAAGGCAGTAAGCGGCAACGGCAGGCAGAAACTGCAGACGGCCATCCCACTCCATGACCCAGCTGCAACCACGTGACAGGCCCCAGCAGTGAACGCAACAGCAGCAGCCACCGAAAATGGGCCGTCTGCCAAAGAGAGAAAAAAGCAGAAGCCGCCACGCATCCACACCCTCGGAGCTTGGCCCGGACCTCCACCCCCACAAAAACTGCACCGGAGCGCTCCAGTTGCCAAGACCTGGTAGATTCATTCCACTTCGCTTCCACCTGCTATTCGCTTAATTTGGGGGTATTTGAAGAAAAAATCTGGAGTAAATTTACTGTAACTCAGCGGAGCTCAGCTTGTTTTTAATGGCTTGTTCTTACATTGATAATTTATTATGTTTTATGGTACTGTTTTTTGTGCACAAGATGCCTTGAGTAGAACTCTGGAGAGATGGTATACAAACTTCCAAAATAAATAAATAACTTTAGGCCATGTGATGGACATCACTGAGAACCGGATCATATCATCCCTCATGCCTTGGGAATATATATAGTCCATAGATGAACACTACACAGTTGCTGTGTAAAAGCAGTTGTAAGAACTAGTACACGGAGGCCTTATGTGCAGCCCCCAGGATCTGTATGATCATGGTAAACTCTTTTGGGACAATGCTGTGGCTTTGCACATTGCCTCCACAAAGGCATCCATTCTCACAAAAGGTACCTCCACATTATAGTATCATGCCCAGAACCTGCATGATGCCAAGAAGCTCATATGGGAGCCATTGTGTGAGACAGTTTGGGACTCCCTGCCCTCCCAGTAGCAGCCTTGCTTATGGCCTGACCAATCAGAGAAGTTTCAAAAGCAGTTTTCTTATGCTCCTGTTCAGAGCAAAAAAAGAACACTCAAATGCATGCACACACACAAACTGTTGTGTACAGCCAAAGGAGCTCCTTCAAACACAGCTATTTTGCCTTATGCTGAAATTTGGCTTCTAAATAATACATTTTCAGGAAATGTTTTTATTTTATAATATTTGGCTATTTTTCCTTAGAAAATAAAATAAGGTTTAATATTGGGAGTGTTCTTGGCAGTTCACTAAATAAATATATCTTAATCCAAAATCCATGGAAATACATCTATTGTTGACTTTAATGGGCTTTGGAGTAGGGTTCTTCTTTCTTTAAAAATTATAAGGTATGGTTTATTCAAACATAGCTATTCTGTATCTGTGAGCTACTTAAACTAAGATTGCTTCTATTCAGTGCAGTTTGAGATATACTAACAGAGACCACCAGTAAGAACACAGCTAGTAATAACTCTGTAGATGTTTAAAAAACCTTGGAAGCGATCAGTCTCCTACAGCCCAGGTTCCAAAGAGCTATATCAGGCATTCCCAAGGTTTGGGTTTGCCCAATGATATGCCACATCACATCCTGATTTGGTCAGTTCCTCCCATTTCAAAAGGGGTGTATCATGGGGCACCGCTGTTTGAGAAAAACAAGCCCAAAGCATCCTTGGAAGCATGGAACTATTCATGCAGTTCTTTGGATCTCCGTCACAAAACAAACCTTCACTCAACTACTGGTTGTAGTTATTGTAGTTATGGCTGTGGTCCTAAAAACACTTTATTGTTAGTAAGCTCCACTGAATACAATAAGACTTTTGTCTGAGTAGACCTACTTAGGATTGTTCTCTACAGTGGGTAGTGTTCTATTTTTTCTTCTCTCCTTACTAATTTAATACCCTCCCCCAGGGCTTGAAGGGGGGGGGGAAGGCGCTGGAACTCTCATGAGGGAAATGAAGTTTTTAATCTGTATACTAAAAACTCATGAACTTTTAAACATTTTAAAAAGAATTTCATTGAAGAGGTTCTGAAACTCCGTTCTGGTGCATCCCCCAGGGAAAAAAAAGCCCTTCCCTTCCCCCAACATTCTGGAAGGAAAATTTATGGCAAATGAGGTATAAACATTTGCATCTTAAGCAGAATGATAAGCTACATATTTTCTGTCCATGTAGCTGTCCCCTTTCAACAAGATTCTACTCTAAAATTCTCCACCACATCTGAAAAACCCTTTTGTTTACAGTATTTGCAGTTCAGCTGAATTCCACACAAGAATTAAACAACCTAATCATGTATTCCTGGCTACGATTAAAGATGTACTAGATATGGGTGACTTAAATGGACTAGTATTCCAGGAATGAATTGTTACCCTTTTTAGTTTAGCTATGTAAGTAACCAGAGAAACAATCTGGTACATAGGGACCAATGCATTCTACAAGAAGTATTTGCCTATGTCTGTCACATGTCATTTGTGTACAAAGAATTTGAGTGGGTGGAAGTGAAGCTGCTCCAGCAGCTCCTGTTCCTAGATGGGATGAGAAGTCTCTTGACAGGATCTCACTCTCTCAGAAGGTACTCAATATGGGGGTGTTTCTGTATTAGTAGTGCTCCTAGAAGTGCCCTTTACTAGTTCTGTCTAGTAAGCCATCAGTAGGTCTTTTGTCTTCACTCAGTGCTAATTATCATAATCTATTGTTGTGATCACACACACAATTAGCCACACCATAAGTGCGAATGCCAAGTGGATTTAAAAGGCACGATCAGACGCAAACATCTGGGAAGCGCCCCGCACCCATCGGCAACCCGTTTTGCTCCACTGCAGAAGTGGAGTAAAACGACAGTGGGGAAAGTCCGGTAGCAAAGGGGTTGCTATGGGCCACGGATGGACATTCCCATTGTCCCCCCCCCCCCCGTCTTGGTATGCACATCATCGCACACTGCATAGGGAGCCCTCAGTGTGGAGATGCAAATCATCGATCCCTCGTTGAAGCACACCGGAAACACACACGGCAAAAAAACCCCTGACTCACCCATGGTTGCATCTAATCACGCAGTGGCGGGCTGTGCCTGCAGCTTCCAAGGACTGTGTGATCATGCAAGTGCGGGTCAAATTCATATGGAGCAAATAGCCTCGCTTTCCCCCTGCTTTATATTGCGCATTTTCCATACAGATTACAATAATGTTCTCTGTCTGGGCTGCTCTTGAAAGTAGTCAGAAGCTGTGCATAGTATTTCATGGTATTTAAGAACATGGTATTTAAGAACTTATTTTTTACTCTGCTTCTCTTTGTATTTGAGGTAGTTCCTAACAAACAATAACAAACAGCAAGCACATCAGATTAAAATAAGATCCAAAAAATCCTAAAACATTAATAGAGCCCTTAATACCCCATCATATAATCATTAAAATGGGATTGTGAGGGTGTTCTGAAAACAGTTACATAAAAGAATATCAACTTGGTACTAGGTGAATCTGTGTAAGAAGGGAATTCAATGTACAGGTGCCACTAGTGAAGAGACTGTGGTGCACACCCACTGTTTCTCAGAATGTGGAGGCATACAGAGCAGGGCTTCAGGTGACTATCTCAACTGGTGGTCAGGTAATTAAAGGAGAAGGTAATACTTCAGGTATCCTTTCCAATTTATGTAAGAATTATAGATCAACACTAGCATTTTGAGTTGTGCAAAGAAGAAAATTGAAAGCTCAGTGTAAAATTTTGCTCTTTTCTGAGACCACATATATGTAACATCTGTAAAGTAACCTCTCTGTAGTGTTCTGAGGTGATGTGTGTTATGGACTTCACAGAAAAGCAGGGTGGTGTTGTTTTTTAAATGCTGCTTGTATCAGAGAGTCAGGGAGTTCAAGAATTAATCTTCCCTGGAGAAAAGAGCTTAGGGGATTGGCTGCTCTGCTCACTCTCTGATTGGCCAGCATCAGCTGAGACAGAAAATAAAACAGCTGATCTGGAGGGAAAAGAGGTTTTTCACAAATGGGTCTTTTGCTGTTTGGTCTTTTGCAATTTGGTCTTGCTGACGTCTGGATCAGTAGCCAGAGGGTTTGGCTTCTGAGGGAAAAGACATTTGGGAGTCAATGTTTTCTGACAGGCAGTAGTCAGAAAAGTACTTCTACAGAAAGAAGAGAAACCCCATTGTCTAAATATATTAAAACTGCTCTGAGGGAAAACTTTTGATTCTCAGTCAGAAATGCTACAGAACAACCTTACACAGACAAAGGATACTGGAGAAGGATTTGGCAGAAGGTCTGAGTAGCTGAATTCCCAGACAAGCCCAATAGTAAAAGGAGTTATTGCTTCTTAGGGACAAGGAGAATAACTTCTTGCCAGTGAAAGGGGTTGGGAAGAGAACCCTGGTCTGTGATACAGAAGAGAAGTTTAGACACCTCAGGAGTTAATGAAAGTTGCATTATCTAAATGAAAACCTGTAATATCTGAAGGAAGAAATCTAGAAACATCAATAAGAACTGTGTTGTGCTAAATAATACTAAACAAAGTACCTCTCAAAGAAAGAAATAGAAAGCCTTGAAACAAAACTACAAATATACTATCTTGAATGCTCTAAGAATTCAACTCTGTAAATATCAGAAAGTTTTTACCTCAGCAGTCTCAACACATTGACCATACCTATTTTACACATATTCCCTGCCAGTTTAATAAAATCTTTATTCTGTTTTTGATAGTTAATTTTCCTCAAGTGCCATTTCTCAGGGGTTTTAAGAAAACTGGACAGCTCCTGTGTTTTCAGTAGAGTTCCTGAGCTGAGAAAAATATCTAAACATAGGGTGGGACAGTCAAGTCTTTTATGACAAAGAATATACATGCTATACATGCTACTGTAGGGCAAATCAGTCACTGAGGGGAACTGAATATTTGGCGGGGGAAATCTGCCAGACAGTTGGGGAGATACAGGGGTTCGTCATACCTTCCTTAGTGTTTCCTACTTATTTTCGCTACCACCAAAGGCTCTTGCCTTAGAATTCTTAGTTGGAACCAAAGGATGGCTTAGTTAAAAGGATGGTGAATGGCAGAACGGTCAGTACATGGGGGTGTCTCTGAGGTAAAAGTTGATCTGTTACTCTAAATAAAGCAGTTGTTTTCTCTTAAACATAAGGAGAGATTATTAAGAAGTATAACAGCAAAAAAGGTTTCAGCAAAAATTCATAAGTGTAATGGTTTCAGATAGAAACAATTATTCCTTCTCTAAAGTTCCTTAAGTAGATCTAGCCATAAAGGTTTCTGTTCTCACCTGCCATTTAGGCTCATAACTTCCACAAAGAACACAAATTTCTCTCACACTCCACAGCACACCAAATTTCCACACACACACACACACACACACACACACACACACTAAACTCTCACTCTCCAAACCAGTCAACTTCACTCCCAGGGTACAGCTCCCATCCAATCATAAGACAATTGAATCAACCATCCCTCTTTCTTGCTCTAGAGGCCTACATTTTAACCCACAGCAACATAGATATGAAACCATGTATTCGATCACAGATATAAAGTACACACAAAATATTTACTAGCAAAACACCACACTAGGGTACACGTTTTAAAAACCAATTCCTATAATTTTTACCCACCAGCAGTTTTGATACTGCATTTTGAACCAACTGAAGCTTCTGAACAGTATTCCCAGGCATCCCCATAGAGTGCATTACAGTTGTCTAAACTGCATGTGATCAGAGCATTGATTACTGTGGCCAAATCCTTCCTCTCAAGGTAGGGCCTTTGTTGGTGAGTCAGCTGAGGCTGGTTAAAAGCACAACATATCACAGAGGAAATATGAATCTATAGCTACAAATGAAAAAGAACCCCCAAACTCTGAATCTGCTTTCCAAGGGAAGATACAATCCCATTGAGAAGACTCCACAAACTTCAACTGACCTTGTTATTAATCAACTATACCTCAGTCATAACTGGCAGTTTATTATCCTTCATCCAGCCCCTTACTGCCTTTAGACACCTGCTAAGGGAGTCAAAGAATCCTGTTGGGGGGGGGAATCAGTCTGGGTGTAGTGTTGCCAGCTATAGGTTGGGGAATACATGGAGATTTGGGGGGTGGAGTCTACAGAGGGAGGGTTGGAGGGGGGAGGGACCTCAATGGGGTATAATGCCATAGCGTCTACCCTCCAAAGAGGTAATTTTCTCCAGGGATACTAATCTTGGTCATCTGGAGATCAATTGTAATAGTGGGAGATCTCCAGGTGCCACCAGGAGGTTGTAACCCTGGATGGGTGTCATCCATATGCTGATGACAGCTTAATTCCTGGACAATTTGTCCCAGCCTGATGAACAAGAGCTGACCACTGATTGGGTGAACACACTCCTTCAAGCACTCCCTTGTCTGCATCCTTGACCTGCAACAACTGAAATATATCCATGAACGCCTTGTGGCAGTTCAGAAAATACAAATGTATTTATTGCAGACAGTACTGAAGTTTATTGGATGGTAAATCATATTCTGAAGTTACCACATGTATCTCATAAAACCATCACTTAGGCACACATCCAAAGGACAGATTTACACTGCAGCATGCACATTTATGTTTCACTGTGGGGAGCACAAAATGAGAAGGAAAGATTTACACCTCCAAATATGGAACAGAATGTCTGAGGCACAGCCAGCAATCACGGTTCCTTCACAAGTGTTCATTATGCGTCTCAGAGCGTTTGGAGCCTGAGGTCTCTCTTTTACTCTTTACATATTCCCAGAACAGAACAGTGGTGGACATATGGCAAACTCACCTGCCACCATGGGCTGAAGCTAGGGTTGCCATTTTCCAGTTGGGGCCTGGAGTTCTCCCTTAATCACAACTGCTCTCCAGTCTTCATACATCAGGTCCCCTGCAGAAAATGGCAGCTTCACAGTGTAGTGGTGGTGGAAAGTGCATTCACACACCCAACTTATGGTGACCCTATAGGGTTTTCAAGGCAAGAGATGTTCAGAGGTGGTTTGGCATTGCCTGTCTTTACGTAGTGACCCTGGGTTTCCTTGGTGGTCCGCCATCCAAGTACAAACTGGGGATAAACCAGCTGATCATGCTTAGCTTCCAAGATCTAATAAAATCTAGCCTTGGCCATTCAGGTCAGGGCACTTCACAGGGTAGCCTCTATAAAATCACATACCCACTGAGCTCCTTCGCCTCCCCAGACTCTCTGCTCTCCTCAGGCTCCATCCCCAAATCTTCAGGGATTTTCCAAGCTGGAGTTGGCAACCCTAGCTGAAGCAAATAAGTGATTTGCAAAGTTGTCTGTGGAAGTATAGCCCAATCTCAGAAGCCAAGCAGGGTTGGGACTTGGATGGGAGACTACCAAGGAAGGCTCTGCAGAAGAAGGCAGCTCTAGTGTGAAATCAGCCCGACTGGGATTGCCATAAGCTGGTTGTAACTTGATTGTACATGCGTATGTATATATGAGTTGTCCGAAAAGCACGGTAACTTGTAAACAGTGAAAGATGAGCATCAAGGCAAGATAATAAAGTTGGTTTTATACTAATGCAGATTTTTAAAATCTAAAACATCATACACCTTTTGCCAGCATCCATTGTTGCCCCATGGTTTATCTTGTCTGTAGTTGAGTACCATGTTGAGAGTGTCACTTCAGAAATGGGCAGCAAATCCAGAGAGAAACTCTGAGCCATTGTTGCTTCAGCAACCCTAACTTTGCCTCAGAGTTTCTTTCTGGATTTACTGCCCATTTCTGAAGTGACATTGTCCCCAGGATCCAATGTCTGAATACAAAATACTCGGTGCCGTTTATGGATTGTGCCTGTATAAATGAAGGCATTTGGCTTTAAAATAACAAGCAACAACTAGGAAAAAGAGTGGCCCTCACCCTACATTTATTTTGCAGGCAGGCAGATCATCTTCGTAAGTGTGCATATGTTTTATACTTGGGAACTAAATGTATGGTGCAAGCCAGAGTTTTTGCTGTACTACTGAAAATGCCAAGTGGAGACCAAAATAGAAAAGTCTGGAAAGGCCACACACAGACAGAGCCCACGACTGAAACCATTGTGGTATCTTTCCTCTCCCCTTCAGGAACATTCTGTTTATTCTGTGACTGAGTCAAGTTCTAAATTACAAACAGCTATGTCATTGTATGGTCTTCCCTCATGGGACATTTCTGCATAAAGAACATAACTAGACGCTACCATTTAGTCTCTCATGGGCTTTCCTCTGCCTCTATTATTTCCTGTATTCTTTATTAGCATTCACAGAGATGAATTTGTCCTGGGTAGGTGTATTATTGAATTGCACTTGCTAGCAATTAAGACTAAAGGAATGTTGTTGTTTTTTACTTCTGTTAAGTACTGTTTACTCCATGCTTTAGGTCTATATTAGTAAGTGCAGATAACTACCTTTGTGTAATTAAGGGAAGACTTTCTGAAGAGCACTCGGTTGATATACTAAGAAATGCCACTTTTTGCTAACAAAGCATCATATAATGAGTCGATGGCAAACTTTCACCAATGTACTACATTCCTAAACTCTTTGAGATGCTAGCTTGTGTGGTTTGGGTGGTGATCCTCACCATGATAGATAATCAATGACCTAATATGGCAAAAATCTCAGTGACTCTTAGAAATGAATCTCACGATGACTTATTTGGACACACAGTAAATTGTTGTTAGGAAGAAATATAGCTGGGTGTCATCTGCATATTTATGGCATGTGTCACTCCAAAGCTCTGGACAGTCTTTCCCAGTAGCTTCATTTAGATGTTAAGCAGCAAGAACACAACTTGGGACCCCCTGCCCCAAAATGCCACAGGGCTTAGCAGAAACTCTCCCCCCCCCCAGATTTTCTGGAATTGGTCAGTCAAATAAGAGCAGAACTACTGAAGCTCAGTGCCTCCAACCAAGTCAGCCTCTGCAGAAGGATACCATGGCTGATGGTACTGAAAACTACTGAGAGATCTCAGGAGAGATTTCCACCTCCAGGTGGAGCCTGGAAATCTTCTGGAACTGCAAATGATGAGACTACAGAGATCAGTTTCCCTGGAGAAAATGGCCTCTTTGGAGGATGGACTCTATGGAATTATAACTCACTGAGATCCTTCCCCTTCCTAAACCCCACCGTCTCTAGGTTCCACCCCCAAAATCTCCAGGTATTTCCCAAACAGAAATTGACAACCATAGAGAGGTCTGCTGCCCAAGAGAATCAACAATGGCACATCCCCTGTAAACTCCTGAAATGAGATTGAAAAGCGTCTGGATAATTAATCTCAGCTACTTGCTTCAGCCAGCTCTCCACCATGCTTAGATCATCCTTGGATAATTTTGAATTTGCTACAATGCTGTCTAACTAAATCTACATAAAATTAAAAAAAACAATGTAAATGATAGACAACCCACTGGGTTTAGGGTTTTCCAAAATAAAATCCACCTCCTAAAGCAAATCCCAGAAGTAGGGTTGCCAGTACTCTGGTGGGGAAGGGAATTACTCCAGTTTTGCAATAGAGTTTCTGGCCATTCCTAGAGCAGTGTGACATCACTTGCAGGTTTCCCTTGGAAGTGACATCACACCATAGGCCCAAGGGCAGTTTTATCAATCATATATCCACTTACCTTGTTATTAGCCTGGAAGTATAAAAGAGAAGGCACTCTCTCTTTGCCTTTCCCCACAGTAATATTACTTCTTGTGTTGTATTTGATTGGTGAAAATTAGGGAAGAAGATGCTGGGAGTTCTCCTAGGTTCTTACCTGGCAAAAGCCCTAAAGTTTGTGTTGTCTTTCTGGTTTTATCAGAAGTGTCATCCTGTTAGATTTGACAAAAGACAGATGGTTTCCTGAATAAGAAATTTATCTATGGAGGGTAAGGACTGAGTGTAAGGATTACACAGTTAGTTTAGGATTTTTCTCCTGTGGGTCAATTGCTACCTACAATTGTTATCTAGACTGGGGGATAGTCTTGGTGTAGGGGGGTGGGTTATCGCATCTGCTTGGTGAAAATTTGAAGCAGGAAATGCTTCGTTGGCTGCTTACTGAATTTGCTCTGCAAGATTTACAGTTTTTGTAAGTACAACAAATACTCCAAAAACACTAGGAGTCTCCAGTGCTTATATCCATAAAATCAGGGCTATTTTGGGGCAGGAACGTACAGGAACGGAGTTCCGGCTGGCTCCTGAGTTGGCCACGCCCAGCAGGAACTTATTAGCATAATAGGCCACACCTAACAGCAGACACTCATTAGGATTGGCTACATTAGGGGTGTGTGACCTAACATGCAAAGAAGTTCCTGCTACCAAAAAAGCCCAGGGGTTTGACAACAAACAAGGTAAACAGAATAAGAAGCAAAAGGTGGGTGTGGCTGGATGACCACACTTCTGGTAACATGTGAGGTGTGGCCTAATATGCTAATGTGTTTATGCTGTTGGGTGTGGCATATTATGCTAATGAGTTCCTGCTGTTGGGTGTGGCCTATTATGCTAATGAGTTCCTGCTGGGCTTTTTCTACAAAAAAAACCCCTGCATAAAATGCACAAGCTAATTCTGTAGTACTGTCTTGGGAAATTCTTATCACTCAGTAGAATGGGAAGTGCATAGTAATATCAGTGTGCCACATCCAAAAAGAGTGTGAAGCCTATTTATTCAGTATGATGAAGTCTCTTTGAAAAAGGTGGCTGGAGAGGGGGGGCACGGCTGTGGATTCTTCATGCACCATCTGTTTAGCTATAAAATCAACCGCTTTTGTGAAAAGATGTACAGGCAATGCTTTTTAAAAACAAGCCTGCAGTAGCATATACCAGACTGGAATGCTATAATTAAATTAAATGCTTATTAAAGCAGCTGTAGTTTTTAAAATTTGCTTCCAGGGTCATCTTCATTATCACTTCAGGCAAGTGAAGGAGGAATGATAAGCACATGGTCCAGGGAGGAATTTCCAGGGTGATACCACAGGCTGCATGAAAGTGTACTTAAGGACAAACACAGCCTACCATAAGCTGCGAAGTATTGCCAAGCCTGTATTTTTTACTCAGAGTGCTGGAACACAGTTGCAATAAGGTTTCTAACTGATTAGGGAAAACACAAAGCCTATTCCTGTGATACGTTTAAATTGTCAGGTGATATTTTTAATGGCATAAAGCCAAATGTTATCACCCATTAATTTCAACAGTTCAAACTGGCACAGTGCCAGCAGTGGTATAGTGGTTAGAGAGCGAGACTAGTATCTGGGACACCCATGCCTGAATCCTCACTCTGCCATGTGAGCTTTCTGGGTGACATTGGGCCAGTCACTCTCTCTCTCTGCCTACCTCACAGCGTTGTTGTGAGGATAAAATGCAGGAAGGGAGAACAATGTTGTTGTTAACCATGTTGGGTCCCTGTTTGCAGGGGGAAGCGGAGTATAAATTCTAGATTAATAAACTAAGAGGCTAGTAAAAGGGCAGCTATGAGCTCGATTTAAAAACTGATATCCTTATATAACAAGTAATATCATGTATAAAAGGGGGACCCATGAGGATTCATGGAAAGGGGAGAATCACATTTGTTCCTCCCTGCTGGCTCCCCCCCCACACACACACACACTATGGCACTCCTCCCTCTCCCCTTTTTCAGCTTTCCATCCTCTTTCTCTACACCCATTGGCTTTCATCTCCCCCACAGCTGCCCAACACCTCCCCTCCCCCGGACAGATCACTGGATCCCAGCCAAAAATTTCCACCAATCTTACTCAGCAACTCAGAACTGGGACTTGTACTTTTTATACCTCATCTCCCTTCCCCAATAACCTGCAGAAAGAGAGGATTCGATCCTGCCAGCTTTTCTACTGTTACACAAGAGACATGAATTTTTGTACATGGAGGTCCCATGGTTTCTGGGATAGTCTTCTGGGGGCATCCATTGTATACAAATGAAAAACCTGCTAGGATTCAGCCCAGAATGGTTAGAATAATATAATAATTTCTATGCAATACGTGGTACGGTTTATTATATAATTTGTGGAATTCAGCTTTTATTGTTGAATAATTTAGGTAAATCTAGTGCAGAGTAGTGGGTTTTTTTTATCATTACGTTTTGCAAGTGGGCAGCCACAATAAACTGCTCTGGCACCACCATGCTGGCAGCTCTGCCCACTCCTTTGCTGATGCCGCAGATCAGCGGAATAGAGCCCCACCCCTTCTTCACATTAAAGCAAGTTTGGTTTCCATCAAAGCTATGGTTTTGGAGAGCAGAGCCTTAGGGTTATGTTTTTCAAATACCAAGAGCCACAAAATGTGCAACCACAAAACAGTGCTTACAACAGGTGCAAGCACTTAGATTTTCAGCAGCAAGCAAACTTGCAGCTGTTAATTTGTGTCTGATACAGCTGTATGTTTGGGAAGGTGCAAACTGTACCCTCAGAAAGAGATGGCACCCTTTTAAAAATGTGACTGTTCATAATCAAATGGAGCCTATATATAAAATTGGAATTCAGAATAGCCACCCAGAAATCTAACAGGAACAGATGCACTCCGGAGATTATTTTCATATTCCTCTGTGACTTCTGGCACACAGCTCTTATTTGACGCATACTCCAAGCCCATATGAGTCTTACTGTAAAGAGAGAGAGAGAATTTTCTGTTTTTCTGGACCTTGCTCTGTCTACAAAGGCAAAATTAGAGCTCTGATGCTCCTCAGGAAATCTCCCATGTGTTTATTTTGTTTTGGTTCTGTAACCTACTTTGAATAAACCTTTGTTGGCATTAAAGGTGCCACTGGACTCAAAATTTGTTCTACTGCTTCAGACCACCTAGATCTACTGTGGTAGAGGTATTTTATTTTTCAGAGCCATCCCATCTTCTCATCATCGTGGCAAAGACCTAGTCATCTTTTAAATGTTTTTCTCCTACATCTACTTTATCATTCCTTGCCACTTGCAATGGAAAGCATAGAATGTCCTTTGAAAAATGTTCAGCTTGTACCCCACTGTGTGTTTCTAACAACAAAAGGCACTCCCATCATCAGAATAGGAATGGATTTCTGTCACTTCTCCCATCTTACTGCAGACACACCCACCCACCCCCCGGTTTGCTCCATATAGGTTCCTCTGAACAGAATATTAGGGGGCCTAATGTGCTGCAGCAGGAGGGGTGGGGTGGGAAAGTCACACTCTGCAGGGTCTGCTCTGCTATTACATCTCATAAGATACCAGGCTCTATATTTAAACAACGAACCCAGCTTTTAATTATTCATATTTCGGTCACACATTCCCCAGCAAGATTTTGTATAATGGCAGATGCAGTATGAAAGCAGATGGTTAAGTCTTCAGAATGTTGGATTAGGATGGCCATATAAGTCCTTTCTGTTGATCCTGGTATTGTATATGACAGTTTTTATTGTTTTTATTAATACTTTTTGAGCTGACCTTGTATTGAAATATACTGAACTGAACTGATTCTTTTTCTACCCTGTCATGTTTTCATCCCAAAAAAATAAATAGCTGTATTGAGCAGCGATACCTTTTTCTAAAAAGACCGACATAGGCATTTAAAATTGAATTAAAGGGTGTGATAGCCCATATGAGTCTTTTCACCAGCCCTGGCACAGCATAGTATTCTTTGTCTGTGTTTTCTTCTGCTAGCAGCTTTGGCAGAAAGTTGGAAACTGTAGCTTTTTCTGCAGGTGAAAGGAAGATAAAACAGGAGAGGATTGCTGCTTTTGTTTGTTTGTTTCCCCCCCCCCCCCCCAGGGGGTTTTTTTTTTGGTTTTTTTTTCTATAAACTACAAAGAAAATAGGAAAGGGAATCTAATATCTACGGGAGAAAGGAAAGTTAACCACTAAAACCCAAGTAGTGAAGATCATTACATAAGCTTATAAAATTAGTCTAGTCTATTATTAATACAATGAGCTTGAATCTTTAAATCTAGCCAATATTCCCCCAAACCCAATATCAATTACTGTTTAAGGCAATCACAAAAGCATCAAACTTAAATGTAGCTTCTTAAAGGTGGAATTCAGAGTTCCTCAGCATCTCATTTCTTGGCATTTCTTTTCCTCAAATCATAAACTCTTTTGGGGTCCGCAGCCCCCAACTCCAAATCAGAATCCTCCTCGGTGGTTGAAGAAGAGTTTTCACCGCTTTTTTTATCCTGGTCATCATCTTTGTTGTCTTCTCCGGACCTTCCCAGTTGCTGCTTCAAGAACTTATTTGCTTTCTTAACAGAGTCAATTCTTTCTTCTTTTTTTTCATTTATTCTGAAAAGTAGGCCTTCGGGAATGAACCACTTGTACTGTATGTTGTTTGTTTGTAAAAACAATGCCAAGTCTTTGAATTTCTTCCTCTTCTTTCTAATTTCAAATGGGATGTCTTTTAGTATCCGTATGGTATTACCGTTGGTTTTCAGGGGTATTCCTGATGTTGTTTTCAAGATTTAGTCCCTCACGTCTTTTTGAGAAGCTAACCAATATTTCTCCAGGCAGATTATTTTTCTTAATATATTCCGAATATGATCTATAGACCACATCCATTTTGCTTTGAAGATATTCCATTTTCAAATCTGCCACTGGTGCAAGTAGATCACCCAATACTTGTTTTAGATTCTCTTCTTTTGTCTCAGGAACCCCTTGGAATCTCAGGATAAAGCTTGCTTTTTCCATTTGTAGTTGCAAAAGCTGGGATTCGTCAGTAATTCTTTTCTTTTCCAAGTCCTGCACACGCTTTTTCACCTTTTTAGATTTGGCATTAACTTCCTTCAGTGTTTTTACTGTTTGCTCTGTTAATTTCTTAGTTTCATTCAGTTCCAGTTAAGAATATAGGAACATAAGAGACGCCAATGTTGGATCAGGCCAAAGGCCCATCCCGTCCAACACCCTGTGTCACACTGTGGCCAGAAATACCAGGTGCCATCAGGAGGTCCACCAGTGGGGCCAGGACATTAGAAGCCCTCCCACTGTTGACCCCCCCAAGCACCAAGAAGACAGAGCATGACTTGCCCCAGAGCCCCTATCTATACCTTGTGGCTAATAGCCACTGATGGACCTCTGCTCCATATGCTTATCTAATTCCCTTTTGAAGCCATCCATGCTTGTAGCCGCCACCACTTCCTGTAGCAGTGAATTCCAAGTGTTAATCACTCTTTGGGTGAAGAAGGACTTCCTTTTATCCATTCTAACCTGATTGCTCAGCAATTTCATTGAGTGCCCACGAGTTCTTATATTGTGAGAAAAGGAGAAAAGTACCTCTTTCCCGACCTGCTCTATTTTCCCTACCTGCTCTATCCCATGCATAATCTTATAAACCTCGATCATGTCACCCCTCAGTTGTCGTTTCTCCAAGCTAAGCTGTTGTGCAGCAAAGTTCTGGTTCAAAGTAGTCAATTGCTGATTGATGTTTGTCATCTGGTCCAGCAGAGGGCACAATGATTAAGCTAACAGCTGTGAAAGTTCGTTGGTAGCTTCCGTTCTTGGGCTTTTACTTCCCGAAGGAGGCTTGAGCTGCGATGGTTTCTCTTTCTCGCCTCTCCACCCCGTCATTTTTGAGGATTGTTTACTTCTAGAAAAGTTTGCCAAAGTCTCTGTTTTCCACCAGAATGCTTTGCTGTGCTCTTGTGTGTTTCTTAAATCAGTTCTAAGGCTTTTACATCTGGCACCCTCTTTTTAAAATGATCTGCTTGGATATCGCGTCTGGGAGTTCCCTACCCCGCTCGCTTAAATCAGAGGGACTTTCTAGCCGAAACTTGGTGTTTTGCTTTCACCACAACTCACAGTTCACCATTGGTCCTAGGATCCGCCTCAGGTAGGTGTAAAATGCTCCATCTTCATGTGCTTGTCCCGGTCAGTGACTCTAGAGCCATATGGTCGCACAGCGGCAGGACCTTCAGGGCGGAGGGAAGCCTCAATTCCCCTGCATCGAGCTGGAAAAGAGGCAATCCCTCAAAAGCCCCATGGCTAGGAGCCCAAACACAAGGGCTCCAGGGGGGTAGCGGACAATTGCACCCCCTCCTATTTGCTGGCATTCAGATCACAACCCCGGGAGCTCACCAGGGTCGCGTCTGCCATCGTGCTGCCAAAACCCGGAAGTCAGGATTGCTGCTTTTGTTGATGTTTACTTTTAAGACATTGGGGCTGCATTTTATGTATTTTACCTGGGTTACCTTTTTGTTTTTGTAGTCACCATCAATGTTCTCTCTAAGATGTGGAGTCTTGTGAGCAAAAATCCTACCTTGTGAGCTCCTGGCATGAATGTTGTGAGCCAGTTTATTTCTTGCCCAAAATATACCAATATTAAAAAAGAAGACCTTTTTCAAGGAGCTGGATAAAACTGTAAGGCAATTTATATGGTATCCAAAAAAGCAAAGGATTAAATGGAAATACTTACAAGAGAAAAAAGAAAAAGGAGGTATGGGATTACCCAACTGGGATTACTATGGGATTACTACCAAACTGCAACCTTAACCCGCGGGGAGGGCAGGTTATAAATTGAATTTATAAATAAATAAATATATAGAGGGCGGGCTGAAGGGTGCAAGGGCAGTGGGGAGGTTCTAGCAGGGGTGGCAGCAATGGACACTGCCAGAAGCCCTGGGCCACGGCAGTTGCCCCATCTTGTGGTATGCTGCTGGTGGCCATGCTAGTCAAAGCGCAAGGCTCAGAAAGCAAGAAAAGCTGTCAGCATCTCTGAAACTATGAACTTCACACCTGACACATTAATATAGAGCATCTCTGATGTACAGGCAGACAGATGTACTGATTGAAACTTTATTTTTTTTAAATGCCGGTTATTGATTTTCCCCCTTAAAACAAATTGCTCACTTATAATAAATTGCTTACTTACAATTAACTGGTAAATGTGCATCCCAAGAAAACCTTTCCCATAAGCTTCAGAGTTGGCCAACCTTATCTGGTTTCAGAGAAGAGAGGAGAGCCCTCTTGCCCAGCAAGGAGCAAAAGGATGCATGTGACTTACTCCGAACAAAAACAGCTTACCCCCTTCTTTAGAAAGTTCTGG
>NW_015165835.1:1013417-1027860 GCF_001447785.1 Gekko japonicus | reverse complement strand
TTTCCCTACCTGCTCTATCCCATGCATAATCTTATAAACCTCGATCATGTCACCCCTCAGTTGTCGTTTCTCCAAGCTAAGCTGTTGTGCAGCAAAGTTCTGGTTCAAAGTAGTCAATTGCTGATTGATGTTTGTCATCTGGTCCAGCAGAGGGCACAATGATAAAGCTAACAGCTGTGAAAGTTCGTTGGTAGCTTCCGTTCTTGGGCTTTTACTTCCCGAAGGAGGCTTGAGCTGCGATGGTTTCTCTTTCTCGCCTCTCCACCCCGTCATTTTTGAGGATTGTTTACTTTTAGAAAAGTTTGCCAAAGTCTCTGTTTTCCACCAGAATGCTTTGCTGTGCTCTTGTGTGTTTCTTAAATCAGTTCTAAGGCTTTTACATCTGGCACCCTCTTTTTAAAATGATCTGCTTGGATATCGCGTCTGGGAGTTCCCTACCCCGCTCGCTTAAATCAGAGGGACTTTCTAGCCGAAACTTGGTGTTTTGCTTTCACCACAACTCACAGTTCACCATTGGTCCTAGGATCCGCCTCAGGTAGGTGTAAAATGCTCCATCTTCATGTGCTTGTCCCGGTCAGTGACTCTAGAGCCATATGGTCGCACAGCGGCAGGACCTTCAGGGCGGAGGGAAGCCTCAATTCCCCTGCATCGAGCTGGAAAAGAGGCAATCCCTCAAAAGCCCCATGGCTAGGAGCCCAAACACAAGGGCTCCAGGGGGGTAGCGGACAATTGCACCCCCTCCTATTTGCTGGCATTCAGATCACAACCCCGGGAGCTCACCAGGGTCGCGTCTGCCATCGTGCTGCCAAAACCCGGAAGTCAGGATTGCTGCTTTTGTTGATGTTTACTTTTAAGACATTGGGGCTGCATTTTATGTATTTTACCTGGGTTACCTTTTTGTTTTTGTAGTCACCATCAATGTTCTCTCTAAGATGTGGAGTCTTGTGAGCAAAAATCCTACCTTGTGAGCTCCTGGCATGAATGTTGTGAGCCAGTTTATTTCTTGCCCAAAATATACCAATATTAAAAAAGAAGACCTTTTTCAAGGAGCTGGATAAAACTGTAAGGCAATTTATATGGTATCCAAAAAAGCAAAGGATTAAATGGAAATACTTACAAGAGAAAAAAGAAAAAGGAGGTATGGGATTACCCAACTGGGATTACTATGGGATTACTACCAAACTGCAACCTTAACCCGCGGGGAGGGCAGGTTATAAATTGAATTTATAAATAAATAAATACATAAATAAATAAATAAATAAATAAAATCAAGAGTTGGGTAAAATTAGAAGACAGGAGAACTTTAAATCTAGAAGGGCATGATCTGAAAATGGGATGGCACACTTATATTTGGTACAATAAAGATAAAATACACTCCAACTTTCACCAACATGTTGTTAACATGGTGAGAATCGGCACAATTGATGTCTATATACAGCAAAGATAAAGTAACGGGATTCTTTAAGGGAAATAACGAACTAGATAAGATATGGTTGTCAACAAGTGACAAACTAATACAAAAACTATATAGGTTCTTTTAAGAAATATATATGGAGGATGTGGTTAAGCCTTGTATGTTAGCCTCGATGAGGGATATGGGATACACTATAGAATTTGATGAATGGGGTAAAATATAGAAGATAATGAGGTATTTAGAATCAACCACTTATAAAGAAAATGTATATAAAATGTACCACAGATGGTATTGGACTCCAGATAGAATTGCAAAATGCTCTACAAACATATCAAAGAATTGCTGGAAATGTAAGAACAATATAGGAACGTTTATACAGATGTGGTAGAAATGCGGTAATATACAGAAATTCTGGGAAATGGTTAAGCAAATGATATTAGAGATAATGAATGTGAATCTGAATTTAGTACCAGAAACATACTTGTTAAATATTATCCCAGACAATTTTAACCAAAATGATAAATATTTACTAACATATATCTTAACATCATCAAGAATTATGGTAGCAAGATATTGGAAAACGGAAAAACTACCCTCCAAGACAGACATAGCAAAGAAACTGCTGGATATAGCTGAATTAGATAAATTAACAATGTTGTTATGTGGAAAAGAAGAATCCAAATTTCAAAATAAATGGTTAAGACTGTATAACTGGTGGGGGGAAAACTTATGTACAAGACCTCCAAAAAAATGAATGTAATTGTACAAAAATGTTTGTGGCTGTATAATATAAAACTATATAAATAAAATATTTTTTTAAAAAAAGAAAGTTGTGAGCCAGTGATTTGGCTGCTGCATAAATTAGTTTCCTCTGGAGCCATCCTTCCTGAGCTGAAACAAAAATGTGTGAGCCAGAGGCTAAAAATCTGTGAGCTAGCTCACACTAACTCAGCTTAGAGGGAACATTGGTCACCATGATGTTTTAAGAAATAGGTAAATGTAGTAGTAGTGCTAGTAGTAGTAATAAAAATAATAATAGTTAACATCAATCTTTAAATAGCTTCAGTAGGAAGAATATCCTTCCAAATTAACTTAAACTAATGTTCAGAGGGCAACCTGATATTTTTTGTATTAAACTTGACTTTACTACAATGGATTTTGTTTAAAAAGCATGTCGGCAAAATTATCAAAATAATTTAATCACAATTTTAACAGCATTTTAGAACCACTTTGCTATTAGGGATGAATGCTCATTTATTAACTAATGAGAAAACAAAAAAAAGGTCAATTTCATCATCATCAAAACAAATATAAAAACTAACAACATAAATTCATATTCATTAATTGTATGAGCAAGTGGAGACTCTTCTCCTATCTCCCTGAAATCTGGCAGGAAATGTCCCTTGAATGAGGGATAAAATGGCATCTAAAATGGGTGGAAAACAAAAATGTTACAGCTGGAAATGTGTTTCCTATTGAGACCAACGAAAAGCAAAAATATGGTAAGATGAAAACAAACAAAATTTTGAAAACAAAAATCAAATTTTAAAAAATACACTCTTAACTCTAGGTCACGAGACATTGCTTTCTCCTTGCTCAGTGTATCTAAATCCCTCACATACTACTAATATACTCTGTCAGAACTAAGGACCATTTTCAGAGACAAAATGGGATGTTCTCAAAAACGCTGATCCATAGAACAATGTCCCACTCCCACAGCATGGATAGTCAGTTTGATGGCTGGCTCAAGTGTGCAATAAATAAGCACACTTAGGACTTGGGAGATAAAACTAAACATCCTTTAGTGTATTCTCCCCCTAGTGAGTGCAACAAGCACAATCTGCATCAAATACAGCTGCTTTTGACCTCTATTATAACTGGGTACACGAATGCATAACAATACAATCTTCTGTCTAATTTCAATACATGTTATCCAAAGAACTATGATCTATCCCTCACTGCACTCTCCCCAAAGATTGAGGAACCAACAGGTACAACATGGGGTGTGCCATGGGTGTCTGCAACACCAAGAAAAAATAACAAGATGTTACACAAAATTATGAGCCTTTCCATTCATGGAAGGGGGAGTTTAGATTTAACCTTCTTCCTACAGCATATATGTCAGCATGAAAGTATCTGCCCAGCTACAATCTGCAACAAACACATTTTTTAAAAAGAAAACCTCATAGCACAAAACAAGTTTATGTTTGCAGGAAAGTGTATGGAAATCTCAAATTTGGCTTCCTATAAGTAAGGACTTTGCCCAGCAGGAACAAAAAATGGAATTTAGCATTCAGCCCCGTACAGAACTCACTTTGTGCGAGGGTGTGTGTGTGTTTGATTTCTGTAAAGCAGGCCTGAGGTTATCAAACCAGTAGTTTTGTCATTCATTTTCCAGCTTGCTTCTTGTGTGTATATTTTTGCGGTCAAATCCATTAGTAAGCTTTAGCGATAAACACCTGGACTCTATCAAAAACAAAGAGAGTCTTATTCCGTAGGCGCAGCAAGCCTGGCGAACATACTTTTTTCCTTGGTAACTGCCTAATACAGAACTTGAACAGGGGTATGTTTTTTATGATGTGCCAGCATAAGGGAGATCAAAGACTAAAGGCAAATAAATAGCAACTGGGTACCAGCAAAGGAAATATGGCTAAACCTTTAAATAATCAGAAACAAACCCCAAGTCTGCCAATACTTTCTGTTTTCGAAAGTGGCATTTTTGTCCCCTTCGTTAATAGGCCAAATATTAGCAAGAATTGTTAATGTTACTTTTAATAACTTGCAGACAGCTTTAATGATTTGCCAATACTTTTGCAAATATGTTTTTCTATATGTGGATACCCTACAAACAATGGTCATCACTTCATTTTAGCACTTCTGTATCCAGCGTTGCTTTAGGCTGTTAGACTATATGCACCCCTTCATTGAATTTTCCATGAGAAGGCATTTGCCAGCTCAGGTTTAACCATTTATTTGGCCCAACTTCTTCTTATCTGAAACATCTCCCAACAAACTGGAACAATCTGTCTGGCATCTGTTGATTGGCAGAGCAAATTTTTCCAGGTGGTATAACCAGACACCCAGAATTACATGCCAACCCTATTTTGTCAGGAAATGTGATCAAAGGGGAAAGGCCCATATGACTAATGTTCAATGTCATGTTTAGTACCTGCAGTGTATCTACATAAACAGTTCTCAAGGACTACCAGTAGTGAAAAATGCTGGGAGAAAGACACAAGTGAGAGAAGTGAATTGACATGCCGAAGCCTAAGGGCAATGAAGATCCATCTGTACTTGATTTGTCAGGGATTTTCAATAGCGAAACTTTAACTCCGCAGATGATACATACGATTACATATACGTGAATCAGTTTATGCAAATAATGTTCAGACTATATAAGATTAAGCCCAGACAAACTAGGTTTGATTTGCGTCAGTCTACTGTGCATGCAGGGAGGGGATTCGTAACCTAATTTTACACAACTGGAACATCTGGAAAAGTACTGCAGTGGTTTATTGAAACATAAATTCTGTTAATTGAAAGGCTGCAGATATACAAAGCATTCCAGGCAAGCAGCACAAATCTACATAGGAAGTACCTCTTCTTGAGTCATGCTGTCTAGACAAGGCAAGAGGTTGCACTGTTGGCCTAATCCAGCCATTCCTCATTGGAACAAGTGAATTCTCGTGTGTAGACAGAAGTCCGCCTATTACAAGGACTTCGCCATTCACATGGATGGATGGGAGAGCACCATATGCACTAAGAGCTGCTCCTCTCATGAAGTTAATGAACTGTGAAGTCCACATATAGAAGGATCAAATAAGTGCCTGTGTGGCACAGGCTGAATCCAGTGCAAGAATCATGGATCTTCCCCACTTGCCTCTGCTGTTAGGAAAGTTTGTTCCTGGGCTTGTATGACCCCACCCCCAGACTAAGTAGCTATGCAGATCAGTGGGATACAGCGAGGAGGAGGAATGGGACGTAATCACTCCCTTCTTCCTCTTCCATAAGCAGAGCTCCATTGACAGGAAAAACAGAAAGAGCCATTTCATCCCCTTTCCCTTCCTCACTCCACATCTACATAAACTCTTCATCCCGGTGGGGCCTGTGACTGTAAGAATAAAATCTCCCAAGGTTGGAAAGGTCTTCTTTGGGAAGGGGAAAGATCTGCAATCGTCAGCAATGTCCATGTACAGACTGCTGGATCCTGGCCACTGGCACTCATTTCAAATGTGATTATCATAGAGGCCATCAAAGCTCAAAAACGTTAGTAGTATTAGCAGTACTGACGTTAGTAAAGGACTGTTCTCTTCATGGTCATGCATATATACAGTACATAATAGTTTCTCAGATGAGAGAATTAAGACTCCCAGGCTAGTGGAATTTGCAGCTTCTCACCAGGAAGCCTTTCTTCCTAATTCCAGATAGGTAGGTATTGTCTGACGATAGGCAAATGCACTCTGCTTATGTTCAAAGGCACTTAGTTGTTTATTTTTGTTGTTCAGGCTGCACTCCAACTTCGAAAATATTTTCTTTTCTTTTTTTTAAGTACCCATAGGTACACTTTTATTATTTTTCATATTACATACATACATACATACATACATACATACATACATACATACAACATATAAACAAACAACCACTTACATACATAAGACATACAAAGTTTTATTGCCAGCCATCTGGTAGGTTTATTAGCATTTTTGAAAAAGTTCTATTTTGCAAAAAATAGTTTTTTGGCTAGTTCTTCTTTTAATAGACAGCTCATTTGATGGAGTAATAGTTTAAGTCTTTTTTCGGCACTCTCATTTGATGTCATTTCCATCATTATATTTTCCTGGTTTTGTATTTGTTTTCGCAAATTTTCATATTTTTGTTTCCTTCGTTTATTTATTCTTGATGTCTCTCGTATCATCTTTCCTTGAATAAATGCCTTCATTGCGTCCCATACAACCGTTATTGATGTTTCTGGTCTTCTATTCTCTTTAAAGAAAAATTCCAGCTCTGTCTTCATTTTCTTAATGAATTCTTCATTTCTCAGAATTGACACATTCAGTGTCCATCTACTCTTTTTATTAATCGTTTATAGTTCCATATATACCGGTTTGTGATCTGCAAGAATTCCAGCTTGAATTTCTGCTTCTATCAAGTCTTTTATCAAAACTGTTGAGATCCATACCATATCCATTCTTGACCAGGAATCATGTCTTGTGGAATAATAGGTGAATTGTTTTGATGAAAAGTTTCTTACTCTCCAAGCATCCACCAAGTTTAGTTCTTCTACTAGGTGAACTAGAATCTTTGGAGTTTCCATCCTTGATTTCCTTTTCTTTACAGTTGACTTTCTATCTTTATCTTTATCCCATACAGAGTTGAAATCACCTAGAAGACAGATATTTTGAGTCCTGTTGAGTAATAAGATCGTGAAGTTTCTTGTAGAATTCTTCCTGGTCCTGGTTTGGAGCATATATGTTTACCACCAAAAAAATTTTCCCTTCATTTTGTATTTCCACTATTAAAATTCTGCCATCTTCAGATGCATATGTCAATTCAGGAAACAAGTTATCTTTAACATAAGTAGCCACTCCTCTTTTCTTTTTCTCCTTGTCACAAGCTACAAAAGTTTTTCCTAATTTTTTATTTTGGAGATATTTTTCATCTTTTCTACATATGTGTGTCTCTTGCAAACAAATTAAATCCAGTTTCTGTTTTGCCAATTGATGTAATATCCTTCTTCTTTTTTGTGGTCCATTCAAGCCATTGACATTTACCGATAAAATTTTTATCTTTCCTCTATCCATCATTTTTTCCATTCTGTTGTTGCATTTTTTCTCTTATCAGTTTCCGGGTTCCAACAGGTTATCTTCTTTGGTTGCCTTTGGGTCTCTGTTCCCTGGGTTTTGTCCCTCCTATAGCTCCTTCTTCTTCTTCTATGTCTTCATCTTCCTCGGCACTCATCTCTTTTCCAAAGGTAGCCAAAAAGTCTTCCACCTTGAATAAGGATGTTATCCGATACCTTTTCATCTGAAAAATAAAAGTGACACCCTCTGGAAGGAGCCAGCGATATTGTACATCGTTTTTCCTCAGGAATGTTGTCAGTTTGGTATATTCTTTTCTTTTTTCTCTTACCCTCCATGGGATTTCCTTCCAAACTTTTATTTCATTCCCATCCATCATCATTGGTGTTGTGTTTACTTCTTTCAAGATTTTATCTCTTAATAATTCTTTTGCCAAACCGGATTTGTACTTCCCTTGGAACTTTCATTCGTCTTGCGTATGCTGAATTCATCCTGAATACTTGATCAAATTCCTTTAGCATCTTTTCATCTTCCACATGCATATAATAAAATCTTAGCCATTTTTCCGACAATGTCTTCATCTTTTTCCTCAGGAATATTCTGGAATCTCAGTACATACGCTGCTTTGTCGACTTGAAGTCTAGTCAGCTCTTGTTCATATTCTTCTTCAAGTCAAGTCTCCTTGTTTCATCTTAAATCCTTTTCATCTTAAAGTCCATCTTTTCTGTATTCTTCAATTCCACAATTTGTTTTGTATTTTCTGAAACTAGTGTTTGTATTGCTTGTAGACTGCTCATGAATTTTTCTGTTATTTGTTCCATATTTGTTTCCACTTTCTTCATTGAAATTTTGATGGGATCTACAGCTTCTGCATCTCCTTTTGTGCTGGGGCTGAAAATTTAGATATTGTGACTCCTCCCACCCCTGGTGATGATTGAGGTGATGGTTGAGGTGTTTTTAGTTGCGTAGTTTTAACGTTAGGTTGGGTTGCCATCTTGGCTCGCTTCCGAGCATGATATAAGTGCTTTTCTTATTGTCAAATCTTTCCAACCATATTTTCTAGCAAGTCCCAGTAAACCTTGGCTCAAATTAAATTTTAAATGTTTGTTAGAGGGGAAATGTTTAAATGGCTATAAATGTCAAATTAAATCAGCATGGAGAACAAATATTCCATTTGTAAAATCAGAATTATGATTTTTATGTTAGAGTAGCTAATGGCTATTAGTGGATTTAGACATCTAATTTGCAGCTGTTTCTGATTCTAGCTGGCTTTTTTAAAACACAAGGTTCCAACAATGTTTTCTTACAGGCAATATGCATTTAGGAGCCAGCATCTTGGAAAACGAGTTGGCTCAAATATCATCATGAAATTAGCCAAAGGTAGAGATTGATTTCAAATATGACTGAAATGGTAATGTTATTGTTCTGGTTACTTGCAAAACCTTAAGTACTTCATGGTAACTTATTAAACCATTCTAATGCCACTCCTTTATTTTATGAAAGCCTGCAACCGAACAAGCTTTCAAGCACAAGTCAATAATTTCATGGTAGAAACCTTTCATCTTAATGATTTGCTGCTTAAAGGTGAAATTATTTCATTCTGAGGGCCAAAGTAGATGAAATGCTGGAAGATCTGGGAATGACTCTTCTGAGTGTTTTACTGGTAAATGGCACTTGAAGAGGAGGGACAATTCAGATCAAGGACATATTCAAAGCAGGACCACGGTACATTATTTCCTAGCTTGAACCCCACCCCCTTTCCCCCATTACATGAAATATACAGGCCACCTCTATGTTCCTTGAAGCTGGTCAATTTTTTCACATGTTAAATTAGAACTAGCAGAACAATCCTGTGCTGCGCCTATAGGTTACACAGCGGCTGGTGGGGAAAATAGTGTCAACCTCCACTGCTGAAAAGGGGTGGGGCGTTGATGTCATCATAGCTTGGAATTCTCACCATCCATGAACAGCAAATATTCTGCTATTTCCAGATGTGGATTTGTTCCTGCTGCCCAAGGACATATGCAGAAATGGAATTTTTTCAGAGCATCCAGCCACATGGGGGACCTGGAAGGACCTGCTCATCCATGCGGATGGCTGATCCTTCCACAGTGCGGTCCCATGCACCCACTTCATGAAGGGTGGCTCCTCCTAGCTCTGAGTGCTCTGGGCTCCAGGATGAGAAACAGGCAGCTGGGACCTGGCACAGCACCCATGTTTTGGTTTTTTTTTGTTATGGTCACCATTTTTGCCAAGAATGCCAGCCAGGACCCTGACAGACTCAATGGCCATGGCACTAGTTAGTTTTGCAAAGGACCCCCTGCAAAGGGTGATCTTCACAGCTTTCTCTCTGTCTGTCTCCTCATTACCATACCCAAATTGGCCCAAGTATGCTGGGATCCACTTGGCCCTTCCAGGCCTCCATAGTGCTAGACCCTCAGAATCTGTCCAACATTGCTTCCTGTGCCGAAAGCCAGCTGTCTGAGGCAGAAGCTTGCAGCAGCTTGTTTCAAACTTTCTATGGCAACCAATTCGGCCCCAAACAAGAAGAACAGGACAGACCAGTCCCCTCTGTGCACTGGTTGAACATTGGGCCTGTTTCCTGTGTTCTCCCATACACTTTAAAGTGTCTGTACAACCTCCTGCTGACCTGACCTATCCCTCTGCTGTCCAGAACACACCCCCAGCAACCCACCTCCTTTCCCACAGAGTTTTCTGAGCACCCTGCCAACCCTTCATGCACTCTGTGTGTTACTGGCTGGGGGCACAGGGTTCCGGGGCCTGAGGGGAACTGGGCATTACTCTCCAGAGGCAGCCTGCAAATGGTCAGAGGACCAAGGAGCCAGCAGTCTGGGATACCAATAGCATCTCCCAAAGGCGCACTTCTGTGGCCAGGGCATCTTGTGGGTTGGGTGGTCAGCAGTTGGAGCACAGGCTTTCCCTGTTGGGTCTCCACCTGCAGAATGAACAAGCAAAGATAGGGGCATCTGCAACAATGTGCCTATAGCTGCTTGATGGGCACTGGCAGGTCCCACAAGGGTCACCCTAAAGTGCACTCAGCAGCCCCTTGGGTGGGCATGAGCCGCAAACTACATCCCTACAGTGAAGGCTTGCTCCATCCATAATTCCCTCACTTGTGTTTCACTCATGTCCAAACCATCAGCAAATGAAGGATCCAACCTGGCAGCTAGTCCGCGGGATTCTGCTCCTGCAAGGGAATGGGTTAAAGGATAATGCCAGACCAACCTCATTTCCTTTTTTGATTGAGTGACAAGATTACTGGATCGAGGGAATGCTGTTGATGTTGTCTACCTGGGTTTCACTTAGAGGAGGGCAGGGAGCTGTTCCCGTTG
The DNA here is from genome assembly GCF_001447785.1 of Gekko japonicus. Classification (NCBI taxonomy): domain Eukaryota; kingdom Metazoa; phylum Chordata; class Lepidosauria; order Squamata; family Gekkonidae; genus Gekko; species Gekko japonicus. Next base: position 1,017,292 of record NW_015165835.1, on the reverse strand, counting down.
GCAACAGAAAATAGGACTCGCAAGATTGGGTTTAAATTAAGGGCAGAAAGATACCAGCTGAATATTAGGGGAAAAATTTTTACAGTAGGAGTTGTGCAACTGTGGGATCAGCTGTGCTGGCAGAGCACCTCCCAGCCACTGGTGGCGAGAATGGGAACAGGAAGCTGGAGGAATGTTCTCCTTCCTACCTGTCAACATGTGGCCTTCCCTTTGAGTTCTCCCTTCCCCTTCCACTGAGCTCATTCACCACTACCCCCCATAGGATTGTGCAGTAATTCTGATTTCAAGGTATTCATTTGGTATATATTCACACAGACCTACTGCTAATACTTGTTGTTGTTCAGTCGCACAGTCGAGTCCGACTCTTCGCGACCCCATGGACCAGCTCCCGCCAGGCCCTCCTGTCTTCCGCTGTCCTCTGAAGTTGGCTCAATTTCATGTTCGTTGCATCGATGACACTGTCCAACCATCTCATCCTTTGCCGTCCCCGTCTTCTTTGACCTTCAATCTTTCCCAGCATCAGGGTCTTCTCCAGTGAGTGCTCCCTTCTCATTTGGTGGCCAAAGTATTTGAGCTTCAGTTTCATTATCTGGCCTTCCAGGGAACAGTCAGGGTTGATTTCTTTGAGGATTGACTGATTTGATCTCCTTGCAGTCCAAGGAACTCTCAAGAGTCTTCTCCAGCACCATAGTTCAAAAGAATCTATTCTTCGGCGCTCGGCCTTCCTTATAGTCCAACTCTCGCAGCCATACATGACTACTGGGAATACCATTGCTTGGACCATGCAGACTTTTGTTGGCAGGGTGATGTCTCTACTTTTTATCATGCTGTTTAGGTTCACCATCGCTTTCCTCCCAAGGAGCAGGCGTCTTTTAATTTCATGGCTGCAGTCACAGTCTGCGGTGATCTGGGATCCCAGGAACGTGAAGTCTGTCACTACTTCCACAGCTTCCCCTTCTATTTGCCAAGGAGTGATGGGGCCGGATGCCATGATCTTAGTTTTTTTGATGTTGAGCTTCAAGCCCACTTTTGCGCTCTCCTCTTTTACTCTGAGCAAGAGGCTCTTTAGATCCTCTTCACTTTCAGCCATTAGAGTGGTATCATCTGCATATCTGAGGTTGTTGATCTTTTCCCCAGCAATCTTAATTCCCGCTTGTGATTCATCCAGGCCAGCATTTCGCATGATGTACTCTGCATATATATTAAATAAGCAAGGTGACAGTATACATCCTTGTCGTACTCCTTTTCCTATGCTGAACCAATCAGTTGTTCCGTATCCGGTTCTAACTGTCGCTTCTTGGCCCTTATACAGGTTTCTCAAGAGACATGTGAGGTGGTCTGGTACTCCCATCTCTTTAAGGACCTGCCATAGTTTGTTGTGATCCACACAGTCAAAGGCTTTAGCATAGTCAATGAAGCAGAAGTAGATATTTTTCTGGTACTCTCTTGCTTTCTCCATAATCCAGCGAATGTTGGCAATATGATCTCTCGTTCCTCTACCTCTTCGAAACCCAGCTTGTACTTCTGGTAGTTCTCTATCCACGTACTGTTGAAGCCTAGCTTGTAGGATCTTGAGCATGACCTTGCTAGCGTGTGATATGAGTGCAATTGTGCGATAGTTTGAACATTCCTTGGCATTGCCCTTCTTTGGGATTGGAATGTATACTGATCTTTTCCAATCCTGTGGCCACTGTTGCGTTTTCCAAATTTGCTGGCAAATGGAGTGCAGAACTTTAACAGCATCATCTTCTAAGACTTTGAATAGCTCAGCTGGAATACCATCACCTCCACTAGCTTTGTTGTTAGCAATGCTTTCTAAGGCCCATTTAACTTCACATTCCAGGATGTCTGGCTCAAGGTCAGTGATTATACCGTCGTGTTTGTCAAGGACATTGAGGTCTTTCTTGTATAGTTCTTCTGTGTATTCTTGCCATCTTTTCCTAATCTCTTCTGCTTCTGTTAGGTCCCTACCGTTTTTGTCCTTTATCATGGCCAGCTTTGCATGGAACGCTCCCTTGATTTCTCCAATTTTCTTGAAGAGATCTCTAGTCCTTCCCATTCTATTGTTTTCTTCTATTACTTTGCACTGTTCATTCAGGAAGGCCTCCTTATCTCTCCTTGCTGTTCTCTGGAAATCTGCGTTCAGTTGGGTAAATCTTTCCTTTTCGCCTTTGCCTTTCGCTTTCCTTCTTTCCTCTGCTATTTGTAAAGCCTCATCAGAAAGCCACTTTGCTTTCTTACATTTCTTTTTCTTTGGGATGGTGGTGATTGCTGCCTCCTGTACGATGTCACGAACCTCTGTCCATAGTTCTTCAGGCACTCTATCTATCAAATCCAGACCCTTGAATCTATTCTTCACCTCTACTGTATATTCATCAGGGATGCGATCTAGGTCAAACCTGAATGGCCTCGTGGTTTTCCCAATTTTCTTCAGTTTAAGTCTGAATTTTGCAATGAGTAGCTCATGATCTGAACCACAGTCAGCTCCAGGTCTTGTTTTTACTGACTGGATAGAGCTTCTCCATCTTTGACTGCAAATTATATAGTCAATCTGATTTCGGTGTTGCCCATCTGGTGATGTCCATGTGTAGAGTCGCCTCTTAGGTTGTTGGAAAAGGGTGTTCGCTATGACCAGTGTGTTCTCTTGACAAAACTCTGTTAACCTTTGCCCTGCTTCATTTTGCTTTCCAAGGCCAAACTTGTCTGTTATTCCAGTTACCTTTTGACTTCCTACTTTAGCATTCCAGTCCCCTATGATGATGAGGACATCATTTTTTGGTGTTAGTTCTAGGAGGTGTTGTAGGTCTTCATAGAACCGGTCCACTTCAGCCTCTTCTGCATCAGTGGTTGGGGCATAGACTTGGATTACTGTGATGTTGAATGGTTTGCCTTGGAATCGGACAGAAATCATTCTGTCATTTTTGAGATTGTATCCCAGTACTGCCTTTTGCACTCTCTTGTTGACTATAAAGGCCACACCATTTTTTCTACGAGATTCCTGGCCACAGTAGTAGATATAATGGTCTTCTGAGTTAAATTCGCCCATTCCTGTCCACTTTAGTTCACTGATTCCTAGGATATCGATGTTCAGTCTTGCCATCTCATTTTTGACCACGTCAAGCTTACCTTGATTCATAGATCTTACATTCCAGGTTCCTATGTAGTATTGTTCTTTGCAGCATTGGACTTTCCTTTCACCATCAGACACATCCACAACTGAGCGTCCTTTCGGCTTTGGCCCAGCCGCTTCACTCTTTCTGGGGTTACTTGTACTTGTCCTCTGCTCTTCCTCAGTAGCATATTGGACACCTTCCGACCTGAGGGGCTCATCTTCCGGCGTCATATCTTTTAGCCTTTTGATACTGTCCATGGGGTTTTCTTGGCAAAAATACTGGAGTGGGTTGCCATTTCCTTCTCCAGGTGGATCACGCTTGGTCTGAGTTCTCTGCTGTGGCCTGTCCGTCTTGGGTGGCCCTTCACGGCATAGCCCACAGCTTCATTGAACTGCGCAAGCCCCCTCGCCACGACAAGGCAGTGATCCATGAGGGGCAGTAGGTGACGTTAAAGACATCTGTCTGAGACCCTGGAGAGTGGCTGCCAGCCAGAATAGGCAATACTGAATTTGATGGACCAATTATCTGCTTCATCATAAGGCATAAGAATACAAGAGAAGCCATGCTGGATCAGGCCAATGACCCATCCAGTCCCACACTCTGTATCACACAGTGGCCATAACCAACACTCACTCTAAGCAGTGGAGTCTTGTGAGCAAGAATTCTACTTTCTGAGCTACTGGCATTAAAACTGTGAGCAAACAATTTGTTTTGCTCTGGGGCCATCTTTCCTGAGCTAAGACAAAAATATGTGAGCCGGAG
>NW_015165835.1:1003493-1013023 GCF_001447785.1 Gekko japonicus | reverse complement strand
TGACACTGTCTAACCATCTCATCCTTTGCCGTCCCCGTCTTCTTTGACCTTCAATCTTTCCCAGCATCAGGGTCTTCTCCAGTGAGTGCTCCCTTCTCATTTGGTGGCCAAAGTATTTGAGCTTCAGTTTCATTATCTGGCCTTCCAGGGAACAGTCAGGGTTGATTTCTTTGAGGATTGACTGATTTGTTCTTCTTGCAGTCCAAGGGACTCTCAAGAGTCTTCTCCAGCACCATAGTTCAAAAGAATCTATTCTTCGGCGCTCGGCCTTCCTTATAGTCCAGCTCTCGCAGCCATACATGACTACTGGGAATACCATTGCTTTGACCATGCGGACTTTTGTTGGCAGGGTGATGTCTCTACTTTTTATCATGCTGTTTAGGTTCGCCATCGCTTTCCTCCCAAGGAGCAGGCGTCTTTTAATTTCATGGCTGCAGTCACAGTCTGCGGTGATCTGGGATCCCAGGAACGTGAAGTCTGTCACTACTTCCACAGCTTCCCCTTCTATTTGCCAAGGAGTGATGGGGCCGGATGCCATGATCTTAGTTTTTTTGATGTTGAGCTTCAAGCCCACTTTTGCGCTCTCCTCTTTTACTCTGAGCAAGAGGCTCTTTAGATCCTTTTCACTTTCAGCCATTAGAGTGGTATCATCTGCATATCTGAGGTTGTTGATCTTTTCCCCAGCAATCTTAATTCCCGCTTGTGATTCATCCAGGCCAGCATTTCGCATGATGTACTCTGCATATATATTAAATAAGCAAGGTGACAGTATACATCCTTGTCGTACTCCTTTTCCTATGCTGAACCAATCAGTTGTTCCGTATCCGGTTCTAACTGTCGCTTCTTGGCCCTTATACAGGTTTCTCAAGAGACATGTGAGGTGGTCTGGTACTCCCATCTCTTTAAGGACCTGCCATAGTTTGTTGTGATCCACACAGTCAAAAGCTTTAGCATAGTCAATGAAGCAGAAGTAGATATTTTTCTGGTACTCTCTTGCTTTCTCCATAATCCAGCGAATGTTGGCAATTTGATCTCTAGTTCCTCTACCTCTTCGAAACCCAGCTTGTACTTCTGGTAGTTCTCTATCCACGTACTGTTGAAGCCTAGCTTGTAGGATCTTGAGCATGACCTTGCTAGCGTGTGATATGAGTGCAATTGTGCGATAGTTTGAACATTCCTTGGCATTGCCCTTCTTTGGGATTGGAATGTATACTGATCTTTTCCAATCCTGTGGCCACTGTTGCGTTTTCCAAATTTGCTGGCAAATGGAGTGCAGCACTTTAACAGCATCATCTTCTAAGACTTTGAATAGCTCAGCTGGAATACCATCACCTCCACTAGCTTTGTTGTTAGCAATGCTTTCTAAGGCCCATTTAACTTCACATTCCAGGATGTCTGGCTCAAGGTCAGTGATTATACCGTCGTGTTTGTCAAGGACATTGAGGTCTTTCTTGTATAGTTCTTCTGTGTATTCTTGCCATCTTTTCCTAATCTCTTCTGCTTCTGTTAGGTCCCTACCGTTTTTGTCCTTTATCATGGCCAGCTTTGCATGGAACGCTCCCTTGATTTCTCCAATTTTCTTGAAGAGATCTCTAGTCCTTCCCATTCTATTGTTTTCTTCTATTACTTTGCACTGTTCATTCAGGAAGGCCTCCTTATCTCTCCTTGCTGTTCTCTGGAAATCTGCGTTCAGTTGGGTAAATCTTTCCTTTTCGCCTTTGCCTTTCGCTTTCCTTCTTTCCTCTGCTATTTGTAAAGCCTCATCAGAAAGCCATTTTGCTTTCTTGCATTTCTTTTTCTTTGGTATGGTGGTGATTGCTGCCTCCTGTACGATGTCACGAACCTCTGTCCATAGTTCTTCAGGCACTCTATCTATCAAATCCAGACCCTTGAATCTATTCTTCACCTCTACTGTATATTCATCAGGGATGCGATCTAGGTCAAACCTGAATGGCCTCGTGGTTTTCCCAATTTTCTTCAGTTTAAGTCTGAATTTTGCAATGAGTAGCTCATGATCTGAACCACAGTCAGCTCCAGGTCTTGTTTTTACTGACTGGATAGAGCTTCTCCATCTTTGACTGCAAATTATATAGTCAATCTGATTTCGGTGTTGCCCATCTGGTGATGTCCATGTGTAGAGTCGCCTCTTAGGTTGTTGGAAAAGGGTGTTCGCTATGACCAGTGTGTTCTCTTGACAAAACTCTGTTAACCTTTGCCCTGCTTCATTTTGCTTTCCAAGGCCAAACTTGTCTGTTATTCCGGTTACCTTTTGACTTCCTACTTTAGCATTCCAGTCCCCTATGATGATGAGGACATCATTTTTTGGTGTTAGTTCTAGGAGGTGTTGTAGGTCTTCATAGAACCGGTCCACTTCAGCCTCTTCTGCATCAGTGGTTGGGGCATAGACTTGGATTACTGTGATGTTGAATGGTTTGCCTTGGAATCGGACAGAAATCATTCTGTCATTTTTGAGATTGTATCCCAGTACTGCCTTTTGCACTCTCTTGTTGACTATAAAGGCCACACCATTTTTTCTACGAGATTCCTGGCCACAGTAGTAGATATAATGGTCTTCTGAGTTAAATTCGCCCATTCCTGTCCACTTTAGTTCACTGATTCCTAAGATATCGATGTTCAGTCTTGCCATCTCATTTTTGACCATGTCAAGCTTACCCTGATTCATAGATCTTACATTCCAGGTTCCTATGCAATATTGTTCTTTGCAGCATCGGACTTTCCTTTCACCATCAGACACATCCACAACTGAGCGTCCTTTCGGCTTTGGCCCAGCCGCTTCACTCTTTCTGGGGTTACTTGTACTTGCCCTCTGCTCTTCCTCAGTAGTATATTGGACACCTTCTGACCTGAGGGGCTCATCTTTCGGCGTCATATCTTTTAGCCTTTTGTTACTGTCCATGGGGTTTTCTTGGCAAAGATACTGGAGTGGGTTGCCATTTCCTTCTCCAGTGGATCACTCTTGGTCTGAGTTCTCTGCTGTGGCCTGTCCGTCTTGGGTGGCCCTTCACGGCATAGCCCACAGCTTCATCGAACCGCTCAAGCCCCCTCGCCACGACAAGTCCATGAGGGGGACTGCTAATACTATGTAACATTAAATCTGCATCCACCCAACACTAGCAGTGTAATCCTAAAAAAACCTCGCATCCTATGGGTGTAAATTTAGGTGGGTTGCCATGTTGGTTTTAAAAGGTTCCCCTGGACTCACCCTATGGGTATGTAATTGAATATTGCTCACTAGATAAGATTTCAGATATTATTGTATTATACTGTACTGTACTGTTCTGTACTGTACTGTACTGTATTGTATTGTATTGGCAATACACAATACCATAAAAGTCCCCTCTCTATATTTCTCAGTTCTGATATTTTCACTCTCGATAATATTGAAAATATTGGGAGCTGTGTAACAAGGCTTTCCTGCTGGTCTGCAGCCTGCCTGTGGTTTGTTTTCTGGTTTGTTTTCCTGGTTCCTGGGAAACAACAGGGAAGCAGAAAAAGAGACAGCTCTCTGCCAACCTGATCTCAGGGAGGGATCAGGAGAGCTTCCCCGTGGCTAATCAAGACAATCCATCTTGGCCAAGTGGAGGGGCAGAGAGGGTCTTGGAAGAAACGTACACTCTGGATAGCTTTAGGACTGCTTAATGATAATGCAGTGGGGAAGAATATGATATTCCATAGAAAGATCCCTAGGTGTTTTGTATGCTGCTTCATCAGGGGATCTGTAAAGCACCCTTCTCTCAGGATGTTTCCACCATAATAAGCTGTAAAAATAAGCTATGGAATATAATAAATATTTTCCCACTAAATCCTTTTTATTCTTCTCTGCTTTGATTCTGTATTGGTGTGCCCCACTCATTCTCCCCTTCTTCATTTTTTCCTCACAAGAATAACGTTGTGAGGTAGGTAAAGCGGAGAGATTGCGATGGGCCCCAGGGTCACCCAGTAAAGTTTCATGGTAGTCATCCCCAGTCATCCCAGGTCCTAGTCCACCACTCGGATCACTACGCCATGCCAGCCTTCCTGAAGGTGCTGCTAGGGGTGTGCACTTTGAAAATGATCATTTTAATTCTATATTGTAATGTTGGAAAGGGTATGAAAGGGCATGGTGGCCCTGATGAGGGCAGGAAGGTATGAATTTTGTAAAAAATGTTTGTAAAAAAAATAATTAAAAAATGATTATCATTTCTTATCAATTGTGGGACTACTGATATTGGTTTGTAAATTGATATGGGGGAAAGTGTGTGTTTTATGAATACACATGAAGCTGCCTTCTACTAGGATCAGACCACTGATCCATCAAGGTCAGCACTGTCTGCTCAGATCAGCAATGGGTTTCCAAGGTCTCAGACTTAGATCTTTCATACCACCTCCTGCCTCATCCTTTTAGCTGGAGATGCTGAGGATTGAACCTGGGACCTTCTGCATGCTAAACAGATGCTCTCCCACTGAGTCACAGTCCCTCCCCCTTTCTTTTTCATGAATATTGGACATCAGCCCCCTTATTTCTTATGGGGAAATCAAAGTTGGATTTCTAGAGAGACTACTTTTTAAGCAAAGGGCACCAAAGTCTACTAAAGGCTATTTAAGTTTCAAGTGAATTGGACACAAGTGGTCTGATTATATGAAGTGAAGTGAAGTGGCTAAATTTGCGAATGATACGAAGTTGTTCAGGGTGGTGAGAACCAGTGAGGATTGTGAGGCACTCCAAAGGGATCTGTCAAGGATGGGCAAGTGGGCATCAACATGGCATATGGGGTTCAATGTGGCCAAGTGCAAGGTGATGCACATTGGAGCCAAAAATCCTAAATATAAATACACATTGATGGGGTCTGAACTGGCAGAGACTGATCAAGAGAGAGATCTTGGAGTTGTAGTAGATAACTCACTGAAAATGTCGAGACAGTGTGTGACTGTAATAAAAAAGGCCAATGCTATGCTGAGGATTATTAGGAAGGGTATTGAAAACAGATCAGCCAATATCATAATGCCCCTATCTAAATCAATGGTGAGACCTCATTTGGAATACTGTGTGCAGTTCTGGTCACCACACCTTAAAAAGGATATTATAGCTTTGGAAAAAGTGCAGAAAAGGGCAACTCGAATGATAAAAGGGTTGGAACACTTTCCCTATGAGGAAAGGTTAAAGCGCTTAGGGCTCTTTAGCTTGGAGAAACGACGACTGAGGGGTGACATGATTGAGGTTTATAAGATTATGCATATGAAAGAGCAGGTAGAGAAAGAGGTACTTTTCTCCCTTTCTCACAATACAAGAACTCGTGGGCACTCCATGAAATTGCTGAGCGGTCGGGTTAGAATGGATAATAGGAAGTACTTCTTCACCCAAAGAGTGATTAACACATGGAATTCACTTGCACAGGAGGTGGTGGCGGCTACAAGCATGGATGGCTTCAAGAGGGAATTGGATAAACATATGGAGCAGAGGTCCATCAGTGGCTATTAGCCACAAGGTATAGATAGGGGCTCTGGGGCAAGTGATGCTCTGTCTTCTTGGTGCTTGGGGGGGGTCAACAGTGGGAGGGCTTCTAATGTCCTGGCCCCACTGGTGGACCTCCTGATGGCACCTGGTATTTTTGGCCACTGTGTGACAGAGTGTTGGACTGGATGGGCCTTTGGCCTGATCCAACATTGGCGTCTCTTATGTTCTTATGTTAGACCTGTTTAGGATTACTCTGTTAATTCTGTTCTTATATGAACCTCTGAAGAAGGTGTCCACAACCATCCTTGTTTTCATTATTTTGTATAATTTCCCATAAGAAACAATGGGATGATGACTGGCATCCTAAAATCAGATTCCTTTGTTCAATTCCCTTGCAAACTGACAGGTATTTAATGAAGAGGGAGGACTAGGTTCCCTGTAGTTTTAGTGCCACTTGGTTGAAAAAGTGGTCTCTCCGGAAACCCAAATTTATTTCCCCATAGGAAATAATAGGTGGACATCCATGATGAACTGAAATGGAAATTTTCCCCAACACAACTTTCTGATATAATAACAATACTGCCGATATTTAACAGAAATGATTGTCATGCCCTTCCCAACATTTTGATTTGGAATTAAAATGACCATTTTTGAAGGGCATGCTCCTAACTATAACCTCTGTAAAATCGATGTGACAGAGCATGGGAGGAGTCAAAGTGACAAATGCATGGAAAGGAAAGAGTAGGGAATGGTACTGGGGTAGGGAAGACGCAGGTACAGGGAAGTGAAGGTGGCTCATGAACCACCTTGCTAGGAAGTTCCTTTGGGTTTTGGTTTCATCTACTGTGAAGTCTGTTTTGTCCAGGGATACTCTGAATACGCCAGATGATTTCATAGAGTCCCCTTTTGCTATAACCCTATACAGCTACAGTTTCTTAATGTGCAAGTGCTTTGTTTAACCCTCCGGCTATGCAGATGAATTAGACAATACTATAATTGATTGTTCTTAGCACAGATTTATTTAAATCCAACCAAAGAACTTTTTTTCCCTTGTAGTGAGAGATGATAGGGCTTAAGGCTTTCTGGATTTTATGTCCCCTCAGCACTTTGGCCTTCCATAGTAAAGCGCTCCCTCCCCCTCATTATGCCCCTTCATCTGATCTTCCTCAACTTTAAGTGATATAGCTAGACACGAAATTAATGTCTGATCCAAGTAATTCCAAATATTAGCAACGACCATTAGTTTTAGATTAGTTATAATGATATTCAACATGGGACATATTCGGTCTGGGTTTTGATTAGATCATATCCAAATGCATGTGCTGGCTAAGAGCCAGTTTTTAATATTTATTTGTAAGATGGTTGAGGTAACACTAGGCAACTCCCCTCTTCCCTGAAGTCATGCTCGCCCAGATGTGACACAGAAGTTCTTCTGGTTTGCCTGCTGATGCCTCTTGCAGTGAGTAATTCAAGACTATCAAGTAAAAGGGGGTGTATTATCATTTCCAGGCTTGCGCAAGGTGGTGACCCTAAACAACACACTGGTTGTCCCTGACCTAGATATGTTTCTAGATCAGACATGGTCCTTCTCTGGGCAACAGTTAGTATTTGCTTACCTGTCCCATGCCTGCTTCATGGGATTCTGCGGCCAAAACCGTGTGTATAAAAGTTATATGGGGGAGTCTCAATGCAGCACACACCAAGCCCTCCATTGCTGCTTTTGACTGCTGCTCACAGATAAAAATCAAAGTGCAGCCATTTAACATCTGGTGATTATTAAGCATCAACCCTGTATACCAGAAAACCATTGCCTCAGTGTTATACTAAACAGGGCAGTCTTGCTCCTTATCTGCAGCCTAAGTCTTTTCCCATGTCTTACTCTTATTAACTTTGAGCCATATGGACAATGTTGGTGGGATCTTGTTCCTAATAGCTTCTTTTGCTCTCATCTTACCCAGATAGCTTATCAGTGGTGATTCTCAGATATTCTCACCAGTTCCCTTATGTCCTAAGTGCCAAGGCCAGTCCTTACTGACACTTTCCTTGGCATCTTCTCACCCCAACAGCTGATAGGTATATCAGTGCTGCGCTTCAGGCTTCTATCGAGGCAATACTGAAATCCTCCTCTCGTGTTTGGCTCCACAGATCTTAGAAGTCAGACTCACTTGAGTAAACTGACATCTTTTCACTCTCAGCTATGCACATTTGGTATAGAATGTAGCTTGTATCCAGGGGAGTTCCACCTCCATTTGCAAGGCCAGAAGAACAGAGCTGACTGCTACATATGCAACTAAAAATAGACTGGTGCTGCCACTTGACATTCCTTGGCAGATAGCTGGAATCTTTCATGTCGCAAGGACAGCCAATGCTTGTACATATGTTTGGCTAGCCATGGCTCTGGAGCAACAATCTCCCTTGCTAGTCCACACCCTAGTTTAGACCAAGACACTCTGGGTTTATTTTGCTGAGTACAGATTCCTGAAGTGCTACCAAAAATACATTGCACAGTAATGCTAACCAGGCAGAATTTTCATAGGATGTGGGCTGCTGGAAAAGCAGGCATTTCCAAGAATGTGCAGCTCACTATTAAAACTTCTTGTCCATCGCATGAGGATGACTGGGAATCTTATTTCAGCAAACAGGTCAGTAGGGCTGATTTGAAGCATGTCACACAAGATTACACAATATCACACAGTGCAATGAAGTGAGACAACTAAATGACAAAATGCTGGCTTCTGATCAACCATTTAGAGGATCTATTTTCAGCCCTGCCACCTGCTAGCCATTTATTTGATGGCTTTCTAAATGGAAAATGGAAGGTAAAAGTCATACAGGTTGGAACACCCAAAACATTTTCCCCAAATCAGCCTAACCTTAATGGGGGGGGGGGATAAAGTTTGAGTTCAGTGGCACCTTTAAGATCAATTTTTTTTTATTCAAGGTATGAGCTTTTGTGTGAAAGCACACTTCTTCAGATACTTGCATGTGGAAGGTTATACCTTGAATAAAAATTTGTTGGTCTTAAAGATGCCACTGGACTCAAACTTTGTTTTGTTGTTTCAGTCCAACACAGTTACCCACCTGAATCTATCCTAATGAGAAGGATTATCTTTCCTTTCTACATTTCTTTTAACAGTCCAGAAGAAAGATCCAAATTCATCTTCAAGCAAGGCAGGGTATATACACGCAACAGACTAAGCCACTAGAATGGGCTGTACCATGTCCAACTGAGTGAGGCATACCATTTCTTCAGTGCTTCCTCATTAAAAACTACCTTCCAACAGAAATCTAGCATGCCAGGGGGGGATTTAGCAACTGGACCATATTCATATCTGAGGGAAGTTCTTAAAGTTAAGAACTTCCCTCAGATATGAAAATGGTCCAGTTGCTAAATCTCCCCCTGGTATGCTAGATTCATATTCAAAAATGATTCATATTCAAAAATGTGATCTAACAAGAGGACAGGAAGAGTGGGGTAACCAAGCTAACTGTAAGAACTTTGCTGAACAAAATCCTATTGGAAGGTTAACTGCTGTGGTTAGTCCAGTTCCCACTAGTTAGCAGAATCTGTCCCCTATATATAAAGCCGTAGTGGCATCCAACGTTCAATGCGCACCAACAGTGTTTGGACAGTGGAAGTGCTACTTAGCGTATGTCCACCAATAAGAAGGAGAAGCCCGGTCCCGCCCACACCACCACTGCCCGCGAACCCCTTCGCCAGTTCTCCCGCCGCTCGGCAAGCCAGACTGCAGGGAGAAGCTCTCCCAGGTCCTCATGCCGCATCTCCCAGCTGCCCAGCAAGACAGACAGCCGGGAGAAGTACCTCCAGTCACCCCCCACCCCCGGCACCACTTCTCCTGGCTGCCTGCAGGATGGATGGCTGGGAGAAGCTCTCAAAAGCCCCAACCCCCCGCAACCCTTCTCCCGGCCGCCAGCAAAGACAGACAGCTGGGAGAAGCACCTCCAGCCACCCCACCCACCACGGCACTGCTTCTCCCGCCCGCCAAGACAGACGGCTGGGAGAAGCTTCTGCAGCCCCCCCCCCCCCCCCCCCCCCCTACTTCCTTCCTCCCCT
>NW_015165835.1:988671-1003401 GCF_001447785.1 Gekko japonicus | reverse complement strand
GCTCGCGGGGACTCCCTGCGGTCCGCCTTTCTTTCTGTCACTGAACTCCCCCCCCCCTTCATTCCTTTCACTCTCTATCTCACCCCCCACACTTCCTTTCTTTATCATTTTCTCTCCACACACACACACACTTACTTACTCTCTCCCCACCTCCCCGTTGTCTTACGCAACAATGGACTTTGCTTCCTAGTGCTTAAATAAAGCTACAAACACAGCAGCATTACTTTACCAGGTTACTCACCTTACAAAACTACACAAAGTCGCATTGCAAGTTTAGAAGAGAAATACTTCTCTTTATTTGAGAAGTACTCATTGGATAGGGAAGAGTAGGGACAGGATAGAGTACTAACTTACTAGTGAAGGATAGAAGCAGATGGTAAGGGGGCTAATTGCCTCATGGTGACAAGAGAGGATAGCATGTTGTCCCTCATGGTGTGTGCAGGGAGAGAGTTTGTCTTCATCTGAGAGAGAACGGAAGGAAGGAAATTGTCCCTGAGAACACGGTGTTAGCCAAATTGCCTTATTTCTTAATAATAGCCTGGGGAATTATGATAATAATGAGCAATTGGCATAACTATAGGATCAGACCTGTGTATACTGGAGTTAGAATTCCCAAGAACCCAGGAATAGACACAGAGACTGGGTAGCTAAAATAATGATTTCTTTACTAAATATTCTCAAGCATACAAACAATATTCAAATATTCACACACACCATACAGAACTAAGAAAGCAGAGGTGATTGATAGCTAATAGAGGGGTCAGTTATGAGGTCATACTACCTGTCCAGATGTGCAGAGGTCCATGGAGATGAGTTTATTACCTAAACCCAGAGGTTGAGGGGTGGTCTGCCAGTTGGCATCAGGGCAGAGGCACACGGTCTGAGGCCATGTGCTGACAGATATAGATACTGGAAAACAATGCAGACCAATGGAAGGTCTTGGGGGCTGGTCTCAGGTGAGAACAATAGATTACCTGGGCCAATGATGAGTCCCAAGGGTGCGTGGCATCAGGATGGGCAAGGCCTAGATGTGACCAAAGAGCTTTCAGAGGGGCAGACTCTGGATATACTGAGATTAAGCCAGGTGCTGGATGATTGGGCTGGGGTGTCCATTGTGGAACAATAGAGAGGTCTGGCATTTCCCTGGTGCCAGACAAAAGAAGTGATGTTTCTTAATGTGTGGTAGGATGAACGTGAATGGGTGACCATTCACTAAACATGGAGAGTTAATGTTTTCTTGATATGCCTGGCATAGGCATAAGAATGCAGATATCTTAGACAAATATATGGAGACAGGAATGAGAGGATTATTCCAAAGGTATTCCCTGACATATAGGTGAAATAGGAGAGGGGGATGGAAACATGCAACATACTTCATTCACTACAATAGCACAGACCAGAGGCTTTTTGTCCCTGCCTGCCTGTACATTTGACAGACAAAAGACTAACCATTTGGTCAGTAGAGGATGCCTGAGGCAAGGGCAGAGACTTGCCCATTGTAGCCCTTTTTGGACTGAGCTGACAGGATAGACGTGGGGGGGGGGCGTTGCTTGCATGGAGGGTGCCTGGCAGTGCAGCCAGCCTGGAGAATCCTCTTTGGCCTGAGTTTTCTCAGCCAAGATGTGGTTCTTCTAGCCTCCCAGCAAAAGCCACTGTTTAAGCCAAGCCTGGCTTCATAGGGCACTGCTTGTGGAAGTTCAGAGGTCATTTTGGGGTGTGTCTCTCTCAGGAAAGACCACCTTGGGTTCAGGGCTGAGGATGCCAGCAACAACAGTCTGCATTTCAAAAGGGAAAGTGGCAGAAGAGTAAACAAAGGAAGAAAGGTCAGTGTGCCTATCTAGCTATCTAGTCTCTCTTGCCACGAAGTCTGGATGCTGAGGCAGGGACATCGCACCTGGAACGTCCAACAAATCCCCCTTTGACCATCTTTTGCACAGAGAATGCCTGGACCACTCTTTCACTGCGCTGCTTCCTGCAGGCCAGGCCCTGACTGTTTCTCAACTGCATGGTCTTCTGGACAGCTCCTGTCCCAAGGGTTTTAGGTGCCTTAGGTAGCCACTGCAACCAGGGTTTACCACTACCATGATCCAGGCACACACAGGTGTTGGAGAGGCAAGGAGCCTGATCTTCCTCCCTCCCTCCCTCCCTCCCTCTATTGGGATATTGGGCCAGGGACATAGTGTGGGGGAGGGGTGGCAGGCTGGACAAGCACGCCCTGGCCTCAAGTGCCACCACTGATCATGTGGTGCACTTCGGTGACAGGTCTTGGGCCAGTAGTGCCATAGCCGGGACCTACCTTTAGCCTTTATTTGGTGCACCTCCCCATCCCAATGCCCTGAACGATTGCCTAGGTCTGCCTCATGGATGGGAGTGCTTTGTTCTTGTTGTGATACATGCCACTATGAATGACTGATCTAGACTGAACCCGGCCAACTGAAAATGGGACACACATTGACTGGGCCAGTTTTACTTTCCCATTGATTTGGTGAAGCCACCAGAATGAGGAAATGGGAGGAAACAGGCTGGTTTTTTTCTCCCACTGAAGCAATGCTTCCTCCTCCATAGTAACATTTGTATAGCTCTATTGGATTGGTTTAGGTCTAAGGCAATAGAAGATCACTGTATTGATCCACAGATATAATCTTAGGTTACACAGGCCTTAGAGTTTAGTGGACAAATAACTTTTGTATATGGTTTTATGGTACTGGGTACTGATTAATGTAAGCTGCTCTGAGCCTGTTCGTGGGGAGGGCGGAGTATAAATGGAATTAATTAATAAGTAAAAAATAAATAAATACTAATATCCTTATGCCACCAAATAGTTCTACAAATGGGTCATAGCAACTGGCATACCAGCAAAATATTACCAGCTCTGATACTACACCAGCTTAGCAAGGAAATTGGGCCCCTGTAGGCAGATACAGCTGATGCATGGGTAGTCTTCTTGACTCTTTTCTTATTGGTCTATTTAGCCAGCACTACAGTAAGAAAGAGAGGAGTCAATGGGAATTTGAACAGTCCTAATCCCAGTGAAATTCTTTCCATGCCCAGACAATGCAGGTTGGATCCTGCCAGTTTATCTGCTCAACATGTCACCCAGTTCCTGTACTCATAACAGCCCTGTCCCATGTGACTTTTGTCCACACAGGTCCCATAATTGCAGCTGTTTTGGTCATTAAAAGCAGCCCCTCCTGCTGCTTTTGCCTGTAGAAAAGCTGGTAGGAGACAATCCTGTGAGAGGACATAGAAATGATTAACAGGAAAGCTGGGAGGCACCATTTTGTAAGAAGCAGCCTTTGTCAGATTTAACATCCTTTTTCAATTCACATCTGTCAGGGCAGAAAACCCCCCAGTGTTCTTTATTTATGCATATATGTAGATATAGCACAATAAACATAGCATAATCAATGAACACAGTACTTTATGGAGTTTCACAAATAAGTTAAAAAAAACCCACTGAGCCCATCAATGTACAGCTTGAAAGCAACAATGGAGATGACAACAGAGGGTGGGGAGGGAGGAAGACCATGGTAAGAACGAGACTAAAAGCAGTAACACACTGTATTACAGCTCAGAATGAGGATTAAGGGGACTGTCAAAGGCCTAATTTGAAAGGTGGGTTTTGAGGAGAGATTTAAAAGCAGCAAAAGGTGATAAAACAAGCATATTAAGGGAGGGAATTCCAGGCATAAGGGGCAGCAACAGAGTATGTAATTTTTCTTCGTTTGTTTTTTTTTAAAAACATTGTGTATCCACCCTTCTAGAGAAGCTAACAGTCACATGAAGAATTAGGGAGTTCATAAAATGTTCTTAGTACTCAGGGGTCATTTCGTAGAAAAAGAGGTGCAGGAGCTTATTAGCACAACTCATTAGCATAACTTATTTGCATATGCCACACCCCCTGACGTCACCGGAAGTGTGTCAGAAGGCAACGCCCACCGCTCAGGCACCACTGGACTGTTTTGGATTGCTAGCTATTGGGGGGCGGGGGGACACATGCAGATCTGCCCTTGCAGAGGAGGGAGAGCTTGTACCTGAAAGCAGGCTGGTGGGGGGGTTCTGCAACTTACCTGGCTGCTTCTTGCTCTTCATGATCCAACTGAGGGCTGCTGGGAGCAGGGGGCGGGGCTTGTTGCATGTGACCACCCCCTGGGCTCCTTACTGCTGGAGCTCCGCTCCTGTGCGCTCCCGCAAGAAATGACCCCTGTTAGTACTAATTATCTAATCCATCTCATAATCACAGCAGAACAGCTGTAAGACAACATGGTTGAAGAAGCCATCAACCCCCATCATGACTGAATAACTGTAAACTGGAATAGTAGAGTATAATTTTGAAGAATAAATAAACTTATGTGCCAACATGGAACTTGAACCCTGTCACAATATACCCACAATGGAAGCATTTTGTCTCTACAAAAGTCCATGTAAGAATCTTTGGCAGCATTTAAAAAGGTTCTTATAAAAAAAGAAATACACACACATATATATAGAAAACCAGTCTGTCAATCTAGGATATACTTCAGTGTCAAGTTTTTTAAAATATCAAAGTTAGGTTCAGAGCAAATTCACATTTGTCCAAGATTTGGTTGATAAGCCAAGCAGAACTGTAAAGCTGAAAAACAGGCCAAGTTGTAAAACAAAAGAGAAAAGAGAAAATCCAATTAGCGATAGTAGCTCTGGTCTTGTAAGAAAATAATGTGACTGATTTGGAAGTCAGATCAGAGAGCCAGTAACACTGAAGTATTATACCAACCTAAGGAAGTCTTAAATTCATCTTTTAAAACATACTGTAACATGCCAGATGGTGGGACCACATTCCACAAGAGAGGGTTAAGCAGCTACAACCAGTTACCTCTGCAGTCATGGTCCATTCAACGAAACCTTTAAAAAACAACACTTAAAACTCTGCTAGTTTATTTGCTAAAGGCTGGAGCACCTTAGTACACTTGTGGCTGTTTTCTGCTCGATGTTGCCACTTCTATCCAAATGTCATAGCAAAACTAAAAGTTTAATGCATCTAGATAAACGTTTCTTAATAGATTGTTGCTCAACAAGCCATAGCCTTATTACACTTGGAGGCGTTCTAGCCAATTGAGTTGATTTCTCTCCCATCCAGCACCTAATGCGAGTGAAGGATTACTGCAACAGCAATTTGTTTCAGTTTTATTCTGTCAGATCAGCTGCTGAGAGCTTCAGAGACCACCCTAATCTGATGGAGAAAATGAAGCTGTCCGATGACAGAAGAGCTGTTTATTATTTTTCTAAAGCATCTCATTGCTTGCTTGAAAAAAAAAATTAGGTACGGTTGATATGATTCTATTCGGGCTCTTTGTAATTGTAAAGTATCTGCATACAAACTCTGGAGGTCCCATGTTGAAAGTATTCCAGTCAGATTGACTAAGATAAAAAACCAATTATAAGTACTAATTGAATTAATGTGCCTGTAACAAAAGGCAATATTTGGTTTCTCTTTACTGAGCACCAAGAAACAGACTTCACTGTGGAACTTAACAATGAAATGAAAAGGAAATTACATCTGAGGGGATGAGCAGCTTGAGTCCAGATTTCTCAGTCATGGAGTTTCCTCATTTGGTCTAGAGGGAGAAGATCTAAGAAGAGAGGAGATGAGCAGCTATGCGTCATACCTCACAACGAATGTACACATCACTGACACAATGCAAAGTGCATGTAATTTACATATTTATAATGAAATAGGTTGGCTCTGCTAGAGAACTTTTTAAAACTAACTGAAATTTTGTGCCAGAAACCTTTTTTTTACACAGGGTTGCCAGCTCAGCATTGGAAAATACCTGGAGACTTTGGAGGCGGAGCCTGGGGAGGGGAGGGTTTGAGGAGGGGAGGGATGTCACCAGGATATAATGCCACAGAGCCCACCCGCCAAAGCAGCCATTTTCTCCAGGGGAACTGAGCTCTGTCATCTGGAGAGCAACTGTAATTCTGGGAGATCTGCAGCCCCCGCCTGGAGGATGGCATCACTAGATGCGTGCACTGTAAGTGAAAGTAAGGAAGGGTCTGTGTAGACATGGGTGAGGTACATAAAGCAGAGGGAGCCAGCAAAATGGAAAAACAATTGCTTGGCCAAAACAGCAACAACACAACCTTGCATGTTGAAATGTAAATTCATTACATAAACGAAATCAGGGTTCCAACTTGTTCCCCGTGCCCGTTAACATCTACATGAAACCTCCGGGAGAGGTTGTCTGGGATTTGGAATGAGGTGTCACCAATATGTGGAGAGTCTGTGGAAGTCCTGAATATGGGCCTGGAGAAGGTAACGGGATAAGTGAACACCCATAAACTGAAGCTCAATCCAGACAAGTCTGAGGTGCTGTTGATCGGGTGCTGCTAGGGGATTGTGGAGCCAGCTTGTCGGGGGGGAGGAGTTGCACTCCCTCTGAAGGATCAGACTCATAGCTTGGGGGTGCAATTACATCAGAGCCCATGGTTGGAGGCTTAAGTCTCCCCTGTGGCACATGGAGCCTTTTATCAGCTTCAGCTGGTATGACAGTGACAAGTGGTATGACAGTGACAAGACACCTTGAAAAGTGTGATCTGGCTACAGTGATCCGTGCCCTGATCACATCCATGCCTTTAAAAATGGTCGAGAAATTTCAACTGGTCCAAAATGTAGAGCTGGACTACTGTCAGGGTTGGTTACAGGGATTATATCACCCTCGTGCTGAAAGATCTGCAGTGGTTACCAGTGTTCCTTCTAAGCTGAGTTAGTGTGAGCTAGCTCACAGTTTTTTAGCCTCCAGCTCACACATTTTTGTCTTAGCTCAGGAAGGATGGCTCCAGAGCAAACTAATTTATGCAGTAGGGCCAAATCGCTTGCACACAACTTTAATGCCAGTAGCTCACAAAGTAGAATTTTTGCTCACAAGACTCCACAGCTTTGAGGGAGTATTGGTGGTTACCCATCTGTTTCCAGGAATAATTCATACTGCTGATCCTTACCTTTAAAGCCCTATATAGCTTGGGATGAGAGTACCTGAAGGATCATCTCCTCTTCAGCCCACCAGTAAAGACTTTGCTTTCTGTGCCTCCACCTTCAGAGCTGAGGTGGGTGGTGCTGAGAGACAGGGTATTTTCTGTGGTGGTATACCTGCCCCCTTGAGGTTCACCTGGGCCTACTTTCCAGTCTGTTAGGCTCCAGGGCAAAACAGGCTTTTAATTGGGAGTTTTATTTTACCAGCTTTTTTAATAGTCTGTTTCTAGTCTGAGGTCTGTTTCATAGATAGTCTTTATGCTGTCTATGTCCAATAACTCTTTATAATGGCTTGTTTTTAATGTCTTGTTTTATTCAGGGGTGTCAAACATAAGGCCCAAGGCACACATGGTGAGGTGTGTCTGTGTGTGGTTGAATCTGTCAAGAAATAGAAAGGAAATGGCTAGAGAGTGGGACTAAGAGGCTATTAAAACAGTGTGGAGGGAAATGGAAGCTAAGGCAGAGAAAGGGGAGTTGTGTTGTTTCCCCCCTCCCACCTCCTCTGACCGCAGCGCAGCAACGATTGGAGAAGCCACTACATGGAGGGGTGGAGATGAGCAGCTGGCACTGCCACTGCTGCACCAGCTGGCTTCGTGTTTTTTTCCAAATACAGACTGTGAGGGGAGTTGGCAAGAGCGGGCACATGGAGAGGCAGTTAGCTGATGAAGGGATAGGGCCAGTGAGGAAGAGAGGTGGAGAAAAGATGGCATGTGGATTGGGAGGCAACTGGGCTGTCTTGTGCATGCTGCTCTGAAGGGAAAAGACCTCCCAGTCTCAGAAGCAAGTGGAGGAGCAAAGGGAAATAGGGGTGCTGATGTCACTGCCACATGACCAAACAGTCACAGAGCCTGGAGGCAGAGTGAGTGTTGGGGTAGGTGAGGGGGGCAGTGATCTCCCTTCTCCCTAGGGTTGCCAGGTCCCTACCTCTTTCCGGGGGGGAAGGAACTCCTGTTCCAGGAGTTTCACGTGTGCTGTGATGACATCACCCAGAAGTGATGTCATCGCACTAGGCACATCACCGGGGGATGCTCTAGCATTCGGCCTGAAAACTCTATGATACCATAGAGGTTTCAGGCTGAATGCTAGTGTGTCCCCCCTGGCGATGTGCCCGGCACAATGATGTCACCTTCAGGTGACATCATCGTGCCAGGCACATTGGCCCAATCCAGGCACTCTGGGGGCAGAGTTTCCCCTGCTGGCTAGATCTGGGCTGGTGGGTCAGGGACCCATAGAGCAGGTAAACCCCTGCCCCCCCCCGGGGATCTGGAAGCCTACTTCTCCCTCACCTGTTAGCCCATGAAGGAAAAAGGGTCACAGGAGGACAAAAAGCACCCCCTGGAGAAACAGTCTCTTCATCAGGCCTTCCCTCAGCTCCACCACTCCTGTGGGAAATGCAGGAGGGGTGAGAACTGGGGATGAAGGGATCTGGTTCAGCCTGGTTCAGACCCCCCTTCCTGTCATCTGGTTCACCTGGGCCTCAACCAGCGTTCCCTCTAAGCTGAGTTAGTGTGAGCTAGCTCACCATTTTTTAGCCTCCGGCTCACACATTTTTGTCTCAGCTCAGGAAGGGATGGCTCCAGAGCAAACTGATTTATGCAGGTGCCAAAGGGCTCGCTCACAACTTTAATGCCAGTAGCTCACAAAGTAGAATTTTTGCTCACTCCTTTAGAGGGAACATTGGCCTCAACATACTCAGTGGCTAGATGGGGGAAGAGAGGAAACAAACACTGAGGCTGATTTCGCACAAGGAGCTGTGCCACTGTCACGCCTCCCTTTGCCCCATTTCCATTGGTCAATTTCCCACTTGAAGCCGTGCAACCGCATTTTGACCCGCGGCTTCGCCTGATTTCCCCCACAGTTTCATGATCCTGTTTTTTGAGGATCACAAAACAGTGGGGAAAATCGGGCAAAGCCATGGGTCAAAATGCGGCCGCACAGCTTCAAGTGGGAAATTGACCAATGGAAATGGGGCAAAGGGAGGCGCGACGGCAGTGAAGCTCCTTGTGCAAAATCAGCCTGAGAGACAGATTGTAACCATGCTTGGCTGCTGAGACTGCTGAGGCTAGGCATGTGGTGGTGGTGCAGAAAAACTACCTTATTTACTTGCAAGGATGATGACTCATCTCCTAAAAATGCTATATATACAAAAATTAGCTAATTTGTATGATATCCCTTGGGGAAAAAAACTTGTCTTGCATATGATTAACTACATCTATTAGGGCTTTTGTGGATTCCACAGTAAATCAATGGTTTTCACTTCTAGGAATCGCTTTTGTTTGTATTTGGTATAAAAATAACATTGTTAATTGAATTTGCCTGTGTCCTTTATAAAGTTTATATCTCCGGTACCCAGCATTACATTTTATGGAATACATGGCCCGGCATGACAAAGCAACATTTGTGACATATCCGGTCCTCATAAAAAATGAGTTCGACATCCCTGTTTTATATTTATAATGTAGTGGAGTTGCAGGCGTAGCATAGTGAAATCAGCTCAAGTTTATTGATTACATCAGAACTAAGGATAAACTAGCCAGTCCGAGGCCATCTTATATGCATGTCCACACTCACCTCCAACACCCCCCCAATTCCAGTCATAGGCTGTATTTACAAGACCCAGTCTATAACAGTTCTATATCAGGATCCGGGCGACCTTATTGGTGCGCACTAGGATCTGTGGTGGCTATTGTTTTAGGGACCGAAGGTCTGCTCAACTGTGTGGCCTGGCTAGCACTGCCATGGCCATCTTAGTACATAACACCCCTCCCCCCATAGTGCCAAAGTACTAGCACACATAGTCCTGTAAGTACTCTGGGTGCCACTGTTCTCTTGTTGAGCGACGCAGTTCTGTCGGAGGGCTGCCGGGGTCTCGGTTCATGTCGGCTTGCCCGGTGTGTGGCTCGGATGGCCTGGATTCCTCAGCTGGTCCGGGGTTTAGCACTGGAGCAGAGTCAGGGGTCAGAGCTGCCACCGTGTCAGACTCGGTTGGCCTCTGCACTTGCACCTCCAGATCCGGCTCTACCTTGATGTTCTTGGCCTTCTGGCTTTCTTGGTCATCCAAAGATAGCAGACGGCTACGTAGCTGGTCTACATGCCTCCGGAGTATCTGGCCATCTTCCATCGAGACCTCGTAGGAGAGAGGTCCTGTCACCCTTACCACCCGGCCTGGGATCCATGGCTGTCCTCTTGCATAGTTCCTTGCGTACATGGGGTCTGCCAGGAAGAACCCGTGGGGTGCCTCTTGGAATGTGGAGCCCAGTCAGTGGTCAGGGGCCCAATCTGTGTGTAGGCAGTCCAGCCGGGTAGTCAACCTCCGGCCCATTAGGAGGTCTGTGGGGCTCTTGCCTGTGGAAGTGTGTAGGGTCATCCGTTGGCCGAACAAGAAGGCAGCTAACTGGTAGTTCCAATTGCCTTGGACAATCCGGCTCAGTGCTTCCTTGGTAGTGTGTACCATCCGCTCCGCCTGTCTGTTCATGACCAGGTGGAATGGTGCTGAGCAAACGTGTAGTATTGTGTAAAGTCCCTGAATTCGGCTGATATAAAAGCAGTCCCATTGTCCGACACCAGGGTGTCGGGTATGCCGTGAGTGCTAAAAATCTTCCACATGGCTGGCTTCCGGTCTGGCCGTTGCGAATGGCGGTCGCAACTTCGGGAGGCTCCCGAAGGCGACTCGCCCACGCACAGTGAAGGGAGGGGATCCGCGTAAGCGAAGAGCCTGACGAGCCCCAGGAAGGGGCTCCGACTCGGGGCACTCAGGGGATATGCCTCTTTCCCAGCCTGAAGGTCGGAAATTGAGGCTCGCCCCGTGCCCCAATGGCCCTGCCGCTGCTGTGCCCCCATATGGGGACTAGTAACACCGCCGGACGTCACAGAGTGGTGAAGCGAAAGAGCGATTAAAAGTGAAAGCAATCGGCAGAAAGCGTGAGTTGACGATCGAAATGGAGGAAAGGAGATAAGCACATTCCCCCCCCTATCGGAAAAGCGGGAGGGAGAAGGGGGAGAAACCCCCCCCCATGAACAGAGACTGTATTAACAGCGAGAAAAATGGGGGAGTGAAAAATTGGAAGAGTGGTGTTACCTTGTGGTGAATTGTTTAAAGAGAGGCAGGGAAAATCATCCTTAAGCTGCGCGGCACGAACTTTTAAAAAGTAAACAATAAAACAAGATGTCGGGGCAGAAAAAGTTTCAGGAGAAGCTGCCGAAGAAGCTGGGAGGAACTTCCGGTTCTAGTCCCCGCCTCACTGAGCTGGCTGTCAATCAACAAGACAGCGAGGTACTGCGCCCTCTGCTGGAGCAAATGCAAAAAATAAACCAAACGTTGTCAAGCATGGAAAGTGTGCTCCGCAACCAGTAGAAGCAGTTGAATGATACAGCTAAGAAGATGGAGGAAATTGCACAGAAGTGTCTGGTCTCGACGGAAGATACCCAAAAAGTCAAGAAGAAGGTCAAAAAAATGGAAAAACATCAGGAAAGCCAAGATAAAAAGTTATTGATGCTTCAAATGGAAAAATCAAACTTGACTCTCCGATTCCAATAAATAAAAGAAATTTAGAATTCTGTGACGTAGTGTCTAATTTGTTTGTTACTGATTCCATTAAGTAATGATTCCATAATTTTTTGAACCAAATTTCTGATGTTGGTGCCTTATCATTTTTCCAGAGAGATGCTATCGAGGTCTTGGCAGCATCAAGCATTATTTCAATGGTTGCCTGATGTGGTCTCTCCAATAAATCTTGTGGCCAGGTGTTCAGGAATAAAGTTTCCGGGGTGAACGGGACTCGTATAGAAGTTACATCTTCAATAACTTTGATAACTTCATGCCAGAACATTTTAATTTTACCACACTCCCACCAGCAATGGGCATAGTCTCCTACTTGCTGACATCCCTTCCAACAATTTGGGGATAATGAAGATGATATATGGGAAAGTTTTTGGGGCGTTGCATACCACCTAGTCATTATTTTTAAATTTTGAAATCTTATTGCTATAGACTTGGTTGTGAAGCTGGTGGAGTTCCAAAAAGTAGACCAGGTTTCATCATCTAATGCTGAATCGCATTCCTTTTGCCATGCGTATTGATATTGCAGTGAGGCTTTGGAAGCATTGGTAATCAGAATAGAATATATTTTGGATATAAGTCCTTTATTTACTTCTTCTGAAACGCGGATTACGCGTTCCAAGTCAGTTAATGGTTGTGCCATCATTTCCAATACTTTTAGGGAGTGCATGCAGTGACTTAATTGTAAATAAAAAAACCATGGTAGTTTTGTACCCAATGTGTGTTCTAATTTGCTTTTACTTATCATTCCCTGTTTTGTTGTAATATCTATGATACGTGTTATATTTTTGCTTCTCCAGAGTTTAACAATATTATGATCTGTACCAGGGGGAAACCACGATTGATTAAGAAACGATGAATATCTAGAGATTGTAGGCAATAAATGTTTTGCATATTTCTTCCAACTTTGTATAGCTGGATTTAGGACCTTCAAAGAATCTGGTAGTGTTCCAGATTTATGATTCTGTGACCAGATTACTTCTGCTAGAGAGTGTGGGTATAGCCAGTCGTCAAAAATCTCTACCCAGCTAGGTTTATGTACTTGTCTTATCATTTTAATTGTAATGGCCATTAATATAGCTCGATTGTATAAAGTTAAGTCTGGAAGAGCATATCCACCCAATGATCTAGGTCTCCGTAAAATTGTAAAGCTTATCCTAGGTTTTTTCTTGTCCCATAGGAACTCAGATAGTGTTTTTTGCCAGCGTTTAAGAATTGCTATCGGAATAAATACTGGGATAGTCCTAAATAAAAAGATGAATTTTGGTAAAATAAAAGATTTAATTAAGTTGAACTTTTCGATCCAGTTTAAGTTTAGTTTGTTCCATTTGTAAATAGTATTACATAGTTCAGTATGCATGTGTTGATGGTTAATTGTTAATAATTCAGTGTTTTTTCGGGGTATATGTATACCTAGATACTTTAGTGCTTTGGGCACCCAGTAGAATTTATAAAGTGATTTGATCGAGTCTTCCTCTGTTTTTGTTAGATGTATTGGTAGTATTTGCGACTTATTGTCATTAATTTTCAGTCCTGAGATAATGCTGAAATGTTGCAGTAGTTTATTTAGTGCTGGGAGAGATTTTAATGGGTCTGTGAGATATAATAGCATATCGTCAGCGAAGAGTGCTAATTTGTGCTCTTTAGTTTTGGTTTTAATCCCTGTAATTTCTGGTGAGCCTCTAATGGCATTTGCCAGTGGTTCGACCGCTAAGGCGGACAGTAAGGGAGACAGGGGGCATCCCTGTCTAGTACCTCGTAGTAAGGAGATTGGTTCAGTAAGCATTCCATTTATTTTAATTCTAGTTGTGGGTGTCGAGTACAATGTTTTGATTGTGTTGATAAATCTGTGTCCAAAACCCATTGTTTCAAGGACCGAAAAAAGAAATTGGAATTCCACAGAGTCGAATGCCTTTTCTACATCCAACGATAATGCTATAGTAGATTTTTTGGTGGTACGGCAGTAATTAATAAGAGATAGTGTTTTAATAGTGTTATCTGCCAAGTCTCTCCCTGGGATAAATCCTACTTGGTCAGGGTTCACATATTCTGCAATAAAGGTATTGATTCGTTTTGATAAGGCTGCCGTTAGTATCTTAAAATCTTGATTTAATAGCGATATAGGCCTGTAAGAGGCTGGGCTTAGGGGATCTCTATCTTTTTTCGGTATTACTACCGTCTGTGCCTCACTCCATGATGGGGGCAGTTTACCATGCAATAGAACATCATTGCATGCTTCAGTTAAGGGTTCTGCCAAAGTTAACTTAAAAGTTTTATAAAAGTCAGATGGGAACCCATCTGGTCCTGGTGCTTTGGAGCATTTCAAAGATTTAATTATATCTATAATTTCCAAAGTCGTAAAGGGTTCTTCCATTATAGATTTGTGATTGTCTTTTAAATTCGGCAATTTGCCATAATTCTGTAGAAATTGTTCAATTTGCAACTTTGTGGGTTTAGTGGAAGAATATAAAGTCCTGTAATAATTTTCAAACTCTTTACAAATAAGTTCTGATTGAGTTAGCACTTTGCCTTGGATATTCTTAATGTTAGGAATTCTGTTAGTAGTTGCTTGCATTTTAGTTTTTCGTGATAGCAGATTCAAGTACCTGGGTGTCCTAAACCAATATTTTTGCTTAACAAATATTAGTTGTTTTTTAATTTTTGCAGTTTCTAGCTGTTCCAAGCTCCTTCGTGCCATTAAAAGCTGTTTATACACCTTTTTATCAGTGGTTTGTTTATGTTTTTGTTCTAATGCTGTGATTTGTTCTTTAAGATCTGTTTCTAATCTTTGTCTCTGTTTCTTTAGGGAGGCTGATTTTGAGATCAGACTGCCTCTGATCACTGGTTTGAGAGCATCCCATCGGATGGCTGGCGAGATGTGTTCTCTTGGATTCTCTTTAAAATATTGCTTAATCTCTAGTTCTAGTTCCTGCCTCAAAATAGGATCTGACAATAAAGATGTATTTAATGACCAATGCCTGGATTTCTTTGAGTTATCAGTTGGGGTTAGGATACAATTTACCCATGAGTGGTCTGACCAGTGTGATGGCATTATCGCTGTTGATATGATTCTTTGTTGGAGAGAGGATGAGATTAATATAAAATCTATCCTGGAATAAGATTTATGGCGGTCTGAATAAAAGGTGAAGTCCTTCACATTAGG
>NW_015165835.1:964406-986447 GCF_001447785.1 Gekko japonicus | reverse complement strand
TCTAGTAACGTTATTAAAATGTCTCTAGACGCCTTGTTTTTTAGCGATTTCACCGATCCCAGCCGGAAAGCCTTGGTTATGACTGGCAAGACATCTTTATCCACTGGTATTTCTTTTGTCAGCCATTTTGTGAGGAACCTAGGGAGATCGCCATTTTCCTCAGCATTTTCTGCCATGCCTCTAATTTTGAGATTGTTCTGGCGCATAGAAATGTCCATTTTTAAAGCTCTTTCAGCCAGAATCTCTTCCGTTTGATATACATGCTGTAAGGCATTTTGTGTTGAAATGCTGTTATTTATCGCTGTTTCGGCGATGCCCTTCGCTTCCTGAATATTTTTCTGCATCCCATCTAGTTGTTCATATAGAGGCTTTAACATAGATGAAATACTTTCTAGCATTTCTTTTCTATTCTCTTTAATACTTTCAAGCATTTCTCTTCTGTTCTCTTGAAATGCTGCCGCTAAATCGCTAGATGTGACTGGGGCATTCGGATTATCGGCTCCGGGAGTAACTGGCGCCATTTTGTCAATTACCTCTTTGTTCCGGCTCAGATTTAACGGGAGTTCTAGTTTTTTTATTTTAAGTCGTACCTTCAGGGTTCAGACGTCGATGTGAAGAGGATCTTTTCCGCTATTTTTTCATGAACTTTTTATGTTTGCGTTCTTTGTCTGATTGCGTTGGTGATTGACTGAGGAGAGGGCGTCTTCAGAGAGAATGTTTTAGGCGGCCATTTCCTTTCGGCGCTTCGCCACGCCCCCCAAGACACTCTCAATGACTGGGCTATAGAACCTACGAGGGGAGAGGTGATCCTGGATTTGGTCCTAAGTAACACACAAGACCAGGTGAGAGATGTAAAAGTGATTGCACCGCTTGGGAACAGTGACCATAATTTTATTGAGTTTAACATTTGTATAAATAGGGAGTTGGACAAAGACTGACACAACCACTTTTAACTTTAAAAGGGGTAACTTCTCTGCTACGTGGGGACATGTAAGGAAGAAACTGAAAGGAAAAGTAGAAAGGGTCAAAACCATTGGGAAAGCTTGGAGACTATTTAAAACTACAATCCTAGAAGCTCAGAAAAATATATATACTGCAGGTTAGGAAAGGCACAAATAGGTATAGAAAAAAGCCTGCATGGTTAAAAAAACAAAGTAATGGAAGCTTTAAATGGTAAGAAGGATTCCCTTAAGCGGTGGAAAGCTAGTCTCAATGAGGTTGATAAAAGGGAACACCAGCTGTAGCAAATAAAATGCAAGGCAGGGAAAAAGGGAATATGAGGAGCATATAGCAAAATGTAAAGACCAATAATAAAACTTTCTTCAAATACATTAGTAGCAGGAATCCAGCCAGGGGGGCAGTGGGGCCCTTGGATGACCAAGTGGTAAAAGGAGTAGTGAAGGATAATAGGGAAATGGCTGAGAAGCTGAATGCATTTTTTGCCTCTGTCTTCACTGTGGAAGATGAGAAGTGCTTGCCCACTCCAGAACCACTGATTTTGGGAGGGGAGTTGAAAGACCTGAGTCAGATTGAGGTGACGAGAGAGGAGGTCCTACGACTGATAGAAAATTTAAAAACTGATAAATCACCAGGCCTGGATGACATACGTCCGAGGCGTCTAACAAATAACTTGTTAGAAAGCAACTAGTACTAGATGGCATACAGTTAGGAGTTCTTAAAGAATACAGATGTAAAATGGTTGACATTTTAACCCAAAAAATGTAGTTTATCACTGCAGTCTGACTCTTTACTGCATGAATGGAAAGTTATGGTATTAAAGTAATTGGGCTGAATGATCTATCTGCATACAGGCTGATTAATAATATGAAGCAGTACACTGGAATAAAAACATTTCCTTACAGAGGGAAGTGAACCATGAGGTCCTCCAAGAACTTGTATTGGTGTTTATTCATAAATTATCTAAAGTTTGGGGAGAACATTGAGATCATTTGTGGATTGGCCCTCCTCCCTGGTTGTGTGGGTTCTTATGTTTATATGATTTTATTGTACTCTTAAATATTCATATATACATTTTGAATGTATAATATTTTAACTGATTCACCCTTAGCTTTTGCAATTCTTGCCTTGCATTTGAGCTTCCCAGAGGCATCTAGTTGACAACTGTTGGAAACAGGATAGTGGACTAGGTAAACCCTTGATGCAATACCATAATGTTTCCCATCTTCTGGTGTGCCCAGTTAGTAAGGTTGCCAGCTCTGGGTTGAGAAATACCAGGAGATTTGAGGAATAAAGTCTGAGGGAGGCAGGGTTTGGGGAGAGGAGGAACTTCAATGGGGTATGATGCCATAAAGTCCACCTTCCTAAGTGGCTGTTTGCTCCAGGTAAACTGGAGATTGGCAACCCTAACAGAAATGGCTTAAGGTCACACTCTGTTTTTTAAAAAAGATATATATATATAATCTGTACACCCCATTGTTTAAATACATAGCTACTGTTGTGGACCAGCCGGGACCAGCAAAACAAAGAGACCTTGAAGACTCCGCTAAAGAAGAAGCAGCCAGCAGACCTGACCCCAACCCACAGCCAGCGTCAGAAGCACTGCAGGAGGAGGCAGTCTCTGGGGAGCCAGTCATAGCTCCTCAGCCAGGAACCAGTGCACTGGTCCCTCAGCCCCCCAGCCCTGAGATGGCAAAGGAGAGCCAGCTGCTGGTCAGTTCACCCCCCCCCCCCCAATACCAAAGCATCAGGAACGCCGGAGGAGGAGGAGAAACCTGCAAGACACAAGGTGTAGTGCTCACCTGGCAGCAGAGTACTGGCCCAACACCAACAGTGAGGATGAGTGCTTGCAGGAGCAGGACTGAGGTAGCTGGCAGGTGCATAACACAATACAGGTTGTTGAGCAGCATGGTGCTTAAGAGCAGCTGTGTGGGAGCAACTTATCTCTTAGTAACTGTCCTTGCTGCCTCTTCTCTGGATTGTCCTTGTTGTCTCTGAGCCTGGCCTGTATCTTTGTGTTCTTGTCCTTGGATTGCCCTTTGGACTTGAAGCTGTATTGTCTACTCTATGCCTGAAACTTGGAACTGTATTTTGATGCCTGTCCCTGGAATTGCTTTGCAAACTCTGATGCCTAAAAACTGCATCTGTGTGCCTGCTGGGAGGAAGCTGGCTAATAGGACAGCTAGCCAATCTCCATTTCAGACATACAACAGGTAGAGGATGGTGGTCCATCTATATATAACTTTAGGAAGCTGAAATCATGTGATCACAGTATAGGGTCTTCAATGAAAGTCAGTATATTAAAAGTTGTTAAATACCTGCATTGAAAGCTTTGGTCGATAAGGTCTAATCAACATATAAAATCTACACCTCTTTGCCCTGGCTGTTTCTATGGCTTATTGACCTCCAAACCCTTGCTTCCAAAGCTCCCTTGGACTAGACTCAGATTTTGGTGCTGGTATAAGGCTAACAATGGTATCCCCACAATATTGCAGGGATTCCCCCATCAAATCCTATGAGCTGCTGACCTTTACCAATAGCTTTACCAGGTCAGGTGATAAATTTTCTCCACCTTCCCAAGCATCAGATGTTCCACATCTGGAATAAGTAAGGCCATGTGTGTATTTGTATATGCTTGATCCTGTGATATAGCTTTTCCCGCATGTGTGTGTGCATGTCTCATCCTGTTCTCTGTGCTAATATACATAAATTACTTTTACACCAAGTGTTTTGTTCCTCAGTGGTATTTCCCCCATCCCCCCAGTGAGTTCTAATGTTCTTTCCTGGGCCATTTCTCCTACAAGTCCATCTTTCTGAGCCCTGATCTGGATAGCCCAGGCAAGCCTGGTCTTGTCAGATCTTGGAAGCTGGGACAATCCTGACAAGTATTTGGATGGGAGGCCTCCAAAGAATGTTAAGGCCAGGAGGCAGAGGCAGGCTATCAAGCCCCAGTATGTGTTGTCAGAGGTTGTCATGACTTCCAGGCATGGACACACACACACACAAAATGCAAAAATACCTCCCGAATCCCATCTTTCTGCACATTGTTAAGCCTCCACAGAGCTCCATGGATACAACCCACAGCCCAGAACAAAACGATGAGGCTCTGTCTGGAGCCCATTAATACTTTCCCTGAAGCTGTCTGGCATGTTATAGTAGCAGAAGAACTGTGTGCTTTACGCCTTTTTTAAAAAAATTGCAGCATAAAGTCCAGCATCCCGTCTCACACAGTAGCCAACCAATTCCTCTGGAGGGCCAACAGCAGCACATAGAGACCAAGGCCTTCCCCTGATGTTGCCTCTTGGCTCTGGGATTCAGAGGTTTAGTGCCTATGAACAAGGAGGTCCCCCTCAGTCGCTATGACTAGTAGCCACTGGTAGACCTATCTGAAGCAATAGCACAAAGTTGGAGTCCAGTGGCACCTTTAAGACCAACAAACTTTAATTCTGGGTATAAGCTTTCGTGTGCACTTCTTCAGTGTGCAAAAGCAACCAATAGGGCATGTGAAGTTTCACATCTACCCACACATGCAGATGTTTTCTTTATGAGCAGTGGAAAGTCCTTGTCATCCACAGTAAGGAAGGGTTGGGGCTAAGTGAAAGAGCATCTGGTTGGCATGCAGAAGGTCTGGTTCAGTCCTCAGCATCTCCAGCTCAAAGGATCAGGTGGTCCTCTGCCTGAGATCCTAGAGAGCCACTGCCAGTCTGAGTAGATGATACTGACCTTGATGGACCAAAGATGCTGAGTTGCAGACTGGAAGGTCGGTAGTTCAGCAGTTCGTGACCCTAGTGCCGCAGGATGGAGTGAGCTCCCGTCTCTGGCCCCAGCTCCTGCCAACCTAGCAATTCAAAAGCAAGAAATTGCAAGTAGAAAAATAGGTACCGCATTGGTGGGAAGGTAACAGTGTTCCGTGCGCCTCGGCGTTTAGTCATGCTGGCCACATGACCACGGAGAAGTCTTCAGACAGCGCTGGCTCTTCAGCTTGGAAACAGACATGAGCACCACCCCCTAGAGTCCGATTCGACTGGCTTTCGAGCAAGGGAAACCTTTACCTTAAGGCAGTGTCATGTGTATCAGCATGAAGAGAAACCTTCACAAGGATAAATGTATTTATTTATTTATTTATTTATTATTGGGCTTTTATCCCGCCCTCCCCACTGCAGCAGGCTCAGGGAAGCTCACACAATTACAGCAGATAAAACAATTTCTTGAATAAAGTTACAATAAGTTAAATCTAAAACAGTACACAAAGTGCTAGCAATGGCGTTGTAAGAATGGCGAGAATCCAACAGCCAGTTAAACGCATGGTCCAGGACTTGTCAGCGGCTATTCAGTCAATGTAATATCGATGTTAGTGATATTATTGTTGTTGATGGTATTGGGGCCAGGGCCTCAGATGGATGGGTGCAGCTCCTTAGTCAAATGCCTGGTGGAAGAGCTCCATTTTACAGGACCTGCGGATCTGTAAAAGGTCCCGCAGGGCCCTGATGTCTTCTGGGAGCGAATTCCACCAGTGTGGAGCCGCCACTGAGAAGGCCCTGGCCCTTGTTGCTGCAAGCCTGGCTTCTCTGGGGCCTGGAAGAACAAGGCGGTTTTGGGAACCAGATCACAGTGCTTGCTGAGGGACATATGGGGAAAGGAGGTCCTTTAGGTACACAGGTCCCTGGACATAAAGTGCTTTAAAGGTAATTACCAGGTCTGCTCAGAAGGTAAAAGACACAGGAAAAGGCTTGACTAGGAAACAGTAATTAAATGGGAGGGGAAGGGGGGGGAGAAGGTGAGGGAAGAGCCACTTGTATCTATGACATCACGTCCCAACGTTGACAAAGGCCATGTCGCTTGGAGAACTTCAAATTTCAAAGTTTCACATTCCATATTTGAATTTAGCCAAACTAATCCCTTATCTAGGAAACCCAGAACAGTTTGTCATGAAAGAACTGCTCACAATTATCAACGGATGATTTAATTAAAGCTCTTGTGAGCCCCAAAAGAAACCATCAGCAGAGAAGGCTGTCTCTCTGCATGATTTGCAGCTCTCTTTCTGCTTAATCTTAGATGCAGTTGACAGGGCCAATTCAAGAAAAGTTGCTCTTACTTGGAACAGGGAACATTCTGGGTACTGCTTCAAAGCAATTCCTGGGGGGTGGATAGAAAACACAGAGAGAGGCACACACACACACACACACACACACACATAGATATATATATAGATATAGACAGGGGTCATTTCCTGCAGGAGCGCACAGGAGCGGAGCTCCGGCAGTAAAGAGCCCAGGGGGCGGGCACATGCAACAAGTCCCACCTCCTGCTCCCAGCAGCCCTCAGTCAGAGCAAGAAGCAGCCAGGTAAGTTGTAGAGCCCCCCCAGCCCCCCGGCCCAAAACAGTCCAGTGGCGCCTTTAAGACCAAGTTTTATTCAGGTACAAGCTCTCCCTCCTCTGCGAGGACAGATCTGCATGTCCTCCCCCCCAATAGCTGGCAATCCAAAACAGTTCAGTGGAGCCTGAGTGGTGGGTGTTGCCTTCTGACACACTTCCTGTGATGTCAGGGTGTGTGGCATATGCAAATAAGTTATGCTAATGAGTTATGCTAATGAGCTCCTGCACCTCTTTTTCTATGAAATGACCCCTGGATATAGATATATAGATATATAGATATAGATATAGCTACCACAATCCCGATTCAGCTCTGTTCTATGTGTCTATGTGGCATCAAGTCATAAACAACTTATGATGACCCCAGGAAGGGGCTTCCAAGACAAGTGAGAAGATGTTTGCCATTGCTTTCCTCTGTAGAGTGTTCCTTGGTGGTTTCCCACCTGAGTACCAAACCCTGGTTAGCGTCCAAGATCCAACGAGATCGAACAATATCATGCCACCTTCCCTCCCACTCAGTTCTACATGTTAGAAATGGCTTTTGGTTGAGAAATGCTGATAGCACACCAGTATTCCTGAACAGGGTTCTGAATAGAGTTTGTTTTGACGCTTGGGTATTGCAGCTCACGTACCTGAAGGAGAGTTTCCATTGAAAGTTGCAGCCCTGTTGTTTTGACAAGCGAATCCCTGTAAATACCTAGGGCGATTTCTCTCTAGAGCTGCCTTGCAGCACAGCGCCGTTTGCCCCAACACAAACATGTCAATTTCACACCCGAGGCCGCGGGGCTGCATTTGACTCGGGGGCTTTGCCCGATTTCTTCCGCAGTTTCATGATCCTCAAAAACCAGGATCACGAAGAGCGCGCCGGCGAACCCACGGCCGCGCTTGATGTGGCGTCCCAGGTAAGTCCTCCTCTGGGGGTGGTTCTTTTTTACAGCACGTTATTGGCCTGAAGGGACGGATCGGGGACGGGTGCGAGCCGATTCCCAGATGTTGCGGTGTGCTCACGCCCGTTTGCTGTGCCCCCAATCCGTCCCTCTCCCGGGCCAAAATCTCCCGTGTAACCGGGGCCTCCATTGTGCAAATCGAATCCACAAGTCATTATTGTTGTGCAATTTTATTAGGCTGAAATTTGTATTTTTGTATTTACATGTGTGTGTGCCCATGCCTGGAAGTCACGGCGACCTCTGGCAACTCCTCCTCCACGGGCATGGAGGATGTTCAGAGAAGTGTCTTGCAGTGCTCCCACTCAGCTGTGGAGTCTTGTGAGCAAAAATTCGACTTTGTGGGCTACTGGCATTAAAGTTGTGAATGAGCAATTTGGCTACTGCTCTGGAGCCCTCCTTCCTGAGCAAAGACAAAAATGTGTGAGGCAGGGGCTAAAAACCCCCTGGGAGCTAGCTCACACTAACTCAGCTTAGAGGGAACACTGGTGGCTTGATAGCCTGCCTCTTGCCTCCCAGTCCCGTTTTTTCCCCAGAGGTTTCCCATCAAAGTACTTGCCAGGGTCAGCCCTGCTTAGCTTCCGAGATCTGGTGAGATCGGGCTTGCCTGGGACTAGGCTGAACAATTTCAAAAGTTATTTTGTGTCTGTTGGAAACCCAAGGGGTGAAAACTGGCACGAAAGAAGCCCACAAATGTCTATAAAGGCTCACAAAGACAAGGGGAAGCAAAAAAAAAAAAAAAAAAAGGGCATGCTCATATATCCCTAAGCTAAATATATCTAACGTGAAGAATTATAACTGCCCGGCCAATGACTTACACAGCAATGACATAATTTCTTGCTTGTGACATCCCACCTGCTCCTATGGGGACTCAATGTGAATTCAGATGCTGTATTATGGCATCACTGAATAAATCAGAAATGATCAGCAGACTGGGCAGGAAGGGAGAGAGCATACAGATAGAGCTGCGGGTGCTTGGTGTCACTGCAGAGAAGAAAAATGGGAGGATCTTATTGAGACGAAAAGGGATTAACTATCATTGTTCTTGCTTCGCACTCCATGCAGTGAATCGCTTTTTTACATTCCGTAAAGGAGTCCTCAAGACTGCTCCATTTGATTTGACAGCCAGTGCTGCACAGTGATTAGAGTGTTGGACTAGGATCTGGAAGACTCAGGTTCAAATCCCTACTTTGCCAGGGAAGCTCGCTGGGTGACCTTGGGCCAGTCACACACTCCCAGCCTAACCTAGTGCACTGGGCTGTCCTCAGGATACAATAGAGGAGAAGAGACTGATAGAGGCCACTTTGGGACCCCACTGGAGAGAGAAGTGGGGCATCAATGAAGGAAATACATAAAAGGAGAGAAGAAGAAAAAGATATTGGATTTATACCCCGCCCTTCACTCGGAGTCTCAGAGCGGCTTACAAAGTCCTTTCCCTTTCCCTCCCCACAACAGACACCCTGTGAGGTGGGTGGGGCTGAAAGAGTTCTGACACAAACTGCTCTTTTTCAAGGACAGCTGTGCCAGAGCTTGTGACTGACCCAAGGTCACATCAGCAGCTGCAGGTGGAGGAGTGGGGAATCAAACCTGGTTCTCCCAGATTAGAGTCCACACACTTAACCACTACACCAAACTGACTCTCATCCTGGAGCAAGATGGTTTCTGCTGCCTCCTTCCCCAGGACTGGAAACTTCAGTAGAAGACGGAAGTGGGAAAATCTCATTTCATGAGTTTTGTTCCATTTGCGCTTCATTGACTACAACCCTTTAATAGCAAGAGGGTGTCCAAAAAGCCCAAAAGACCTCAGGCTAAGAATTCATAAAACTTCATTATCAAGCACAGCGGCATGATTGGTTTTTTGGGAGGGAAAAAAAAAAACACCTCTCTTTTGCATCTTGGAAAAACTAATAGGGAAACTGCCAGCATGTTTCCCTTACTGGCTTCTTTAATTAAAGAGCTTTCAGAAGCTGCCTTTTGTGAGCCGTAACATCTAGCTTGGGCTTCGCCGTTTAAGAAGCTCAGGTCCATCTCATTCCTCCGAAGAGCAACCTGTCCCCCCTCCCATCCATCGATCAAGAACTCATCCCAGGCGCTGGGGTAACGAGACGGACAACAGTTTGGATCAAGCAAGGGTCACTTTATTTATATACAGTTTATTAACAAAACCGGCAAGGGAGCACTTCCTAAGTAGCGGAACAGACAAGGCAGGTGTCAGGCTGACCAGCCTCCTTGTCTAATATGTGGGCGAGCCACCAACCCCGGCCTTGAGCCATTAATCTGGCTTGCGACCAGCAGCCCAGTCCCTGGTACCCTCCCAGTAGTGCCTACCTCTGAAACCCTACAGCTTGCAGAGAGGAGCTTATCCAAGAGGTTCCCAGAGGGAATCATCATTCACCGCCCAGGGCCTTAGTAGCTTGCAGGCTGTTCCTGAAGACCCCCAAGTCTCTGTAATCCACTCTGCCACCATTTCAACTTGCTAGTGCTTTGTATGTAATAGAACACAGGTTGGAGTTTCTTGAGAAAAAAAAGAACAAGGGTTCACTTTTCTGCCTGTCAATTAAGACTGAACCAGCAAAATCCAGTTGGAAAGTGCATTGAAAGTGGATTGATAGTGGATTGTTTAGAGTGTGTGGCCTCCGTCTTGCCTGCTCTGGTGGGCAGTGGCCCTTCAGGATCTCAAACGGAGGTTCTTTCACACCATCTGATCCTTTTAACCTGGAAAAGGCAGGGGTCGAACCTGGGACCTTTTTAGTGTGTGTGGCCTCCGTCTTGCCTGTTCTGGTGGGCAGTGGCCCTTCAGGATCTCAAACGGAGGTTCTTTCACACCATCTGATCCTTTTAACCTGGAAAAGGCAGGGGTCGAACCTGGGACCTTGTGTATGCAATTCCAGTGCTTACCACCATGTAAAGGTAAAGGTTCCCTTGCTCGAAAGCCAGTCGAATCTGACTCTAGGGTTGCGGTGCTCATCTCCGTTTCAAAGCCGAAGAGCCGGCGCTGTCCGAAGACGTTTCCGTGGTCATGTGGCCGGCATGACTAAACACCAAGGCGCACGGAACGCTGTTACCTTCCCACCGAAGTGGTACCTATTTATCTACTTGCAATTTCTTGCTTTCGAACTGCTAGGTTGGCGGGAGCTGGAACTAGAGACGGGAGCTCACCCCGTCATGCGGCAACCTGGGTCTCGAACTGCTGAACTACCGACCTTCCACAGCCTGCAGTTCAGCGTCTTAACCACTTGAGCCACCGCAGCTCCATTTACCACCATGACCCCACCCTAAAAGAACTGGGAATGCCAGCAGCCTACTGAGGCAGAAAGCAACGGACCACCACAACAAAGAGAACAAAATGAAATAATGTGTGTCCTTAGACACCAAGTTAATAGTCGTCACAAGTGCTCAAACTGAACGACAAAAGAAGGTTTCCAGCGGCTTCTTCTGAAGCCCACTAAATCAATTGGCTTGAAGAGAGGGGAAAAAAATCTTACGTTTAGATTTATAAAGCCCTGTATCTGAGGTTGTGCTTTTCTGGCAAGAATTATGGTGGTCGTGTTGACAGGCCTGACAGTATAAAAATATTTCATACCTGTTTGGTTGTTTCCTAACTTGGTTTCTCTGGAAGATTCTTTTATCTGTTTTAACCCTCTATTTCAAATGTGATTTTCCTAGAAGTCAAGAATAGCACTGCATTTTGTTACCCTAGTAATAACACTGGTTCTCTCTCTCTCTCTCCCCCCCCTTCTCGGTACCAGAATTCTAAATCCCACAAACCCACTGTCAAGAAATTGGACCTTTAGTTCAATTTCTTGTTCTTTCATTAGACACGCTCAGGCCTCATATTAATCACCAGGCCTGCAAATGGGTTGAAGTGACCAAATGGGAGATAAATGGCTGTTGATATGGAAAGGGTGGCAAATTGACCTTGGCTGTGGTCACACACCTTAAATAATCCACTTTCCATCCACTTTCAGTGCACTTTCCAACTGGATGTTACTGTGTGAACT
The DNA here is from genome assembly GCF_001447785.1 of Gekko japonicus. NCBI lineage: Eukaryota > Metazoa > Chordata > Lepidosauria > Squamata > Gekkonidae > Gekko > Gekko japonicus. Next base: position 975,171 of record NW_015165835.1, on the reverse strand, counting down.
GGCAAAATCCAGTAGGAAAATGTATTGAAAGTGGATTATTCAGTGTGTGTGATCACAACCCTTGTGACCTTTGGATAACAGTTCAGGTGCAGGGACAAACCATTTGTTTACCGGGGCAGGACTTGGCACCAATGCATCCTTCAGTTGGTGCTGTGATTTGCACTACACCAGGGATGGGTTAGATTGTAGATAATCCCTCCATCCCACCATAAAGTGACCCCCTCCTGGGCCATCTGTTGTAACAGGTTCATGCCAACATAGCTTCAATGGTCTGATTTTTGATTGGACTAAAGGGCCCCAGCCCACTCAGATCTTAGGCCTTAAAAAGTTAGTTTTCTCTGTTCTTTGTTCATAGCTAGCCTCAGCTATCTTGAGGTACGATGAGCTAACCTTGGAATGGACCTGGCTTTTGCCTGGCAAGATGCTGTCTGGACAGAGAGGCATGGATTGCTGCCTGACTTCAACCCGGAAGGGTAATATCTGGTAATTGTAAAGTAATGACCCAATGTGTAGCTAGTATATTAACTGATTGTTTTAGTTTTTACTGCTAGTGTTCTTTTGAAATATTCTTTCACCCTTTAATAAATATACTGTCATTATAGGTAAAGGTAAAGGTTCCCTTGCTCGGAAGCCAGTCGAATCCGACTCTAGGGTTGCGGTGCTCATCTCCGTTTCAAAGCCGAAGAGCTAGCGCTGTCCGGAGACGTTTCCGTGGTCATGTGGCTAGCATGACTAAACACCAAGGCGCACTGAACGCTGTTACCTTCCCACTGAAGTGGTACCTATTTATCTACTTGCAATTTCTTGCTTTCGAACTGCTAGGTTGGCAGAAGCTAGAACTAGAGATGGGAGCTCACTCCGTCATGCGGCACACTCGGGTCTCGAACTGCTGAACTACTGACCTTCCACAGCCTGCAGTTCAGCGTTTTAACCACTTGAGCCACCGCAGCTCTTGGTGTGTTTTGTGCTTCAGGTGCCTCAATCCTATTCCAGTACCTTAGACCTTAAGAGTCCACCTATCAGGTTTCTGCAAGTGGCCTGCCTCACAGGGCTGACTTCTTGATTAATCCCAGTAAGGTCAGAAGCTTGCCCCTTAGCTTCTGAATGTGTGGGTAGTCCAAGGGGCTGGTGGCAGATCCCAGAACTGGTGAGTGTGTGGTGTGGACATACATCCCGGGGTTTTTCTAATGTTGTGCTCTGCTGGCCAGTACCAAGAATCCCTTGGATTGGGGATTCTTGACACTCATATGAACCAGGAGGCTGGTTGGTAAGCTGACCTAGTTTGTATGGGTTCATGAGCCATTTAAATATTAATTCCCGTTTTCTGCTCCCCATGGCTTTTTGTGGGGATCAGAAAGCAGGGGTTTCCAAACAACTGAGCAGCAGGACCTCCACTCAGCTGTTAAGATTAAATGGCTCCGAGCTATTTAAATGGCTTGGCGCCATTTAAACCCTGCTTTCTGCTTCCAGCAAATAGCCAGCACCAGAGCAGAGATGTGCAAATAACCATGAACCCATACAAATTGGGTGGCCAGTTCATGAACTGACCTGGATCGTATGGGTCCGTGAGCCATTTAAAATTTAAACCCCTGCTTTCTGCTCCCCATGGCTTTCTGCAGAAAGCAGAGGCTTCCCTAAAGAAAGTGGGCAGAGATTATCTATTTTTAAACAAAATGGAATTTGCAGGCAAGGGGAAAGTAAACCCATTCCACCCCTCTGAATTACTCCAGTGCTTGAAAGATTTTTATTCCAGCCTGACTGGAAGTAGGATGGCAGGCTGGTCGAAAAATGTTGGAATCGATCAACCACTTCAAGGTTAAATAAGGGTGGGGGCACAGACCGGCTCCAGTCTCCTATGTTCTTATGGTTGCTGACCTCTAGGTGTGGCCTGGAGATCTCCTGGAATTACAGCTGATCTCCAGATGACAGAAATCAGTTCCCCTCAAGAAAATGGCTGCTGGGGGGGGGATTCTATGGCATTATATCCAGCTGAAGTCCCTTCCCTTCCCAAACCCTGTGCTCCACAGGCTCCATTCCCCCAAATCTCCAGGAATTTTGTTACCCAGAGCTGGCAACTGAGTGGCAACTCTAATATTATGTGCCCCCCCCCCCCCGTGTGTGTAAAATAAAGTAAGTTTCTTCAATATATTGGTGAAGGAGGAAAGACTCCCACATACTAATCTGCCATTGCCTGCTCAGCAAGTAAGAAATTTAGTTGCATGTATAATGGGAACCTTTCCTCTATTTGAAGTTTGGCAGAGCAGTTCCCTTGTGTAAAGGTACAAGCGTCATTTGGGTTCAAAACAAAAGGAAGACAGTAAGAAATGTGTTTCCCATTGAAATTAATTGAGATGTGTGAAGAATGAAATAGCTAAATAAATACCTTTAATCCTTCCCCCCCAGATAAGATAAAGACATAAATAAACAAGCACAAATATAAGCACAATCCTTGAATAATTAAGATAGAACTCCTCACACAAAGTTATGCATATCAACCTATAAACAAGCATATTAAATTAAAGCATTGCTAAGTAAAATCCTACTGAATAACGCTGAGTTTATAATCTAAATTTAAAACAGAGGGGGGAAACTTCAAAGCACTTGACATTTCCAATTAACTAGCAACAGTATCTATCCAAAAAAGAGTTCACCTTTGAAGTAGGTCTAACAATATCAAGACTTTCATTAACACAGAATGAGAATGTTGAGCATTTTTTCAATGAATTTATCAGACTGCCACCAGTAACCTTTCATGCATCATAAATGAAGAGTTAATTTTAATTCTTTTAATCCTGATCATAAAGTCTCCAAATCAGATACTTTGAAAGTACAATAAAAAGAATACCAAAAAACCCTTAAAAAACCCCAAAACCCGTGCACATCGCTAGCAAGGATTGGCTGGAACTTTCCTGATGTGATAACCTTATCCTTGCGGTCACAAGATTTCCCCTTGGTTTAGTGTTGTGTCCAAATGATGCTACTTAACAGGTGGGTTTTTGACCGGTCAAGACTTTTAGTCAAGGAGCTTTAATCAGATTAAAGGAAAAGATAAAGAAGTAGAGTAAGATGGGTCTATTTTTGGCTGCTAATTGGAGGAGATAAGCAGTCATAAAAGATGTGGGGAAATGGGATGTTTGGTTGCCAACCTCCAGGTGGAGCTGGAGACCTCCCACTATTACAGCTGATCTCCAGACAATGAGTGATTTCCCACAAGCGCTGCTCCGCGCTCACTCCTCCCTTTTGCCCCGATGGTACGTGTCAATTTCACACAAGCTGTTGCGCAGCCGCATTTTGCTCCGCGCAGCTTCGTGCGATTTTCCCCGCGTCTACTCAATCCTCAAAAAACAGGATTGAGTAGAGGCGGGGAAAATCACGCTGCGGGGCAAAATGCGGTTGCGCAGCAGCTTCTGTGAAATTGACACGTACCATTGGGCCAAAGAGAAGAGTGAGCGCGGAGCAGCGCTTGTGGGAAATCACCCAATGTTAATTCTCCTGGACAAAATGGCTGCCTTGGGGAGATGACTCTATGGCATTGTATCTTTTTTCTGCTGAAGCCCCTCCTGTCCCCAAACTCTGACCTCCTCAGGCTCCACTCGCCAAATTTCCAGGTATTTTCCAACTCAGAGCTGGCAACCCCAAGTACAATTGACCTACAGACTACAGAGATGAAGTTCCCTTGGAGGAAATGGCAGCTTCAGAAGGTGGACTCTGTGGCATTGCATCCCCCCTAAGCTCCTTCCACCTTCTCCTTCTCCCCAAATCTCCAGCATTTCCCAAGCTGGAGCTGGCAACCCCAATGGCATAGAGGAAGTAAAGGACTGAAAAGGCAATGGGCCAAGCAGGCCTAGAAAAGGAGGTTTCCAGCATTACTGGGAGATCTACATGAGTGGAGAAAGAGATGGGTACAGGCTGAGGGGGCAGGAAAATGGAGATTGATAGAATAGATTAAAAACAAGAGGCTTACTTAGTTAGGAGATGGAAACACAAGTATGTGGGGGTGGCAAGGTTACTGGGCCAAACTTAGCAACTGGTGGGAGGGGTGGGGGTGGGGACAAGGGTGTTGCTATGTCACTTCCAGGTGTGGCAGAATTATAAGCACGACGGGGCACTTCTGTAAAGCGGCCGAATTGTCTTAGGCCTCTCTGTTTGGTTCTCTCCCATAAGGCTTTGCAAGAGGCTCTTCAGCCTGACAATGCACTCTGCTCAAAAAGAGCTGTTTACATTTCAGATGTCCAGCCGCAAAGCCAGTAATGTATTCATATCCGACTGCGTGCGAGGCTAGCTCGCCACGTGGTCATGTGAAGCCTCCGAGCTTCGCTCCGAGAGACAATGGTCCAAGCAGATCCTAGCCAGTGCCAATCGGAGGGCTGGGGTCCTAGTCAGGACCTATGGAACTCTCGGCCACTGTAAATACCCTATCACAGTGGTGTGTGTGTGTCATGGGTGTGGGTATCTTGCAAATATAAGCCGGCCTGAGAGCCGGGGTTTCTTGTCTTATTCCAAACCACTAAATAAAGTATGAGAGCTGAAATCACTCATCGGTCTCAGTATTTTTCAAAGCCAAAACATCTAGATATGAGGACCTTTGGCTCCAAGCTCATGCTTTGACAGGGAGGGAATTTTTGACCTAGGGTGATTTCTCACTACAGCTGCCTCGCAGCACAGCCTCCGTTTGCCTCAACACAAACATGTCAATTTCACACCTGAGGCTCCAGGGATGCATTTGACTCGGGCTTTGCCCGATTTCCTCCGCAGTTTCATGATCCTCAAAAACCAGGATCACGAAACTGCGAAGGAAATCAGGAGAAGCCCCGAGTCAAAATGCAGCCCTGGAGCTTCGGGTGTGAAATTGACATGTTTGTGTCAGGGCAAACGGCGCTGTGCTGCGTGGCAGCTCTAGTGAGAAATCGCCCCTAGTAATACAATGACTCCGGTCAGAGCCTTCTGGTCAGAACAGGGAGGGGTCTGGGTTTCCTCAGGGCCATCCAGTTTCTTGATTGACAGCTAATCTGGATTCTCAAGGTATTTAATACCACTGTTTGAGATGCTAAGGGCCCTCTGCCAATGTCATGGTTTAGGTCTTGCCAGAGCGGCCGGAATGCATACCTAAATAGATAATAACTCCTAAATGAATAATAAGTGCACTATTTGTTTATAAGTATTGTGTTGTCTGTTCTCTTCTGAAAGATGAATACTGAAATTGCCACTTGCTTGAAAATTTGTGCGGTATGGTTTTCTTTTAAAAACTGTTTTTCACTTTGGAACATGTTTCTTTTCCTCTCAAATTCTGGGGTTCCTGCCAGTTTTGACTCCCCCCCCCCCGATTAAGCCGGGTGAGGATAGGATTCCAAGGAAAAGCTCCTGGACTCTTAAATTCCCCCAATACTGGGTGCAACCCAGAAAAAGTTTCTGGTGATTCCTAGAGCAACCTTTTGTCACCTCTGAGTTGTATCCAGAAGTGATATAGCAATGTCAATCCCCCCCCCCACTACCAATTCAAACAGAGTGTTGGAGTAGGAGCAAGGAGACCTGCGCTTGCGCCCCATGTCCATGACACATATGAAATGCCTGCCTTACAACCAGAAGTGCAAAGCCAACAGCAAAAAGCAGAGAACAGAAACTAAAGGCAAAAAATGGCTATAGCAAGAAACAACAGGGAGGTGTGTTCACTCATCCCGAACTGTGGCCTGCCACTCATCCTTAAAAGTCCCTAGTCTGCACTCCCAGGAAGACAGAGGAGGAAGGCTTATTGTCTCCTTATTGAGAGCCAGTTTGGTGTAGTGGTTAAGTGTGCGGACTCTAATCTGGGAGAACCGGGTTTGATTCCCCACTCCTCCACTCACAGCTGCTGGATGACCTTGGGCAAGCCATAGTTCTGACAAGAGCTGTCTTTGAAAGAGCAGTTCTGGAAAGAGATCTCTCAGCCCCACCTACCTCACAGGATGTCCGTTGTGGGGAGAGGAAGGGAAAGGAGTGTGTAAAGCGCTCTGAGACACCGAGTGAAGGGCAAAGTATAAATCCTATCTCGTCGTCGTCGTCGTCGTCGTCGTCGTCGTCTTCTTCTTCTTCTTCTTCTTCTTCTTCTTCTTCTTCTTCTTCTTCTTCTTCTTCTTCTTCTTCTTCTTCTTCTTCTTCTTCTTCTTCTTCTTCTTCTTCTTCCTCCTTTGTGAATCACTGCACATTACCAATGGAATGTATATGGCCTGATGGATCACGGGTTGTGGAACATTATCATGCAGGCACCTTTATGTTCCTTCCTGAGCAATACACTGAACAGACAGGTGTATGCAATTTCACACTGCAAAACGCCTCCTTGTGCATATGCATGAACACACCCGCACATCTTCTTTCCTTGTTGTTAGGGGTGAAATGGCTGCAAGTCACACCGAATATGTCAGTGAATAACATCTTGATATAGCATCTGATATAGTCATTTCAGAGCCCAACTTTTTATAGACATCTTACCTACTCTTTTCCAGATGGAAAAGCTGCTGTTGCGATCAATAGCATTTCCCCCCAGTGAAAGTGGTCTTTAACTGCTTTGGATTGTTTAAATGCCATGGGTGCTTTTTCATTAAGTTGACTGTTGTCCCCGAGATGTGTCAAGCGGCACAATTTGCGGCACTATCTCTGCAGTGAAGCTTGCTTTCTTTTCTTTTTTGAGGTGGTGTGTTTACACCAGATAGTCTCATCACATGCAGGGCACTGAGAGGCAGGATGCTGGTGTGCCAGCTTAGGCAAAAATGTTACTTTTTGACAATACTCTTTTCCTCTTCTTCTCTGAGGTGTGCCTCTGTGTGTATGTGTTCGCCTTTTGATTCAAAGCAAGGTCCAAGCTTTTTGTTGGTTCTGCATAGGGTTCAGTCCAATGGTCTGGAAGAAAACTGGAAGTCCTGTTTTCAACAGAATCCTTATGTACGTTTGCCAGTGTGCCTTTTGTGTGCAGACCCAGAAAAGATGAGACACAGACCGATTTCACACAAGAGCTGCACCGTGGTCGCGCCTCTCTTTGCCCCACTTCTATTGGTCAATTTCCCACGTGAAACCGCACGGCCGCATTTTGACCCGCAGCTTTGCCCGATTTTCCCCACGGTTTCGTGATCCTCAAAAAACAGGATCACGAAACCGCAGGGAAAATCGGGCAAAGCCATGGGTCAAAATGTGGCCGTACGACTTCAAGTGGGAAATTGACCAATAGAAGCAGGGCAAAGGGAGGCGTGACTGCGATGCAGCTCTTGTGTGAAATTGGTCAGAAATTTTGGGCCAATGGACTACAGGTCAGTAGTATAGTACAAGTAGAAGATCCCAGGTTCAATTGCAGCACCCCTCAATTAAAAGATCTCAAGTAGCAGATGTTGGCAAAGACCTTTCTCTATTGGAGACCCTGGAGAGGTGCTTTCAGACACAGTAAACTGATGGCCTTCAATTTATGGGTCAGGATTATCTGGTAGGTCTTTGGCTGCACAGTTTTGGTTTCTTTTTGGAAGACCTGCTGCTAATGTGTGCATCAGTTTTCATCCTACCACAGAAAAAGGTCCTCTCTCTGGTAGGACTAAAACTTCTGAATTCTGGAGTATTCAGAGATGGGTCTCTGATGAAGATCTTAAGTAATGGGCAGGTCCACATTAGGGATTGTAAACAGGCAGAGCCAGTTTGGTTAGGAGTGCGGAATCTAATCTGGGAGGACTGGGTTTTATTCCCCACTCCTCCACATGCAGCTGCTGGTATGACTTTGGGTCAGTTACAAGTTCTTTCAGAGCGTTTGTCTCATAAGCAGTTCTCAAAAGAGCTCTGTCTGCCACACCTACCATGCAGGGTGTCTGTTGTGGGGAGGGAAAGGGAAAGGAGATTGTAAGGTGCTCTGAGACTCCTTTAGGTAGTGAAGGGCAGGGTATAAATCCAATCTCCACCACCACCTCCTCCTCCTCCTTAACTGAGGGGCAATTTAGAAGTGAACACCCTTCATTTAACAGCACACCAGGGGTTCCTATGCCAGACAGCTTGATCAAAGTGTATGCAGGATGGAAGCCAGCCTGGCAGGCCTCATGGATATGTCTAGGCAGAGACCCTGGAAGGTGTAAAAATCTTGGTCTGACCATGCTGCGACCCCTCCACCCATTGTACAGGTTTGCATACACTAAAACAATAGACTTGTCTCACCGCAGAGCAGATGCTAGTTACTTGGGTCGCTAAACCTATCAGCCCTGCCTTACCTTCTCCATTCCCACCTTTACTTCACAAAACCTACCCCTAACACCTACCGCTTTCCCACCTAACACAAAAGGAAGGTTGTCAAATAGTATTTTTTTGCTTTTTGACTAGTTTAATTAGACAGCCATTAACACTCCAAATCACCGGAGGAAGCTGAGTTTCAACTTAAGCTTTATTTTTTACCTTAATAACTCCCAAGACATCTCCTGTTCCCTTTGTCAGTTCCTGGGAATCCCATTCATAATTTCCTCAACACACCATTGTACTTTCAGTTAAACTTATCAGTGGTTTGTTCCAAGGACATTAGCATGCCCTCAGGTACCATTTTTGCTATAACTAGGCATCCTCGGCCCCATTGCTGTTTGTGTGTCTTGGGCACCCACTCTGCATCACACCCCCAGATACACCTGGGTTCCTTCCATCTTTCACAGCCTCTGCTCCACAGATCCCTGGTCTTCAAGATGGGTAGCTATCACCCCTTGAACCCCCCTTCTATTTCCCCTCTCACCCCTATATTTCTGATAGTTTGTGTGTTTGTTTCCAGTGTGCATTTATCTTCTGTATGTGTGTTATTTTTGATACTAATTTCCTCTTTTAATAAAACAACCTTTTTTGGTTACAGCAATGGACTGGTTATTTCTGAGAGTTCTCGAAGGGAATAAGGCTGCCAGGTCCCCCAGGGGGTGAGGGATTGCCCACCCAAAGGGCCCCCCAACCCGCCGGTCTGGATCAGGCCAGTGGGGGAACCCCGCCCCCAAAGTGCCCGGTTTGGGCTGATGTGCCCGGCGCGATGATGTCACCCGGAAGTGACGTCATCATGCTGGGCATGTCACCAGCCGATGCTCTAGCAAACAGCCTGGAAACTCTATGGTACCATAGAGTTTCCAGGCTGTTTGCTAGAGCATTGGCCAGCAACATGCCCAACGTGTGATGTCATTGCAGCATGTGCGCACTTTGCATGCATGCGAATGTCCCGGACAGGGACCAGCTCTCCCCTGCTGTGCCAAGTAAGTGACTTGGCAACCCTATAATGGAAAGATCCCCATAAGTAGCCCATCTCGCTCATTACTCCCCTGTCACAAGCCTTTGTCTCATTCACTAATTTCCCCAAATAAAATGGGAGACAGCCCCCTTTTGGGGGTAACACAGACAATTTGGGGTAACAGGATGTTCATCCAGATATACCCAAGCTGAAAATATACTCCACATTTGCCTTTTCAGCTGGGAGGGAGAGCAAGCTAGCACCAAATACATTATTTTTTAAAGGGACAAGGCCCAACTATCAGTTGATATTCTGCCACCCCCTCCTCAGAAGAAGGCAGCTACAGGATTTACCATACTGGCTGGGGCTGCATTGCAGCTGCTGGCCTTTCTCATCAAAGCCCACCTAGGCCCGGCAGCAGGCGGAGAATGGCTGCCAAGCCTGCCTACATTCCTATGAGGCTTGAGTCCAGTGCCATGGGAATTGCAGGCCATTCTGGAATCCTTTGCGAGACTCTGAACTTTCTGAAGGCTCCTGAAGAACCTTAATCCCATGGGGAAAGTGAGAACGTTTGGTTAAGAGAATGGAGATTGGTTCCAATGAATGATGTACACAGCGGTCGTTTCGTAGAAAAAGAGCTAGGGGAATTCATTAGCATAACTCATTAGCATATGCCACACCCCCTGACATCACCGGAAGTGTGTCATGAGGCCACACACCCCGCCCCCAACGGTCCCGGCCGCCACCGCCGGCCTTGCAGCTCCACTGCCAAGCCCCATGAGGGGCCTGGCGGTGGACCTGCATGGCCGGCAGGAGTGCAAGGAAGCCCCGCGAAGGCCCTCCCTGGCCCCAGGCAGGCAGGGAGGAAGCAACTTACCCTCCCTCTTCTCCTGCCTCCTTCTGGCTGAATGAGGGCCGGAAGTGGGGTGGCCGGAAGCACGGGGCGGGGCTTCGTCATGTGCCCCGCCCCCCATACATCACCCGGGGGAACTGCGATCCCCCTGAAATGACCTCTGGATGTACACAATATATTGAGCGATTCTTGAGAAAGAAGACCGGAAACGACTTGTCAACCAGGAAGTCGTCGGATCACTTATCTGGCAGCAGTGATTACTTGTCCTACGTCGGTGGGACTGTTGAATCGCCTCTTCTATAGCAGCAAGCTCTGAAATAAAATATTACCTTGGATTACGTTTATACAGGAGCTAGCTATTTAGACGGGGGAATATTTGGACTGTTCCCTTCATATTTTCCGTTGCTTTGATTCTGCATTTGATTGCTTATATATGAATTTGAACGGATTTGTAAATCCCTATGAGGCGATTATACGTTTAGTGCATTACACATAATTTATATTTTCATTAAATATTATTGCATATATTGTATGCTTAAACATGGTGCTTTCTACTGTTTTGTTCCTATGAGTGAGGCCAGCACCATGGGAATTGCAGGCAACTCTGGAATCCTTTGCGAGACTCTGAACTTTCTGAAGGCTCCTGAAGATTTTGGGAGGTGCCCAAAGATTTCTGGAACCACTCGAGGTTCCCTTGGCACTGTCCCAAGCCTCACAGG
>NW_015165835.1:951670-964393 GCF_001447785.1 Gekko japonicus | reverse complement strand
AGGAATGCCAGCCATTCTCTGCTGGCTTTCAGAGCATGGGCTCAGTCAACAAGGTAAATCCTAGGGCTGCCTCCTTCCCTTCCAATTAAAAAAAAAAAGCTTGAAAAGAACCAAGGGGAGGGTAGCCCAACTATCAGCTCTCAGGCCATAGCCTTTTAAAATGTAAAGGAATGAGACCACACTTAACAGACAGCTGATGCTACCTCACTCCCCCCCCCCCCCCCCTGCCCAGGGTGAGGTAACTTTTGAAATTTCCATCTGAATTTCAAATAGGATTTTTTAAGGGCACAGTTTTTCAGTCACGAAGATTCCAGAATCCCCAACTGTGACAGAAAGTCATTAATAAAATGAAGCCCCCCCCCCCAACTTCTGGCATAACAAAGAGCATGCCCTGCAGAAAGAACCCAAAGCAAAATAACAAGGGCAATTTTGTAAGTGTGCCCCCCTGGTCCAAATGGAAGTAGGAGGACCTTAAGGTCCCTTGCTTGACTTCAGTGGATTTGTGTGTGTGTGTGTCAAGTCACGGCTGACTTCTGGTGATCCCTCATGGGGTTTTCAAGGCAACAGATGTTCTGAATCAGTTTGCCATTGCCTGCCTCTGTGCAGTGTCACTGGTATTCCTTTATTGGTCTCCTACCCAACTACTGATCAGGGCCAACCCTGCTTAGCTTTCAAGATCTGATGATGATGATGAAGAAGAAGAAGAAGAAGAAGAAGAAGAAGAAAGGAGGAGGAGGAGGAGGAGGAGGAGGAGGAGATTGGATTTATACCCCGCCCTTCACTTGGAGTCTCAGAGCGGCTTACAAACTCCTTTCCCTTCCCCTCCCCACACCCTGTGAGGTGGGTGGGGCTGAGAGAACTCTGACACAAACTGCTCTTTTTAAAGGACAGCTGTGCCAGAGCTTGTGATTGACCCAAGGTCACATCAGCAGGTGCAAGTGGAGGAGTGGAGAATCAAACCCGGTTCTCCCAGATTAGAGTCCGCACACTTAACCACTACACCAAACTGGCTAAGCCAGGACTTAGAAGAGTCTAACTCTTTTTAGGACTGTCCTGTTTGTCTCCTACGCTCTCTGTGCATACATGTAAATAAAGCAAATCTTACAAAGACCCCATTAACCTCCAGGGTATTTTCATGCAAAGGAAACTACAGCTGATGCTTTCCCCCCCTGGAATTTATCACAGCATGTACAAGGGGAATTTATAGCGATGTGCTGTCTGGCTCTGAGACAAAGAGGTGGCATTGAGATGCTTGTTTCCAATTCCATTCAGCATCTGAGCGCATAACAGTTGTGTAACATTCTTAACGTTCAGTCTCAGTTTAATTTCTGCAAATATTTAGTCTCTGTTTCCCTTTTCTGCATCATTCAGTCTTGATGTATTTTCCCCCCTTCCAGCATCTGTTTCAGCAGCAATTAAAAACCGAGGCAAGTGACACAAATCCATCCTTTAACAGATTCCATGAAGGAGAGAAGGGCATGTGTAAATTTCTATGTTGTACACCTGTGAAAGTGTAAAGGGAATGATTTGCATTGACATGAAAGGAGGCAATGGGGGAAAAAGGGTATCTTAATATATACTTGCAGCATATTAGAGAAACTCAAGTAGATTTTGTTTGGGAAATATGGGATTTCACAGACAGGTTATATTAGCACGGTGTGGTAAATGTTTTTGGCTTGTGAGCCCATTCTTTCTAATGTCTCATTGCTCAAACGGCAAAGTGGTAGAAACAGAATTACACAAAAGAGATGGGGGGGAGAGAATAGGAAGCCTACCTTTGCATTAGTTGCCCCTTCCCCCATAATGACACCTTTTGCTCATGCATGTCATCCTGGAAATTCAGACAACAGCTATCGTTTCCATGAGCCTAATGATGCGGATCAAAGTCAGTGGATTAGAGCCAACTGGGTGTCCCAAGGCTATGTGGACCAAAAGCATGTGGAATGGGGGCAATAGAAAGAAGAAGGATTAGGCAAGTCTGAGCGAAAGTGCTGGCTGGATCCACTCCAACATTTCTCTTGAACCAATGAGTCCTCTTTTATTGTCTAGTTGTTTGTTCTCTTCCCCCACTTAAACTTCTATAGGTTAACTCTAGATCAGGGATGTCAAACTCATTTGTTATGAGGGCCGGATCTGACATAAATGAGACCCTGTTGGGCCAAGCCATGTGCGTCTTAAAAAGTAATGCCAGGTAGCAGAGATATAAACTTCATAAAGGACACAAAAACAATTACATATTTTAAAAACTTTAAATAAAACATGCTTAAAACACAAGCACTCTTTCAATATTTTGTCCATTTTAAAGTTTATAGTCACCTCCTGCTCTGAATTATTGTATCAAAATGTCTGTGCTGTAGCAATCTTGAGTATGATGTTCAGGTGTGTATCTGTAAGCTGCAAACCTACTTTTGATTTATTACAGAAATTCATGCTCAGTGTTCTGAGCCTAGGACCCAGGGGAAAACATGAAATGGCTGGGCATTGCAAGCTTTTGTGCATAAGTTGCTTTATGTGCCGGTCAAGAACATGAGAAGGCATCCTGACACGGACTGGGGGCATGTGTTTGTTTACAAAATGTCTTTCCCAGAGATATAACTATAGCTTCCTACAAAGGAAATGTGCTGGGTGAACTTGATCTGGACACACACACTCAGCCTAATCCACCTCACTGGCTTGTTATTCCTCCTCTAAAAAAGTTCACATCACTTTCTTATTGAGAAAGACTGGATCATGAGGGCATGAATACGGTGAAAAGGGGGAGGGAACCCAGTTGCACCCAGGAGAGCCCTGGCATAAGGACAATAAAACACACACACACAGCATAAGGAACCTAACAAAATACACACACACTGTAGCAAGGCACATAAAAGCTAATACCTTGAACAAAACTTTGTTGGTCTTAAAGGTGCTTTGTATCTCTCCTGTGCAATTGAGGCAGTCCAAAAAAAACAAGCTCTCCCTCATTCCCTCCCTCCCTTCAGGTAGGAGCCTCAGATAGTGGAAGGAAAGAATGGCTTCCCTTTGTCTCCTCTGGATTGAAGCAGCCTGGCCAGTTCCCTCCCTCCCCCTGGGAGGAGGAGGGGGAGGAACCTCAGCCAGTGCTTTACTAGACTCTCTCAGTCACACAGGGGAGGCTTGCCTATCTATCTTTCCTGCGCAATTGAGAGAGTCTAGTAAAGCAAGCTGTAATGTGGCAGCAGCAGCAGAACTGAAAAAGGAAGCAGGAAACAGCCAGGTCCTTGTGGGCTAGATTGCAGCCCTCTGAGAGCCTGTTCCAGTCTGTGGGCTGCATGTCTGACTCCCCTGCTCTAGATGGTCCTTCCACAGAAGTTGTAGAACAATCTACATAGGTCTGAACCAATTTGGAGGTGTAGTTTTTGACATAGTTACTGAAGGTGTGGAATAGGGATGCACACAAACCGTATTTTCCCAGTTCAGTTTGTGGTTCATGGCTGGACTATGAACCAATCCACAAACCCATATGAACCAGGGTTGATTTGCAAACTGACCCGGTTCATATCAGTTCATGAGCCATTTAAAGTTTAAACCCCTGCTTTCTGCTCCCCACTGCTTTCGTGAGGAGGAGAAAGCAGGGGGGGGCATTTAAACCAAACAGCTCGTGAGGAGGAGAAAGCAGGGGGGGGCATTTAAACCAAACAGCTGAGCTCAGTTGGGTGCTTGTGTGTGTGTGTGTGTGAAGAGCAGAAAGCAGGGAGTTAAACCCCTTCTTTCTGCTCTTCCCAAATGACATCAACATTCATGACAGTTTGTGGCAGTTCTTCAGTTTGTGAACATCACTTCACAAACCATGAACTGCCCAAAATGTGTGATGAACTTTAGTTTGACAGCCCATCTTAGTGTGGAACCCACTTTCTGTTGCCTGTCTGCCACTGTCATATCATGTCCTACAATGTCTTTATTTCTGCAAAGCCAAGGCAACAAACAGCAATTATTCCCCTCCTCCGTTATCCTTTAGTTCTTCTGTTTTTTTTAATCTATTCATTTTCTCAAGTGTACATATGTTTGCCTTCCTTGAGGCTAAAGGTGACAGAACTCAACTAATGCCTTTCCTTGTGAAGGCATTTAGTAATCTGCACATAAACAGATGTCATCAGCATCGAGGCTCACATCTACTGCATTCACCTCTACCTGAAATCACCCAGAAATGTGAAGGTTTCAAGTGGACACATGGAGGTGCCTTATATTAAAAACATAAGCAGAGTTCTGCTGGATCAGACTAATAGTCCATCTAGTCCAGCATCCTGTCTCACACACTGGCCAACCAGTTCCTTTGGAGATCCAACAACAGGGTATAGAGGCCGAGGCCTTCCCTGCTGTTGTGTTCTGGCACTGGGATTCAGAGATTTACTGCCTCTGAATGTGGAGGTTCCCTTTAGTCACCATGGCTAAAAGGCACTGATAGTCCTATCCTCCATGAATCTGTCTAATCCTCTTTTAAAGCTGTCTGTGCCTGTGGATATCACTACATCCCCTGGCAGTGAAGTCCACGTTTTAATCACTCACTGTGTAAAGAAGGATTTCCTTTTGTTCATTCTGAATCTGCTGCCCATCAGCTTCATTGGATTCCCATGACGTCTAGTATTTTGGGAACTGAATATTGAATCAGACCTTTGGGCTGCAATCTTCAAAACACCTGCCTGGGAGTAAGCCCCACTGAGTAAAATTGGATTATTTTTTTAGAGTAGATTTAGGATTGCAGCTCTAGTCTATAAAGGTCAGTGCTGCCTATTCTGACGGGCAGCAGCTCTCTGCAGTCTCACATTAAGGTCTTTCACATCACCTTCTATCTGATCCTGTCAACTGAAGGTGCTAGGGTTTGGGCTTGGAACCTTCTGGACATGTTCTGCCAGTGGCCATCTGGGTAACAAAAATGAGGAATGCACATACTGGATGGGGGATACACTTCTGGGCAGCAGTGTGTGTTAACAAAATCTTGGGGTACGGGTGAACCGTAAGTTAAATATGAGCAGCCAGTCTGATGCAGTGACAAAAAAGGCTAATGCGATCTTGGGGTGTATCAACAGAGGCATATCATTGAAATTGCAAGATGTCATGATCCCGCTGTACACTGCATTGGTCAGGCCACACCGGGAGTATTGTGTGCAGTTCTGGAGGCCTCACTTCAAAAAGGATGTGGACAGAATGGAGCGGGTACAGAGGAGAGTGACGAGGATGATTGTGGGCCTGGAGACCAAGCCCTTTGAGGAAAGACTGAGGGACTTGGGAATGTTCAGTCTGGAGAAGAGGAGGCTGAGGGGGGACATGATTGCTCTCTTTAAGTATTTGAAGGGCTGTCACTTAGAGGAGGGCAGGGAGCTGTTCCTGTTGGCAGCAGAGGACAGGGCTCGCAACAATGTGTTTAATTTAAGGGTGGGAAGGGACCAGCTGGATATTAGGAAAACCTTTTTTCACAGTAAGGCTGATTTCGCACTAGAGCTGCCTCGATGTTGCACCACTGTTTGCCCTGATACTATTGGTCAATTTCACACCCGAAGCCGCGGGGCTGCATTTGACCCGCATTTGACCCGCGGCTTCGCCTGATTTCCTCCGAAGTTTCGTGACCCACAAAAAACAGGATCACAAAATCGGGCGAAGCCGCGAGTCAAAATGCAGCCCCGCAGCTTCGGGTGTGAAATTGACCAATAGTATCGGGGCAAACGGCGGCGCAACATCGAGGCAGCTGTAATGCGAAATCAGCCTAAGAGTTGTTCAGCAGTGGAATCAGCTGCCTAGGGAGATGGTGGCCTCCCCCTCACTGGCAGTCTTTAAGCAGCAGCTGGACAAACACCTGTCAGGGATGCTCTAGGCTGATCCTGCACTGAGCAGGGGGTTGGACTAGATGGCCTGTATGGCCCCTTCCAGCTCTGTGATCCTATGATTCTATCCACCCCCTCCAACCAGCCTTTGTGTCCCTCACCTTCAGTTGTCTCTCAGGCAGGATTATCAGAATTAGCATCAGTCTAGCTGTCATGAGTGGGACTAAGATAGACAAGGCTAGTAGTGGCTAGACTCTGTAAATGAGCCCTAGAATGTCAATGACCCTCCTTTCTGAGGACGCAGTGGATTCCTTCAGCTTTCTAATGCTTCGAAAGCATACAACCCCTCAACTTTGGTTTCACAGCAGTTCCCCTCATTAAACCCAGAGTGTTTATCCCTTCGTAAAGGCAGATCGAGAGTGACATCCAAAAAGGGGATAAGGGAAATCTTCATTGACTATGTGTTTTTGCCGTTACTTAAAACATTCTTTAATGCATACCCTGGAGGCAGAGAGCAGGGAACGCATCACACAGCACACAGCAATATTTTCCAGTTCATCGGAATCGGTCAAATGTTAAATGCAATTAGAGCATGTCATGTGAAGCTATCCCAGACTTGCCAAGTGCTTGGTACAGGAGGATGCCGTGTGAGTCTAGATGCACTGGGATAGTATCTTCCAGCCATATTGCGTCTTTATTCATTTTTATCGATATTAAACATAAACTTAGGCTATACTTTCGCTGGAAATGAAGCGCTTCATTACTTTGCTCTTTACATTATTCATATAACAGTCTAATTGAGCTCCAGTGGCTTAAAACAGCACAGAATGAATTACCTATTGTAGAACATTAGTTCAGGAAGTAAACTGCATTCTATGTGAGAAGGAAAGTCACTTCCACTAATCCACAGTAGCAATTTGTGTTTATAACTTACAAACATTATACATTTTTGTGCCTCATAGGATTACACTGGCCAGTGTAAAGGAGTGATTTTCCTTAAGAGGCATTAGAAGACCTGTTACAATTATGGTGGAAAGGGCAGGCGACTTATGGCAACCCCATAGAAATTTCAAGGCAAGAGATGTTCAGAAGCGGTTTGCCACTGCCTTCCTCTGCATATTGACCTTAGACTTCCTTGGTGGTCTCCCATCTAAGTGCTAACTAGGGCTGACCCTGCTTAGCTCCCAAAGTCTGATAAAATCAGGCTAGCCTGGGCCATCCAGGTCAGACTCAGGGCAATTATAATTATACAGTTACTAGGAAAAAGGCCCGTTGTGTAAATAAATACAACGGCCTCTAGAAAGAGGCTCTGGGCAGGTGCCCTGGCCCTGGACACTCAGTGTTAATTTGCTGTGGTGACCTCAGCAGGGTATAATGACACTGAGTCCACCATTTTCTCCAGAGGTACTGATCTCTGCTACCTAAAGAACAGTTGTAATTTTGAGTGATTTCCAACCCTCACCTGGAGATTGGCAACGATGGTTCCCCAGAAGGGAATAGTGTTTGGAGGGTGGAGTCTGTGGCTTTGTACCTGTCCGAGGTCCCATGCCTCCTGAAACCTCACCCTCTCCAGGCTCCACCTGGAGTTCGCAACCCTATCTCCTGCCCAGCCAATCATCAACCTACCTTTATTTCCTCCTCACTCTTCAGCTTTCCACCCCCCCACATACCTGCAGCCTCTCCCGTGCTCTGAAGCCCTGACTTCTACATCACATTGGCTGTCATATGGGGGCTACCTCAGCAGCATATAAAGATACAGAGCCCACCATTTTCTCCAGGGGAACTGATCTCTGCAATCTGGAAAGCAGTTGTAATTCTGAGTGATCTCCAGCCCTCACCTGAAGATTGGGCACATTTTACCTCAGGACAGCAAAACTGTTTAGAATGTTAGAGGCAGAAGCCAATCAAGTCGCATATGCAAACGACCTCTGTGTTCCGAGGCAGAGGCCAATGAGGCTGCATATGTAAATAACCTCTGTGTTCTGACTGGCTATGGGGGGGAGAGATTAGCAAAATGTTTAGAATGTAGGAGGCAGGACTCAGGCAAAGCAGCCAGTGGATAGGGAGACCCTCTGAATGACAGATCAGAGAGCGAACTGATTTTGGAGCGTGTGGAATGTTCTAGAGAACTGCCACCACCATTCAGCCTTTATTTATAAGGGAGACAGGGGTTTTGAAATAGATTTACAACCAAGAATTTCATTCTCCATATTCTTTGGTTCCTTCTGCTGGGATGGATCCAGTTTACAACAGCTTCTATCCTGTGTGGCTTTTGTGCATGCAAGTCCCAGGATCCCCAGCATAGCCTTGGATGGTTAAAGGACACCTCTTTTCCCTTTTTCATCAGAGGAAAAAACAACAACTGGCTGAGTGTAACCAATAGTATTATTCTGAAACATTTGTCAAGTGGGAGCTAATAAACAAATATTATAAAATGGGCTATAAGTTTAAGGTGATCAGATTAACGAACTAAACAGATCAAGGAAAGTTAGAGCTGAGCCAGTATGCGAGAATCCTTCCAGCAGCTCTTTTTAATCACTAGCTACCTAGTTTCCAGTTTCAAAGTACAAAAAAAGGTTCTCAAGAAACATAGGTCTATGGTGGCACATGCTGTGATATGGCCCAAAGTATGTGACCTTTATTTGTTTCTGTTCTTTCTTCTTTTTTAAAAAAAATTGCATTCACACATCTTCCAAGGAGCTCAGATTAGCATAATTGGTCCCTTCTTCACAACGTACTCTCACAACAAGCCTGTAAAGTACTTTGACTGAGAGTAACTGTCCCAAGGTCACACACTGAGCTTCATGGCAGAGTTGGGATCTGTAAGAAGATCTCCTGCAGTCCGGTACTTTAACCATTACACAACACTGGCTGTAGCTGATAGGTACTTTCTATCATCCATGAAAACACAAAGGACCTGAACCAGCTGTCACCACCAGAGGCTAATCGCATAACAACTGGTGTCCATAATGGGGATGGGTATCCCCCAATCACAGCACTTTCCAATATGCTGATTCGCATAAAATGTTCAATCAGTTCACTGGAACTCAGAGGATCATTGCAGGGGTTGGGAAATTTCTGGAGATTTGGGAGCAGGACCTGGGGAGGGACCTCAGCAGGTTATAATGCCATGGAGTCCACCCGCCAACATAGCTATTTTCTCCAGGGTAAGTGATCTCTGCCATCTGTAGATCAGTTGTAATTCTGGGAGATCTTCAGGCCCAACCCTAGACCATTGTCATCGAGATGTGAAAGGGCTACACATGTTCCCGTGGGTGGATCTCATGTGCAAGATGAGAAAAAGAGATGATTATCTTCCTCCTTGGACTGTATTCTGCCTTTGCCAGTGTAGTAACATGAAGAAGTGCTCAAAGCTGCGCCTCCTTCCAAGGTTTCATAACAGTGCTTTTTAGTGTGTTTTTAATAATGTTTTATTTATATCGTAAGCTACCTTGAGTTTCACAAAGGAGAAAAGGCAGCTAATAAATGTTTCAAATAAATACATTCTGAATGACGCCACCCATCAGGGTACCTCAGAACTAGGGGCAGGAGGTTGGTGCTAGATGTTCATGCATCGGAAGTGACCAATTTTAGCTTGGCTTTCCCCATTCCCAACCAGGCAAGGTTTCTAGTTCTTGCATATTGCCCACCTGTTGAACACAGAGAAAAGGTATCTGCCTTGAGGTTTTTTTAATGCATTTACTTGTTTTATTAAAACATTTCACCCCACCTTTCCTTGCAGTTCGGCAGCTTATAATAAAGTTTAAAAACAATTCCAATTAAAACCAACAGAAAACAATAAAACACAAATCCATCCCTCCCCCCCTTAAAAGATGCCTGCCATTTAAATCCCATCAAAAGCCCTGGCAAATGAAATGGGTCTTTCCAGTGGAAGCATTTACTCAACCTAGATTATTGGAGAAGAAAACAGTACTTAGATATGAAGACTTATTATGAAAGGAAGATAAGTTAAAGTCCAAAGAAGAACTAGAGGAACAAGATATATATTTGGATTGGTGGACAAGAGTACAGCTAGAATCTAGGTATGCTAAAGATAAACCTCAAAGGTTTGTTGCAGAACAATCAGAGTTTGAGACACTTTTATATGAAACACATGATAAATTTATTAAGAAATTTTATGTGTATTTATTACAAAGATGGAGGATGAGGTGATTAAAGAATGTATGTTTCCAATGGTCACAAAACCTTGAAAAATGTTTGAAGGAGCACAAGAAGCCACAGCAGGAAGGCACATGGGGGAGAAATCCATTCCATGGATCCATTTCCCCCCTCAAAGTATAATTTTGTTAAGTTATATAAGGAAAATATGTTATTATTTGACCCTTGAAGGAACTTGTCATCTGAGGGAGCGGGAAGGGAGCATGGGATAGTGGTTAGAGTGTCAGATGAGGATGATGGAGAAACAGGTTCAAATGCCCACTCTGCCATGGATGTTTGCTGGATGCTCTAGAGCTAGTCAGTTTTTCTTAGCCTAACCTACTGCAACCCCTAGTTCACATTACCACCTGCCACAAACTCTGTTACACAAGTTCAGGGATGCAGGTAAGTTAGGCAGTCAAAGGCCCCGGTCACACGTGCCGGAAAATGCAAAAGAGTTGGGATTTGTAAGAAGATCTCCTGCAGTCCGGTACTTTAACCATTACACAACACTGGCTGTAGCTGACAAAGGCCCTGAACCAGCTGTAACCACCAGAAGCTAATCGCATAACAACTGGTGTCCATAATGTGGATGGGTATCCCCCAATACCCAATCACACTTTCTGTCGAGGACCCGTGGTTAGGGCGTGAGGTGCCGATCACACAGCTATCCTGCAGCGCGGCAAAGAAGTGGTGCGGCGCGATCACACCAGCAATCGCTAGGTGCCGCTTCCGTGGTAAACGGGAATATTTGTTTTCTCACCAAAAGATGAGCATGTGCATGATTGTTTGTGTGCGTCCTGTGCAGACTTAAAAAAAACCTAACCGGGTTGCGACAGGACTAGGATGGGACGCAATCAGATGCCCACCCTTGCCCCACGTTTTCTGGAAACTAGTACATTGTAAGTACTAGTTTTTTACTCCGTATCTTTGGCACGAAGCCACGGGTTAGCCACGGGGGCACTACACTTCCCAGATGTTGCGTTGTGATTGCGCCAGGAAAATCCGCCTCTCATCCATATCTTTAGTGCGGCAAATGCTCCGTGTGAACGGGGCCACAGTTTGCCACCCCTCTTGTCTCTTTTTAACATAGAGAGAGCCCTGAACCTTCCATACATTAGGTCCCCTCTCTCATTTCCAGAGGCACTAGGACATCAGACAGGGCAGCCCACTCCCCTTATCAACCAACCCTCACTCAAACTCTTCACACGGCTATCAGTGTTGGGACCCAAACACTACTTCAATTTCACGTTGCCACCGTTTTGTCACACCCATATAGAGATGCTGAGGCCTTACAGGTGTGTGTGTGTATGTGTGCATTTCTTTCCCTAATAGTACACATTCAGTCAGCAGGGTTATCCAGAAAAGAGTCTGCATCGCTCCAATTTTGTTTCAAGCCTTCAATAAAAGCTGACTCTCTTCTGGAGATCTCCTGGAATTACAATTGACTCCCCAGCACATAGAGATCCGTTCCCCTGGAGAAAATGGCTGCTTTGAAGCATGAACTGTGTGGTGTTATACCCTGCTGAGGTCCCTCCTACCCCAAACCCCACCTTCCCCAGGCTGCACCCCAAATCTCCAGGAATTTCTCAATCGAGAGTCAGCAGCCTGATCAGATACTTAGGAGACCCATAATGTTGCCAGAGCCAACCCACATCCTGAGCTCCCAGTGGAGCCCTGTGCAGAAGAAGCACCATACATGCAGCCTATGCTGCTGCCGTCAAACAGGACTGATGCTCCTATATTTATAGCTCCTCAAAGGATCATGGCTTAATTAAGCCCAGGCAGGATCAAGTCCCTAGAAACACCATTGAGAATGGGCAGGGCTACTTCCCTCTGGATTTATTTGAGCCTTGGTCCAGTTGGAGAGCCTGGCTAGTTCAACTGCTTCCTACTGATCTGCTTGTGTGCTAAATATGCCAGATTTAAACCCAGCAAACTGATTTAATCCCAGTTCTGTTCAGGGGAATGATGAGGGTAGTAGCAGCAGCAGCAGTCTTGCTGTTATCCTTCAGTTTGCCTGTTTTTCCAGGTAGCTCTTTTTCCTAAGGAGCCTGTCCCTTGCTCTAGAGGGCAGAACATATTGCCCCCCCCCCATGCAACAACTCTGTGAGGTAGGGTAAACTGAGAGAATGTGACTTGTCCCTAAACTAATCCAGCAAGCTTCATGACCTTTGAGCCCAGGTTTCCCAGAGTCTAGTTTGACTCTGGGAAATGAGAAGGGAGCACTCACTGTAGAAGACCCTGATGCTGGGAAAGATTGAAGGTCAAAGAAGATGGGGACGGCAAAGGATGAGATGGTTAGACATGGTCATAGATGCAATGAACATGAAATTGAGCAAACTTCAGAGGACGGCGGAAGACAGGAGGGCCTGGCGTGATCTGGTCCATGGGGTCACGGAGAGTCGGACTCGACTGTGCGACTGAACAACAACAAAGTTTGACACTCTAGCCACCGCACCACACTGCTTTTATACTATACAGGTTTACTTAAATAAATACCCTGTGCCCCGGTCTCTCAGCCTCCTCAATCAAAATGATCCTGCTGATCAATCGACTAAACTTTCTGTTGATTAGTCTACCAGTTAAACCCCTTAAGTCTTGAAGCCCTCTAGACTGATGAGTAAATTGGAACAGAGGAAGAAGGAGGCCAACGAGGTAATTTGAAAACAATGCTTTGCCCTCTGAGTCTGAATGCATTACTTCCAAATATTTCTGCTCCGGATCACAGTCTTAATTAGCTTCCCACCATCCCCCTCGGACATATGAGTTAATCATTCTTCATATC
>NW_015165835.1:932499-951326 GCF_001447785.1 Gekko japonicus | reverse complement strand
GGAGAAAATGGTGGGCTCTGTATCCTTATATGCTGCTGAGGTGGCCCCCGTATGACAGCCAATGTGACATAGCAGTCAGGACTTCAGAGCACGGGAGAGGCTGCAGGTATGTGGGGGGTGGAAAGCTGAAGCGTGAGGGGGAAATAAAGGTAGGTTGATGATTGGCTGGGCAGGAGATAGGGTTGCCAACTCCAGGTGGGAAATTCCTGGAGATTTGAGGGATGGAGCCTGGAGAGGGTGAGGTTTCAGGAGGCGTGGGACCTCGGACAGGTACAAAGCCATAGATTCCACCCTCCAAACCAACCATTCCCTTCTGGGGAACCATCGTTGCCAATCTCCAGGTGAGGGTTGGAGATCACTCAAAATTACAACTGTTCTTTAGGTAGCAGAGATCAGTTCCTCTGGAGAAAATGGTGGACTCAGTGTCATTATATCCTGCTGAGGTATACCCTGCTGAGCAAATGGACACTGAGTGTCCAAGGCTGGGG
The DNA here is from genome assembly GCF_001447785.1 of Gekko japonicus. Classification (NCBI taxonomy): domain Eukaryota; kingdom Metazoa; phylum Chordata; class Lepidosauria; order Squamata; family Gekkonidae; genus Gekko; species Gekko japonicus. Next base: position 950,838 of record NW_015165835.1, on the reverse strand, counting down.
CACCCACCCAGAGCCTCTTTCTAGAGGCCGTTGTATTTATTTCCACGATGAGCCTTCTTTCTAGTCTTTTTAATAAATAAAAATATAGCCCTCCTCCAGAAGAATGTGTTCAAGAGGCTTGATTGGAACTTGTAGGCTGCTCCCCCCACAGCATCTGGCACACTGCCCCCCCAGTTTTGTACCTATAGCTCAGGCAAGCCCAATCTCATCAGATCTCAGAAGCTAAGAAGGGTTGGCACCAGTTAGTATTTGGATGCGAGACCACCAAAGAAGTCCAGGGTTGCTTGGTTGCGAAGCTGTAGATGACCCCATCGGCATCCCTAGTGCCATCATCAGACATCTGAACATCTTTTTCATATCCGTTTTCACAGCAGTTCTTTGTTGAACACTTGCCACCTCATAGCCCACAAGATGGCTAGAGTGCTGAACTAGGATTTCAAAGACCAGGGTCCAACTCCCCACACTTGCATGATGACTTGGATAAAATGGCTAACAAGGAGGTCATGGATGCCACCTTGAGCTTCTTCAAGGAAAGGTAGGATGAAGAAGTAGTAGTAGTAGAGGTAGGAAGAAGAAGAAGAAGAGTTGGATTTATACCCCGCCCTTCACTTGGAGTCTCAGAGCAGCTTACAATCACCTTCCCTTCCTCTCCCCACAACAGACACCCTGTGAGGTAGGTGGGGCTGAGAGAGCGCTGACATAATTGCTCTTGAGAGAACAGTTCTGTGAGAACTGTGATTGACCCAAGGTCACCCAGCTGGCTTCATGTGGAGGAGTGGGGAATCAAACCCGGTTCTCCAGATTGGAGCCCACTGCTCTTAACCACTACACCAAACTGTACTAGCCAGTTAAAAAGCAAAAGGATGGTAAACAATGCTAGAAGATATGCCTATCACGCTTTTAAACATTCTGTAGAGAGAAGAAGGGGGGAAAAAACCCATGACAAAACATAATAGCATTTTAGACTTTTTTTTCTTTTCTTTTAAAGATCATTGCCCAAATTACACTAAAATGTAGGCTAGTCTTGAAAATGCCATTTCTGTTGTTTAGAACAAAATGGCAAAAGAGCCATTTTCATTGTTTTTTTGGTAACTAGGGAGGCCAGAAATGATACAAATATAATGAGCAAAGAAAATAACTGTTTTCCATGTGACATTAAAAGGAAAAAGGAATCCGGTGCTACCCCCCCAAATGCTGAGTTTATTGAGAACAATGACACTTTCTACTGATATTAACTTGTTTTTACTTAAACTCCAGTCTGCTGGATGTGGTTTCCCGCCCCCGCCCCCTTTATTGGCTTTAGCTATTGGAAATGAACTAGTGCCTGTGATTTGTTTCTCTTCTCCAGAAGTTGGAATGAAACACCTCTTTTCTGCATGGCTCTCATCTCCCTTGTGTGGCAATGCCTCACAACGACATTGCCCTGCTGAGTAAAACTGGTGCAGTATAACGTGGCTATCCCCAACATGGTGCCTCTAGGTTAGAATTGCCAACTCAGGATTGGGAAATTCCTGGAGATTTGGGGGTGTGCCTGGAGAGGGTGGAGTTTGGGGATGGGAAGGAGTTCAGTGGGGATGTGATGCCCTAAATTTTGCCCTCTGGAGCTGCCATTTTCTTCAAGGGAACTGATCTCTGTCATCTGGAGAAGTTGTAATTCTGGGAGAACTCAAGGTTGACAAGCCTACGGTGGGTGCTGTGGCTCCTGCTGATGTACTTCTCCAGTATCCACTTGCTTCATGAGCCTTGGGGACCAAATCTAAAGGGGTTTGAATGGGGTGGGAAAACAAAGGAAATGACAGGTTGCTCCCTACTAGCTAGCTGACTAGCAAAGCAGTGGGTTTATCCTAAACTGGAGAAGGAAGAGAGTTGGATTTATACCCCACCCTTCACTCGAAGTCTCAGAAAGGCTTACAATTTCCTTCCCTTCCTCTCCCCACAACAGACACCCTGTGAGGGAGGTGGGACTGAGAGAGCTCTCAGAGAACTTCTTGAGAGAACAGCTCTGAGAGAACCGTGGCTGACCTAAGTTCACACCAGTAGTTGCATGTGGAGGACTGGGGAATCAAACTCAGTTCTCCCAAATTAGAGTCTGCACACTTAACAACTACATCAAACTGGCTGTTTTATTTATTTGTTTATTTATTTAATAATTTGATTTATATCCCACCCTCCCAAAGGTTCAGGGTGGCTCACATGTGGCAAAGCCGAGTGTAAAATACATTCAAACTTATAGTAGAATACACTAAATCACAATAAAACCTTCCTCTAATGCGGTGCTATACCTAATCATCCAAGATGGGAACAAACACCCACATTTGGTGGCCAGCTGTCTCAGTGGCGCGGTCTCCCGCTATGCTGTCCAAAACTTCTCCCTGGGCATGCCAGCCCCCCTTTTGTTATAGGGCAGCCGATGACTTGCCACGTCAGTGGTAGAATAGTGGCGGCGGTGGCTCCTACTTGAATACCTGGTGGAAGAGGTCCGTCTTGCAGGCCCTGCAGAACTGCATAAGGTCCCGCAGGGCCCGGATCTCCTCTGGGAGCTCATTCCACCAGGTAGGCGCCGCCACCGAAAATGCCCTGGCCCTAGTAAGGGCAAACTTAACCTCTCGGGGACCTGGAACTACCAGGAGATGGAAGTTCCCCGATCGTAGTGCTCTTGAGGGAACATATGGGAAGAGACGGTCCTTCAGGTAAGCCGGACCCTGGCCATTCAGGGCTTTAAAGGTAAGGACCAGCACTTTGAAGCAAATCCGGTATGCTATCGGCAGCCAGTGCAGCGCTTGCAGACCAGGCCGAATATGGTCTCACCTAGAGAGGCTCAACAACAACCTGGCTGCAGCATTCTGCACCAGCTGCAGCTTCCAGATTTGCGACAGAGGGCAGCCCTAAGTAGAGAGCGTTACAGTAGTCAAGCCTCGAGGTGACCTCCGCGTGGATCACAGTGGCCAGGTCTTCACGATCAAGGTAGGGAACCAACTGCCGGGCCAGCCGTAGATGATAAAAGGCCGCCTTGGCAGTGGCTGCTGCCTGGGCCTCCATCATCAACGATGAGTCCAGGTGCACCCCCAGACTCCTAGCCTACCGTTGAGGCACCAGTGGCACCCCGTCGAAGACCGGGAGTGGGAGCCCCAACCCCAGATCGGTCCGACTCAGGCCCAGTACCTCCGTCTTTGCCAGGTTTAATTTCAACCGACTCAGCCTGAGCCAACCAGCCATAGCTTACAGAGCCCAATGAAGGTCATCAGGACCAGAGTCTGACTGGCCGCCCAGCATCAGATAGATGCTGTTCTTAGTCATAGCACATGCTTTCTTATATTACTGGGCTTGGCAGCTTCTTCTTGTGCCTCTACGGGTAGCTAACATTCCACTTTCTGTACAATGAAACTAAACAGCTGGTTGGATTCAACCAGCTTTTTCCTGAGTGAGGAAGGGGAAAGGGAGGGGAATTCCCATTGATCACTGCAAAAGGCTGTGCTGGGGATCACCGGAGTGGCTTGGACAAAAGCCAGGTGGGATAGGGGCTGTAGTAAGGAGGAGAATCAGGTGTGTTTGGAGCAAAACATTCTCTGGATCCAATCCAATTTCTCTTCCTTAAAGCAAAGACCAAGTCTTGCCTCTGTGGCAGCCATCTTGTGATTGTCCACACCCCCATGGTAGCCATTTTGTGATGGTGATCTTTACCTATGGGCTCAAGAAGTTTGAAGATCCCTGGTATAAGGGATCCTTGTAACCAAGGACTGGAAATTCTGTAATTCAAATCTTATCCAGAATTCAGTAGGTCATGAATGGCCAATCAATGAAATGAGTACCATAGTTAAGGATATCACCGTCTCCATGGTCCATTATCTAAACTGCAGCCTTGAAGATCCATTCAGAGACATAATTAATTTTTGCCTTGATGCTCCTATACATACAGGCGCTCTTTTGTCACTGGCACTGGGACTGGGTGTCATAACGACATACATAACAGCAGTTTGAGGGTCACTTGAAACAGAAGAATAGAGCCATCATGGACCTGGTTACACTGTGGGGTCCGGCCTTTGTTCCTCTCAGGAAATATTCATTTGTTTCCAAAGTAAAAGCTCAGTGCATTTTTTTCTCATTCATATAGATAATAAAAAAACAAATGGGAATAGAAACGGTCTCATTCATATAGATAATAAATAAAAAAACAAATGGGAATAGAAACGGAAGGAATAAGTGCCAGTTGTTTCCTTCCTTTCTCTGGCTCCTGTCACTGTGGAGAGTTCAAAGGATGGGAGGTCAGGAGAGATGGAGAGATAAAATCAATGGAGAAGCCTTCCATCCCTCACAGTCAAACAGATCTTATGACACAAGGAAATTCCTCTGACGGGTTTAGCTTTCCACAGTGTTCCCATCAGTCATTGCTGTTTCAGTGGTCCTTAGGAAGCCCCCCTCCCATACACAGCTAGAGAAATGGAGGAATCATTTAAGCATGCATTTTTAAAAAAGTGATAAGGGGTCATTTTGTTGCAGGATTATAAAAATTGTGCAAGGGCATGAAGGCGTGAGGGCATGACGGTGAAAGCACCAGAAGGGGAGGAAATAGTTTTGGGGTCTCAGAAGGCTATGAAAGAAAGCCACAGGGGCTTCTGTTCGGAAAGGGGAGGCCTCTTTCTCGAGCTTTCACATGCTATCACTGTTAAAAAGTCACTGGTTCTCAGGATCATGAAGAACATTGAAAGAGATGTCCCAGGGGCTGCATCGAAATACATCAAAATGCAAATACAAATATCACTTTCAGTTTCCAGGTTATATTTCCATGTATGATATTTCCCATGTCATGGCAGAACTGGCTCATGAATTTTGACTGTGGGTAATAGCGTTTAGGGTTCAGGTTGCAGAAAGACACAGCTGTTGAGGCAGGACATATTGCATTTTCTGATGAGCCAGGAATGCTTTCCTGATAACCTAATTCCACAATAAATAAATAAATAAAAGGCAGGATAAGGGATCTGTCTCATGCAGAGTGACAACGTTTATAAATGAGCCTTAGGATTATGTTCTGCTGGGATTTTACCAGTCATTGGACACATTGAAATATGTGAAATTCTAGAATTGTTCTGTTAGAGCCTTTTATTATTATCATTGTTGTTGCAGAATGGACATGAAAAAGATGCTTTTTTTTCCACGCTAGAGATTGAAGGATAGTTTGTGATGCGGTATAATTGCCAAAGCCTTCTCTGAAGTGCCGTTTTGCCGTTGCAATCTCGAGTGTTTCAAAAGTGCTCTAATTACACAGCAGAACACAGAAGTCTTGTGCGATTGGCAATCGGGGGAAAAAGAAGAAGATGGCCTAGCTTATAATTTCCCCTCACATATAAATGAGCTTTAGGATTATGTTCTGCTGGGATTTTACCAGTCATTGGACACATTGAAATATTTGAAATTCTAGAATTGTTCTGTTAGAGCCTTTTATTATTATCATTGTTGTTGCAGAATGGGCATGAAAAAAAATACTTTTTTTTTCCAAGCTAGAGATTGAATAATTGCCAAAGCCTTCTCTGAAGTGCCGTTTTGCCGTTGCAATCTCGAGTGTTTCAAAAGTGCTCTAATTACACAGCAGAACACAGAAGTCTTGTGCGATTGGCAATCGGGGGAAAAAGAAGAAGATGGCCTAGCTTATAATTTCCCCTCACATATAAATGAGCTTTAGGATTATGTTCTGCTGGGATTTTACCAGTCATTGGACACATTGAAATATTTGAAATTCTAGAATTGTTCTGTTAGAGCCTTCGTCTCTAGTTCCAGCTCCTGCCAACCTAGCGGTTCGAAAGCAAGAAATTGCAAGTAGATAAATAGGTACCACTTCGGTGGGAAGGTAACAGCGTTCTGTGCACCTCGGTGTTTAGTCATGCCAGCCACATGACCACGGAAACGTCATCGGACAGCGCTGGCTCTTCGGCTTTGAAACGGAGATGAGCACTGCAACCCTAGAGTCGGACTCAACTGGCTTTCGAGCAAGGGAACCTTTACCTACCATAAAACCTTCTGATCTCAACATAGCTGCTGGGCCTTGCTCCTTTTTTGTTCTTAACTCAGAAAAGAAGGGACAGTGGCTCAAGCATGGTTTTTGCATGCAGAAAGGACAAAGGACGTGCCTGGCTCAACCCCCCTCCCCAATTTCCACTGAAAGGATCTCAGGTACAGATGTGCCTTCTTCTGCTTTGGATGCTGGTGAGCTTGTCAGATTATGGGCTTTAACCAATGTGGGTCACCCTCAGGTTGGTCATGATGCCTGTTAGGTCACAAGACATTGTGCAGCCCCCATTTTTTGTGTTGCTTTTTGGAAGGGCCTTCCGCTAGCATGCATAAAGAACAATGGAGTCACCCCTTCATGCTGAGAAGAGAAGCAAGATGGTGAGGCCAGGTCACTCACTGATGGAGAAGACTCCTCCATAGCATATCCTTTGCATTGTTCCTTACTCTGGTATGCATCCCAATGTTACTTCCAGCTTCATAGTCCTGCTATTCTTCCTAACTCATCCCCTTAATTTTCCTCTAGGTTTATGGACCAAAGTGAGTCGTGACAGATGAACAATGTTTCCGAGGCATGGAAACATATTCCGTTTTAGCAGAAATGCCACTTAAAGGGGAAGAAAGTTGCCACTTTGAATTAAAATTTCCACAGATCTTTTTTCCTGCCAGACAAAAGAGCTATATACACAAAATATATCCTTGGGTTAGCTGTTGGACAGTTATGGGAAGCACAATGTATATCATCTTGAGAAAAGTACTGCTCTGGGAGCTGTCTCTTCTAACAATTACCCTCTAAAGGAGTATATTTTCCATTGTGCTTAAAGCACCTGCACATCTTCTTGGTATGAAAGAACAAAGTCACCACAATAGCAGTTGTGTGGAAAATGTAAAGTTGTAGTAATTGTTAGGCAGGTTGGAGATGAGAATCTAGCATTAGAAAAACCGGGTTTTTGTGACAAAAATAACTCTTGTGCATTGCCTTTTTATTCATTGTTTTCATGTGAATCTGGTGTAGTTTTTTTTTAAAAAACTATTTACATATCTTGGTGATAGCCCTCTGGTGAAGAGCTAATGCTAGTTCCTTGAATCCTGTCAAGGATTCACCCTGGATTAAAGAATGGGCCACCTGCACCTATTACAGTTCCTTCCCCCATCCACTTTTGCATTCCTTTCCAGATGCTGCAGCTGCTAAACAGCTATCAACACACCTTGTACTTCCAAAGGCTTCCATAAGCTCAATGGGAGGAAGGGTAAAACTTCATGTAAAGGTAAAGGTAAAGGTTCCCTTGCTCGAAAGCCAGTCGAATCCGACTCTAGGGTTGCGGTGCTCATCTCCGTTTCAAAGCCGAAGAGCCAGCGCTGCCCGAAGACATTTCCGTGGTCATGTGGCCGGCATGACTAAACACCAAGGTGCACGGAATGCTGTTACCTTCCCACCGAAGTGGTACCTATTTATCTACTTGCAATTTCTTGCTTTCGAACTGCTAGGTTGGCAGGAGCTGGAACTAGAGACAGGAGCTCACCCCGTCTTGCAGCACCCGGGTCTTGAACTGCTGAACTACTGACCTTCCACAGCCTGCAGTTCAGCATCTTAACCACTTGAGCCACCGCAGCTCCCTAAACTTCATGTAGCAAAGCAGAATTTTGTTCGAGGCTGTAGTGCAACAGTCAGGGTTGGCTGCAAAGAGCTTCTTGTTTAAAACCTTGGTGCCAGTCATGGGCAACTTTAGGGTGGTCCTTTGATTTCCTAAAGTGTTTCCTTCTTCCATGCCAGTTAGGGTTGGCTCTTCCAGAAAGTTAAAAAGAATGCCCTGGACATCAGTTTCCAAAATAGCTTATATGTGGCCATGGTGTTGTCAGAGATGGTGTGCCTAATAGCTTGTAGTCCATCTTTGCCAGGGATGTTGGCATCAATGTTCCCTCTAAGCTGAGTTAGTGTGAGCTAGCTCACACTAACTCAGCTTAGAGGGAACACTGGTTGGCATGCAGAGATTCAACATCCATGGTGGCCAAAATAGTGTGTCCTGGAAGATTAACAGATCCTATCTTTATTAGGAAGTCTGTGGTGTCCTCAAGGGGAAATTACAACCTGAGATTGCTGAATTTTTGTTAATTCACAGGTTCAGAACAATGGATCCCCAATGGCTGAATAGGGACATAGGAGTCTTATCTTGCTACCAATGCTAATTTTCTGCCCCTAAGCATTCCAGTTTGGTGTAGTGGTTAGGAGCACAGACTCTACTCCGGGAGAACTGGATTTGGGCCCCTGCCACACGGCAGAAAAAAACACGGCCAAAGTGTGGCTTTTTAGAGCCACACCAAAAGAGACACGCGGTGGTGGGATCACACAGATCCCCTGAGCCGCCGCGCAGTTGCTCCCTGGCACGATCAGATGCCGGGGAGGAAGCCACCGACAGGAGATCGAAGCAGCCGGCTGCGCATGCGTGCCCTAATCAAGCTGATTACAATATGCATTGTACCTTTGCTTCCTTTCCAAGCATTCTTTACAGCACCCCTCCCACCTTCTGACTGATTAAAATCTAACTGATGAGAAAGTAAGCCGCTCTGAGACTCCTCCTCTTCCTCTCTCATCCTCTTCTCTGCTCTAATCAAGCTGATTACAATATGCATTGTACCTTTGCTTCCTTTACAAGCATTCTTTACAACACCCCTCCCACCTTCTGACTGATTAAAATCTAACTGTAGATCAACACAGGAAACCCTCTTAAACTGCCCACCCCCCACCCCATTTCCCTAACTTACAGCAACTGGTGGCCAGTCCTGGAATACTCAGCACTAATTGTCCCTTGGATACTCCCTGTACAAAGGCCAGAAAAAAGCAGCAGTGAGATGTTTTCTGCACAAATGGATCTCCGGGTTCCTACATTTGTATTTCTCTGCCTCTTTCGTTTGTTTCTGCAGAGGTATTTGCAGTCCGAGGTGCAAAAATGCCGTTTGTCCTCTCTCGCGGCACAGCATCAGACTTCCCTGTTTCCGAGAAATCCCTTGTTGCACCGCAAGAGGGAGCAAGCTGTGCTTTCACTCCTTGGACTGCAAATATCTCTGGGGAAATGAAAGAAAGCGGCAAAGGAATGCCTTTTGAACCTTCATGCGGCGGCAAGTTGCCAAAAGGCCGTTTAAGATCTTTAAAAGAGATCACTGTAGGACTGGCTATTTAGAGAAACTAACTAATCTTGACCTAAGAAGCGCATTTACAGCCCTCAGATTCCATGCCATTCCTTCAATGGTCTGTGTTGGCCGTTTTATGGGTTTACCTGTTGCCTTAAGAATCTGTCAATGTGGTTTGGGCGAAGATGATGATATCGAGCCCTATTTACTGAGATGCTCATGGCACGAATCACTTAGGCAGAGATTTATATACCCTATTTTACCTTTGCACAATGGATTCTCAAAACGGGAGTTGGTTGGGGTTTTTTGCTCTCTGATATGGACGTATATGTTACCAGCAGAATGTCCCTGTTTGCTTTGGCAGCAAAAAAGATAAGATTAAGGTTAGGGTTCAGCGCAAGTTAGTGAAGGGATAATTTAATGTGATGTATAAGGATTGTGTTTGTATTTATGCTTTGTTATGGCCAATGGCTAATACAATAAACTTGATGATGATGATGATGATGATGATGATGATGATGATGATGATGATGATGGTGAAGGAATACAAATGTAGGAGCGAGGAGACCCGTTTGTGTGGGAAACGTCTGAAACTGACGAGTTTTCTTCACTTGGCGGAACTCCTGATCAGTTTCACCACCTCAATGAAAGGGCCTCTCCTTCAGGCCTGTCAGCTTCGTTGCTACTCTCTGCAGTTTTTATTTTTCAGATGTTAGTGTCTCAGACACATCTGTACAGACCTCGCAGAGTGGTTTTAGTGGATAGGGGCAGCTGCCTTGGGCCCCACACTATATTTATTTTATTTTTTATTTATTTTATTATTAAATTTATACCCCGCCCTTCCCTGTGGGGCTCAGGGCGGCTTACAAGGCAAGAAAGAACTTGCTGATAAAACATCAATACCATAATACAATTAAAACATCATGTACAATTTAAAATCCATTTAAAACATTAAAGTGCTCAAAAATTAAATTCATCGGAATCTCAGAATCTCAGAGTCTCAGAGAGGGCGACCCCCGCCCTAGCACAGCCCAAACATTTCCAGTAGGCATTGGTAATATTTTAGATGTTACCAGATGTTTCTACCTGGCCTCCTGAGCCTTAGTCCCCCCCCAAAGATGGTATATATCCGGGGGGGCAGTGGCGGCCCCTAATCGAAAGCCTGGTGGAAGAGCTCCGTCTTGCAGGCCCTGCGGAACTGCACCAGGTCCCGCAGGGCCCGGATCTCCTCCGGGAGCTCGTTCCACCAGGTGGGGGCCGCCACTGAGAAGGCCCTAGCCCTTGTGACGGCCAACCTAGCGTCCTTGGGGCCCAGCACGGTTAGAAGATTCTGGGCCCCCGACCGTAGTGCTCTTGGGTAGCCCTGCTCCCCATAGGAGAGGGGGAAAGCCGAAGAGCAGGCACCATTTGTACCTGCCTTTTCTGGGGCTCAGACAGCTGACTTCTGGTAGCTGCGATGGCTCCTGCCCACCTCACATGGAGTGAGGGGCACCCATTGCCTGGCCAAAGGGGGCAGCAATGGAGTGGCAGAATCACTAAGACTTTCCCGATAGCTTTTATGCCATGGAAGTAGGCGTGGTTTTTTTCTGGAGGGGGGAGCCAGCGTAATTAAAACATGTTTCAAAACCAGGATTTCATTTGAGTTTGGGTACTCGGTTTCCCTTCATTCATACATCAATATTTAAATACCGAATAATAAAATAAGATTTTCAGAATTAATATAGTGCAGAATTGCTAGTAATGACTTGGATGTTCAGGTCATTTCTCTTCCAAAACGTGTGTAACGAGTTATTTTTGCACCGTTGCATACATATGGTATAACTTAACTTTAAAGCTGCAATCAGGTAAAGGAGAGAAGCTAGGAGAAAAATCTGTTGGTCTAGCCTAAGCAGGATTTACACTTGACTAAGTCCATTGAAGGTGATGGGCTAATAATTCGGATGCCCAGAACTGTGCTATGTGTGATGTAGAGACAGGTGATGACCTGGGAGACTCATGCTCAAATCCTACCTTGGCCTTTGAAGCTCACTGGCTAACCTTGCGGCAGTCATTCTCTCTCAGTTTCACCTCCCTCACAGGGTTGGTGAAAGCCAGTTTGGTGTAGTGGTTAAGAGCACAGATTCTAAACTGGGAGAACCAGGTTTGATTCCCCACTCCTCCACATGCAGCTGCTGGCATGACCTTGGGTCAGTCACAAGTTATCTCAGAGTTGTTCTCACACGAGCAGTTTTTGAAAGAGGTCTCTCAGCCCCGCCTACCTCACAGGGTGTCTGTTGTAGGGAAGGGAAGGGAAAGGAGAAAGTAAATTACTCTGAGACTTCCAGTGAAGGTTGGGGAATAAATCCAATCTCCTCCTCCTCCTAAAATGGGAAGGGGGTAAAGTATCCCACCCTATGCTTTTTAGAGGATAGCAATGTGATAAATGCTAGGATTCTAGTGGGCAGTATTGCCAACTGATCAGGAATACAAGAGCCTGGCCTGTGTTAACTTGGGTCTTCATTTCCCCCTAATCTGTTGGTAGTGTTACTCACTAGATGATTTCATGCACGTCAAAACAACTCATTAAGGTATCTCAACTTCTAGTTTTTAATTGAATTAGGTGCCCTTGCAGACAAGCTCCTGTTCTGTGTTTTTTTGTGTAATTTTGAGAGGTGAGACCCTGGAGTGCTGAGGTGACCGAGTGTCATTGGCATTTTGCTTAAGGTTAAAAACACCGGGGTTGAGTTAAGTACTGGATCCCCCCAGGAAAACCGCTTTGCTTTGGATGGCAAATATTCTTGTCCCCTCCAGGCTGTATTCACTTGTCCCTGTTTTGTTTTCTGAACGCCATAATCAAGTACACAACACAATCCAACAGTGCTCATAAATCTGCCATTCAAATAGAGCACTAGTTGTAGCTAGTACTTCACTATTGGCAGAAGGTGCTGTCAAGTCACAGCCAACTTATGGCAACCCCTCATGGGATTTACAAGGCAAGAGACAGTCAGAGGTGGTTTGCCATTGCCTGCTTCTGCATTGGGAACAGTGTTCCCTCTAAGCTGAGTTTGTGTGAGCTAGTTCACTATTTTTTTAGCCTCTGGCTCACACATTATTGTCTTTGCTCAGGAAGGAGGGCTCCAGAGCAAACTAATTTATGCAGCAGCCAAATCGTTCACTCACAACTTTAATGCTAGTAGCTCACAAAGTAGAATTTTTGCTCACAACACTCCACAGCTTAAAGGGAACATTGATTGGGACCCTGGTATTCCTTGGTGGTCTCCCATCCAAATACTAACTGGGGCCAACCCTGCTTAGTTTCTGAGATCTTATGAGATCAGGCTAGTCTGGGCCATCAAGGTATTAATTTTTACCATCACAGAAAGGTGGTTACTGCTACTAAATCTTGCTTATGTTGAACCATACAAACCCTTTATAAAAATGAAATTATGTGTAGAGCAGACATTGATTTTGGCCGATGCATAAAACCCTGCTGTGCAGGAGAAATCAGCATTCATCCTCCAAGATAGTTGTGTTATCTCAAAGTGTTATCCATGCACACCTCCTTCACTTCTGTAGTCTTGTGTAGGGATGGGCATGAACTGGCTCACAAACTAAAGTTTGTGATGAATTTTGGCTGGTTTGTGCTTCACGAGCTCAAGTTCGTGGCAGGTCACCCAGCGCGAACTTTCCACAAACTTTCAAGCTGTTCATGGAGTTCATGCTGGTTCATGAGCAGAGACATTTCCAGACAGACTGCCTCCACTTCAAAGCAACAACTTGGAACACATGTAGAAGAGCATCCAGAGGAGGTGCAGGTTCAGGAGGTTGCAGAGTAAATAGAAAAAATCATGTGCAAGCTAGAGACACCAATCTCACAGTGGACTCCCCCTAGATGCCCCTCTACATGCCCTCTAAGTCTGGTATCTATAGCTTGCACAGGATCTGTTCTATACACTCCTGAACGTGTGCCTGTCAAAATGATTGCTTGTCAGATTGTTTGCAAGCGAGAGGTACCAAACTTTCTGGCCATATCCAGCTGACTCTTCCCTAACTTCCCTCTACGTCTGGTGAAGATTGGATTTACAGGGTCCGAGTTACAGCCCCCCGAAGAATGTGCCACCAGGAAAGAGCTTTCTAGAGAAATGAGTACCTGCTTTCTGGGGCACAAACATGGAGGGCAGGTAGAGAAGAGTCAGCTAGAGATTCATGACCCTTTTAGTGTCTCTAGCACACAAGGGGCCATTCTACTGCCTCACAAACCAAATCAGTTCATGAGGTGGCTAAAAATTAGTAATGGTCCATGGTTTGCAAATGGGGCACATCACAAAACTCTGTGCCCTCATTGTGACTGCAGGTCTTTGACTTTTTTAATCTGCTTCCTCTAAAATCTCCATTATTGGAGGAGGGATTGGGGGTTGAAGGTGGAGCTGAGACATATTAACAGGCAAAGTAAATTCTGGTTTCCCACAGTGACTCTTCTTTTCACGAAGAAGAAGAAGAAGAAGAGATTTATACCCCATCCTTCACTACCCAGAGATGCCTCAGAGCAGCTTACAAACACCTTTCCCTTCCCCTCCCCACAACAGACACCCTGTGAGGTAGGTGGGGCTGAGAGAGCTCTTGACAGAAACTGCTCTTTTTCAAGAACAGCTCTTATCAGAATTACAGCTTGCCCAAGGTCATCCAGCCAGGTGCAAGTGGAGGAGTCGGGAATCAAACCCGGTTCTCCCAGATTAGAGTCCGCACATTTAACCACTACACCAAACTGGCTCTCACGAGAGGAGGAGGCCAGCCAGGGAGTATATGCAAGTTGATGGAGGAAGCTGGGGAGGAGACTCCTGGCTATACAGTCTAGTCTGTGTAGGGGAAGAGTCTTAAAGAGGAGGAGAGGCTGAATGGATGGTGTCCTCAGGCTAAGGAAGTAGAGAGGGTGGGGCTGGATCTCCCCTTCCACAATGAGGCTGGGGACACGGTGCATCTTGGCCAATGCGGCAAGCACAAGGGAGTTCCTCTTTAAGATGTCTGTGCACCATGCCTGGTACAATTTCCAGTGGTTCATGGCAGGGTGAGGGTTTAATTCCATTGCTGGGAGGATAGGAAGCCTTGGCATGGTCATAGTGAAGCAGCACCCAGGTAGCTAGGTAATGCTGGAAGAGCAGCAATAGCATGACAAGGAGAAGATGGTGGTGGACTTCAGACACATGGACCTACTCGTACAGTTGTTTGGATCCCAACCCTAATACTCCCCCCCAAAAAATACTTTTCTTGACCAGCTTCAAGGACTGAGTCCTTCTGGCTTTCTACTTTGTTGTCCATGACCACCCCCATACCACCCAATCTCCTTTTGTTGCTATCTTATTCCAAACTTGAAAGTCTTTAACTTTGCTGCTACCTATGCCTGGATTGTCTTCCCTGAACCTGGCAAAAGAGGAAATATCCAAGAGACATTCCACTGGCAAGAGTGTTGCACTTTTTCCTGCCAACCAAAACACCTACAGCCAAAAACATCCATTAAGGGACATATTTAACTTTGGGAGTACTGCCCATGAGTCCAGCATCCAATTCTGAGGGCCTAGAATTGTATCTTGGCAGCCCCCCCCCTTATGAATGCATCTGCTAAGGGAATATATAGTGTGATGAATGAGGATTTCCCTGGCAATGAATTATGGTCCCTGTTTTCTGTCAAATGTGGTAGGTACCACATGTATGTTCTTTATCAAATTCCATTTTAATGACAAAAAAAATGAAGGTTACTCTGCAGGAATGACCATTTTCAGAGAAAGTAGGCTTGATCAATGTTTAAAAGACAAGCAAAAAAATGCTCAACATCTTTGCACGCTTAATTTTACAGTCCTAAAAGGGTTACTTTCTCCTAAACTGATTGACTTCAATTGGCCTAGAAGGCTGTAACTCTGTTAGGAGATCACCATATGATTTTTAGCATACTTGTACAGCTTTTGATCAAAGAAACCAAATGTAGCTATGCATGATAGCCAACGTAGACCTCAACAAAACATTTTCTGCCTTTTATGAGGACCCTGCTCCTTCCTCCAGCTCAGACCTCTCTGGAGAGTAGGGTTCCCCCTTTTATTTTGGACTTATTTTAATAAGCGCCCCCCTTTTAAGGCCTAAGTGCCTAGGGGATCTGAAACTTGGGGAGTCTCATAAAGGCACCTGGGTCAGCTGTGACATTGGAAAATCCCTGGAAAGAATAATAATAATAATAATAATAATACTTTCCATTTATTAATCGCTTTCCCCAGTGGGCTCAAAGCGATGTACAGTTACTCCATATATAGATAAGGGACTAACAATGTTCGTAGGGGATAGGGAAGACAACATATATTCACTTTAATTGCACGCGCCATCACTGCCCGGTGTAGACGTCTTCTGGCTGACTCCGTCATTTTCCCGCATGGCTGCTTGCTGGCCTGGCCTCAGGACCTGTATGTCAATCGCCACACTGCCACCGCCTGGCCGGAACATCATTGCAGGCATTCTTTTCGTAGCCGGGAAGCTATTTTGCCTTTACAAGCCTCGACCGTTGGACGTCAGACCATCAGCTAACGCCCTCCCACAGGGAGGTTGGCGTGCCCACCCTCTCTAAGGAGTGGTTCCCATTTTATCTACTTGCCGAAGCTTTCGAATCGCTGGGTGGACGATGAGCTGGGGACAACAGGCTGGCTGCTCACACCAGCGCGGGGCTTGAACTAACACAGTTCAGATGTTAAGACAGTGGGATATGTGAAGGATGTGATGGAATTAGAAACGGATTAAGTGCAATCTCCCCCAGCTCAGTGGCATATTGTTCTCGATAGCAAAAGAGTTCTCAGCAATGGAGACGTCACACCCCAGAGGTGTCTGCTCAGCCCAAGGAAGGACTCCTGATTCCTCTTTTCCCTTTTTTTTACTCAATCAAAAAGGGCAGTCAGACCATTAATTTGCTCTCTATTGTGTTTCAGGAGCCATCTTGACTCACCCAAACTTTTGTGCTCATGCAGATCTGGCTCCCTTCAATCGAATGAAAGTATGTTAATTGTGTTGCCTCACCCAGGCTCTTTGTGCCCTTGCAGATTTGGCTCCCAATAGCCTAATCAAGGCATTTCCCTCACTTTTCCTGACAAAGTTTGACAGCAGTTAACTTTAAATCAGCCACTGAGATTCAAACTTTTTATCTTGACACAATCTAAAGACAGGATGGCCAAAACCACACCTATCCTGGGGATCTTCCATCTATAAAAGGAGGACTCAATGCCCTAGCAAACTATTTCTCAGATCTTTGGTCCAGATTTCTGCTGGTCAGAACTCTGGTTTCCTTCTGAGAATGCCTGCTACACTCTGCAGACTTTTTCCTCTACTTTTACTCCTTGATATTCTGCCTCCTTGGACCTCAGCTGTATCTGCTACTGGACCTATCCAGAACTCAAGACCAGGATTTAAGGTTATATGTTCCTTCCCTAAAGCTTCCCAATTTCCCCCTTTCTACCTTTCATAAGTGTTCCCAGGGCTTTTTTGTTTTAAAAGAGGTGCCGGAACTCTCAAGAGGGAAATTAAGTTTTCAATCTGTGTTCTGAAAACTCATGAACTTTGAAACATTTTTTTTAAATGTCCCGGTGTGTTCTCCCAGAAAAAAAAGTCCTGAGCGTGCCCTTTAGTTTTTTTTGTGTGTGCATGCATATGTGGTTGCTTAGGGAATCAGTTTTCAGGTGCTTAGTGTTGGTTCTTTACATTTTAGTTCTTTTTATTTTTACTACAATAAAGTTATTTGTTTGTGTTTACAACCACTCCCACTCTCCTTCTTTATACTCTTTCTTCATAATTCTATTTTAGGGTACCCTGACTGAGATCCACCCCGGTATACACAGACTACAAAGTCCTGCATTATTCAATTCTGGAACCCGTTTTAACACTAATTCCCCCTTCTCTGGGTCCGGTTTGGGTAGCAATTTCTGCTTGCAGGAAATGGGACTGCTTACCATAGGAAGGACCAGTGGCCCAACATTCCAAGCTTTCGTGTTTCCCTGGGGACCCAGGTTGCCCTGAAAGCTAAGAGAGCCAGGCTAGGTGCCATCCCTTCTTGTTCTAACAAATCATCTGTATGTTCTTCTTTTTTCTTCTTTTTTAAATCCCCGGAGGGATATATTTTTTAATTTTGCAAATACTACAAAAACTACAAAGAAATGTTAGCGAAGGGACTACAACTAAGGATAAAGGAAAGCAAACCACAGTAAACTAAAACCCCAAGAGGAGGAGATCTTTTCACTGTTAATAAAAATGTTAGTACAATTAGTTTTTGTATCACAATATTCTTGTAGAGTTCTTGCTTATAACAATTCGCTATTTATATGTTATTTTGTTAGTTGTTATGAGAGAAGTCTCTGATCATCTTCTTATTCTTAGTGTCAAAAGGTCATTTTCCAAGTCCTTCTGCCTTTACTTTGGCTTTCTGTCTCTAAAATCGTATACCACTCTGGCAGGTCCAGCACCCTTTTCTGCCACAGAATCCTCTTCCATTCCCGAGGTAGCAGAGTCACTAGACTTAGTTTCTTCCTCTTTGGACTCTTCATCTGTCCCCAGCTGATGTCTCAAAAATTATTTAGCTTTAAAAGTGGAGTCTATCTTCTCTCTTCTATCATTGATCTTAAAGATGACACCCTCCATAACCGCCCACCATACGATAACCCATTAGTTTGAATAAAAGAAATAAAGTCCTTCTAATTTTTCCTCTTTTGTTTTTTATTAGTTTTGTCAAATAACAAGTAACATATGAATTCAGTGCAATAATCCAGTAATTAAACTTTTACAGAATGAATTTTTTCATATACAAGTAAAATACAACTATTTTCTAACAAACATAACTGCTGTGCATAACAGATCAGGTTACCGAAGGACTCTCGGCTTTGTTATTTATAAATCTAAAGATAAGTATAGGTCATGTGTAGAATGAGCTTGTTCTAGAAGGTATGAAGGAGTATAATTCATTTTTGATCACCAAAGTGCAAGAACATTTACAACCATTTCTGCAAGTGTTGCCAAGAAGAAGGTAAATATTCCTCTGAGGCTAAAAATTCTAGTATAGGGGTCCATTTTTCCATTATGGGTCTAAGCACTGGTTTCAGAGCTGTATTATTTATTTTGCTGGTCACCGAATCCATAAGGAATTGATCCCACAATTTTTGGTACCACATCGTTACAGTTGGAGGTTTTGGGTCTTTCCAGCAAGTGGCAATT
>NW_015165835.1:925138-931392 GCF_001447785.1 Gekko japonicus | reverse complement strand
GGGGAATCACTTTTCAAACTACTCCATTTTATTCAGAACTCACGTTCATTGTTGGTCAGTTTCTCTGACCACGCTCAGTTTTACGCCATTCTGCTCGATCTCCGGTACTTGTCCCGGTCAGTCCAGCTTATGCCCGAAGGCCACTCAGTGTCTGGACCGTCGGGGCGGAGGGGAGCCTCAATTCTCCAGCATTACGCCATCGAAGAGGCTACCCCTCAAAAGCCCCCTGGCCTGGAGCCTATCACAAAGGCTCCTTGGGGGTGTCACTTGAGGTGGCATCCCTCCAGGCCACTGGTGTGCGAACCGCCCTTCCCTGTCGTGGGGAAATCTGTCATCGCTGTTCCATAGACCGGAAGTCATCTGTATGTTCTTCTGAATGTAAAGGGGGAGGCAGAATCTTCATATGGCAGTTCTGCCCAGAACTGCATAGGACAGCTTGATTGTGAAGCATCTGAGGAGATCATTATTTATGGGTTGGTGGGCTGCATTTGGCTTAGTGGAGACCTGCATTAAATTCAACACAGACTAGACAGTTAACAGATGTACATGTGATAGGAAACAGAAGGCTCTAACCACATCCCAACAAGGAAATGGCTGGTCTTCATAATGCAGCCACCTGTGGGTTAATTATGCCAAACAAACTGGAACTGTGAAGCAAGTTACCACTGGACAGTTCTGACAATGGGCATCAAGCTGGAACAACTCCTTTATTTTGCAAAATGTAAGTAGACAATAGTAACACTCTTTGTGGACTGTCCTTAAGGACAACCCAGAAACTACAACTGGTTCAGAATGTGGTATGGCCTAGAACCCCCATATCTGAAGGACTGTCTCTACCCATATGTCCCTCTGCACTATCTACATCCGTCTGGTGCCACTACCTGGTTGTTTCCCCACTTAAGGTAGCCCACACAGCATCTACTAGAGCCTGTTCATTCTCTATAGTGTTTCCCAACTTGTGGAACGAGATGTCTGAGGAGATGAGGGGGACACTACCTTCAGAAGTTTTCAGGAGGTGTTCTAAGGCTGTTTTATGTGTGATATCTTTAAGGGGTATGAAGCTACAGACATTTTCTTGGGGAAGGAGATAAATGAAGTTTTTCTTCAGTATTTTGTATGCTTTTAATCTTAGAAATGTTAGCTGCCTTGAGCCGCAAGAGACAAGCAGGGCTAAAGATATATAAAGAAGAAGGAGACAGAGAAGGAGGAGGAGGAGGAGGAGGAGGAGAGCATGTGAACTGACTCTAAAGCCATTCTAGAAACAGAAGAACAAACTTATAACTAAATAAAAGATGTGTCTGTTGTGTTGGGAGAAGAGCAGAAATAAACAATCTGGGTGTTAAAATAACAGTTTGTGGCACCTTGTGTAAAACTTCACACATCAGACTAAATGGGCCCTGGTTTTCAAAAGCTTATGCCACAACACATTTATTAGTCTTTAGAGCATCATAAGACTCTGCTCTGTTTTGGCAGATTAACACACAACTCCTTTTAAATGTGTCTAAAAATAGTAATGCAACATTTATTCCCAGCTTTGTCTTTGATCTGCCTTCCTTCCTGAGTCCTAGAAAAGACATCGCCACTGACTACTGCCTGAAGAGCAGTGTGACTCTTGCCATTATCATTCTGTGAAAACTCTGAAATCTGTCATCAGGCGTACTGCTGGAAATTACAGTAAGCCAGACAATAGGGACCCCAAGGTGATGTAGTATGCAAAAATATAGAACACAGGGATAGACCATCAAAAGATACACAACTTTCGCAAGTAAACAGTAGACATCAGTCTATTGCAATACAATAACAATAAATTGAAGATACAATAGAATTGGGGGCCACAATTCAAAAACACTATGAGCCAATTCAAAATAAAATCTAATGATAGTGGAAAATATCCAACAAGAGAATCCTCTGTACCCTTTGAATATAATAGTGTCCAAAAGACCTCAAAGTCCACAAAAAGGCAGAGGATGTCCCAAAGCACAAATAAACTTCTAACAACGAAAATGTCCTTCCCAGGTATGCCAGACATTTCAAAGCAACCCTGTTTCCCCGAAAATAAGACCTACCCCCAAAATAAGCCCTAGCAGGATTTCTATGCATTTGTAATATAAGCCCTAGTGTGTCTTCTTGAGAAAAAATAAATATAAGACAGTGTCTTATTTTCGGGGAAACACGGAATCTTCTTCAGTTGTATGGCTAAAAATGGAACTACAAAATAACAATATAACAATACAACAATGAAATGTGAAAAGCCAAAGAGAGATTCAGAATGTATATATTCCAGTGCATCTATATTAAAACCACCTCATACAGTAACGTTTTACACTCACCCCAATTTCCACAGTAATGTAGGCACAGCTCATATCTCAAATGAAATCTCTGGTTCTCAAATGAAATCTGTGGTTCTCAAAGGTTACAAGCCCCCTGCTGTTAAGAGGTGTTTCATCCACAAGCTACTGTAGTTGCTGCTAATTTCTTAAAGCACAAGCAAATTACAGTAAAACATAACCACTTCCATCGTTTGTGCTGTGGGAGGGTTTAACTGAAAATGTGTAAAACATTTTCCACAATCTACATATATCAGATCTCTCATGCCCTACATGTAGAAGTTTTATTGTCAACTCAATTAACAGGGCTTTAAAAAAAAAGAATTTAAAACAGAAATAACCTTTTTTAAAAAAAGAATTTAAAACAGAAATAACCTTTGATTTTAGATGGGCCAGCTGAGCTGGGATCTTCCTGTATGTCACTCAAGGGGAAAAAAAGATCTTCAGACACTCTAAAAGAATCCATCAGCCTTTTCACCAGTTTTCCTTGCTTTAGGCAATCCTAAAATCTCTTCTAGTTCTTGCTAATTTTGCTGCTCTGGAAATGCCGCCAAAGAGAAGTATAGCTGCTAGCATTATTTTTCTTGGGTGTCTGTATGCCACTGTGCTGATCAGTAGCTGGAAACCAATTTGTATTTTAATTATGCCACTTAACGATGACCTTGCCAAGTGCAATCCTTCCGAGATATGAAAGGGAAAAGGTAAACACATCCCTTACACAAAGGAAGGGGAAGAGAGCAAAAGAGACAAAGGCGCCCTGTTCCCTCCCAGCAACAAAACCACTTCCCCAAATAATTCAGTAAAGTTGCTTTTAGTACTGATAAGACAAACTGAATCCAATTTGAATTGGCATTTTGGGGCTGTATCGACAGAAGCATAGTGTCCGGATCGTGCAAAGTGATGTTATCGTTTTACTCTGCTGTGTTAGACCTCACCTAGGGTATTGTGTTCAGTTTTGGGTGCCACAATTTAAGAAGGATATAGACAAGCTGGAACGTGTCCAGAGGAGGGCAATGAAGATGGTGAAGGGTCTGGAGACCAAGTCCTATGAGGAAGGGTTAAAGGTGCTCAATATGTTTAGCCTGGAGAGGAGATGACTGAGAGGGGATATGATAACCATCTTCAAGTACTTGAAGGGCTGTCATATAGAGGATGGGATGGAGTTGTTTTCTGTTGCCCCAGAAGGTCAAACCAGAACCAACGGGCTGAATTTAAAAAAATGTATATCTAACAATAATGCAAAATATTTTTTTTCAAAATACATGGTGACTCAGAAAGCTAATACTTTAAACAGTTATTGTATGAGGTAATATAGAAGTCAAATCAATGTTTTATATGAAACCCTGGATTGAATGTATCTGTCTTGGTCTGTTTGTTTGTCTAATATAAAATTTTAAAAAACCCTTTTATATAAAAAGTAGTCTTAAACTGCAGTAACCTGGCTTTGTTGCACAAGCTGCTACTGTGCAGGTATAAATCTGCTGAACATGGAACTACACTCTAGATGAACTTCACCAGGGAACATTGAGGTGATACAAGCCGGAGTTTACCTTGTAAACAATGTGCAGAGTTTGCATAACACAAGTTCATTTGGTCATCTTATCCATGTATCCATGCCATACTTCTCAGCATGCCTAGTTTCCAATGGTGGAACGAAAACTGTGGATCTCCCTCCCTATAGAGATCTGTCACTTCATCTCTGTTGGCATTTAGGCAAAACGTTAAGACAATTCTTTTTTTCAGAGGGCCTTTGAGATTTCTCTAATCTGTGGTAGTTGTTTTAATTTGTATGGGCTTCTGCTGCATTTACTGATTTCCTGCTGCATGTTGTTCTGACTTTAAACTGTTGCGTTTGGAAAACTGTTGCATTTTCCAAATTTTATATATATAAAGTTTGAAAAATGTAACAGTGGCCACAGGATTGGAAAAGGTCAGTATACATTCCAATCCCAAAGAAGGGCAATGCCAAGGAATGTTCAAACTATCGCACAATTGCACTCATATCACACGCTAGCAAGGTCATGCTCAAGATCCTACAAGCTACGCTTCAACAGTACGTGGATAGAGAACTACCAGAAGTACAAGCTGGGTTTCGAAGAGGTAGAGGAACGAGAGATCATATTGCCAACATTCGCTGGATTATGGAGAAAGCAAGAGAGTACCAGAAAAACATCTACTTCTGCTTCATTGACTATGCTAAAGCCTTTGACTGTGTGGATCACAACAAACTATGGCAGGTCCTTAAAGAGATGGGAGTACCAGACCACCTCACATGTCTCTTGAGAAACCTGTATAAGGGCCAAGAAGCGACAGTTAGAACCGGATACGGAACAACTGATTGGTTCAGCATAGGAAAAGGAGTACGACAAGGATGTATACTGTCACCTTGCTTATTTAATATATATGCAGAGTACATCATGCGAAATGCTGGCCTGGATGAATCACAAGCGGGAATTAAGATTGCTGGGGAAAAGATCAACAACCTCAGATATGCAGACGATACCACTCTAATGGCAGAAAGTGAAGAGGACCTAAAGAGCCTCTTGCTCAGGGTAAAAGAGGAGAGCGCAAAAGTGGGCTTGAAGCTCAACATCAAAACAACTAAGATCATGGCATCCGGCCCCATCACTCCTTGGCAAATAGAAGGGGAAGTCGTGGAAGTAGTGACAGACTTCACGTTCTTGGGATCCCAGATCACCACAGACTGTGACAGCAGCCATGAAATCAAAAGACACCTGACACACTTCCGGTGATGTCAGGGGGTGTGGTATATGCAAATAAGCTATGCTAATGAGTTCCTGCACCTCTTTTTCTACGAAATGACCCCTGGTTAGGAGCATGGACTCTAATCTGGGAGAACCGGGTTTGATTCCCCACTCCTCCACATGCAGCTGCTAGTGTGATCTTGGGTCAGTCACAAGTTCTCTCAGAGCTGTTCTCTCAAGAGCAGTCCTCGAAAGAGCTCTCTCTGCCCCATCTACTTCACAGAGTGTCTGTGATGGGGAGGGGAAGGGAAAGGAGTTTGTAAGACGCTCTGAGACTCCAAGTGAAGGGCGGGGTATAAATCCAATCTCTTCTTCTTCTCTTCTTCTAGTTCATGTAATTAAATTACTTGCAAATTTACTTTAAAACATAGAACCCTCCCTAAACAACAACAACATAACGTTAGTAGGATTGGTCCCTACTTGGTTTTTCACTGGTGCAAGACTTAAGTGGGCAGAACTTGCCCCCCCCTTCATTGCAGCCCTATTCCATGTGACTTTTTGTCTAGTTCTTTGTAGTTGACCCTTTCGAGTGCTGACTCACCACTTGAGGAGGGACAGTGGGTTTGAGCTCATTGGTCCCACCCCCATGTGATTGCTGAGACATCTGCATGGTGTGGATGCGTAGAGGAAAAGCTGGCACGTACACCCCTCTCTGTGATCAGTAGTGTTCAGAAAGCAGCATCATTGATCACAGGAAGAAAGGGTGTATACAGGCACTTCCTCCACACTTTCACATGCACTTGACTTGGTGATTATGAGAAGTTAGGGGGTGGGCCACCATGCTCTTTTGAGCACAAGTTTGGTGTAGTGGTTAAGTGTGCGGACTCCAATCTGGGAGAACCGGGTTTGATTCCCCACTCCTCCACTTGCGCCTGGCTGGATGACCTTGGGCAAGCCATAGTTCTGTCAGAGGTGTTCTTGAAAAAAGAGCAGTTACTGCCTGAGCTCTCTCAGCCCCACCTACCTCACAGGGTGTCTGTTGTAGGGAGGGGAAGGGAAAGGAATTTGTAAGCCACTCTGAGTGAAGGGTGGGGTATAAATCCAATATCCTCCTCCTTCTCTTCTTGCCAGCTCTCCTTTACCTAATGGTGGATCAATGCATAGATGGGCTTGGATGTGAGTTCCATGATCCCTTGCCTAGCCTTTTCAAGAGTCAAATGCT